>NC_064838.1:74837952-75147149 GCF_024166365.1 Elephas maximus indicus | reverse complement strand
GATAACAGTTGTTACATTTAAGAGATCATCTAGAAATTTAATCATACCCTATCAGGATTACAGAAGTATAACTAGGCATATGCTTGTTACTGTTGATACTAAAAGCAAATTCAGATAAAAGTATAAAAAGAGATGTAGCTATTGTCATAAATGTAGATATAAATACATATATATGTATAAATATATATATATTTTCCAATTTCTTTATCTCAGAAACCTCCTTGTAGCAGAATGGGGGACAGAAATGTATCTGGCCAGTTATAGTTGCATTTTATATGCACCTGGGATTTAAATAGTGAAAATTCATAGAATATAATGGTGAGGGGATAACATCTATATATACATTTACTAAATAAATAGAGGAAACAATAAGGAAACTAAGAAAGAACAACTTATGTAAAAGTTCACTGAATACTACTACTGGATTGTGGCTTCTGTTTTATTTTGTGTAAATTCATTCAGCACATAATGCATTCTCCTTAAACCATATTAAAATTAATGAATTTCCAATTAATTAACTTTGATTAGAGAAGTAATATTATAATATAATCCCCTAATAGAGAAATTAACCATTTTACAACACTAAAATTCCCTTTGACCATCACTTCCTTTCTTCCCTAGAGGTAAGGATTTCCTTCCACATCTTTTCCAATGCATTTATTAGCACACAGGTACTCATAGAAAGTATATAGCATTCTATATAGGTTTTTTTTTAACATACAATTTATCATACTATGATTATTTTTGTGCATTTAATTAATTTTTAAACTCAAATCTATCCCAGTGATTTACCCATGTTAGATGCTCAAATAGATCCAATATTTAAGCTTCTGCCTAATTTTCAATAGTAAGGACGTATTTCATGTTATCTATATGCTATTTCTGTTAGGTATTTAGATCATTTCCAGTTATCCCAATTTTTAACAAGGCTGCTATGTATATCTTTTCAAAAGATTTCTGAGGATATTTCACTGGGTCACATGCTGATTCCCTAAATCATCATCCAAATTTTATATGGTTTGGTTTTTACAAAACTTATGAGCATTTCATTGTTGTTTAATTGGTATTTCCCTGATTTTAATGAGGTTGAGTAGTATTATATATGCTCAGTGACTAGTTAAATTGTTCTGTGTATTGCTTATTCAAATGTTTTGCTGTTTTGTAAAATCATGTGGTTTTTTATCATTGTTGTTGTATGCTGTCAAGTTGATTCTGTCTCACAGAGATGCTTTATAACCAAGTAGACCTGCCCTCACAGAGTTTCCAAGGCTGAAATGCTTATGGGAGCCAATTGCCAAGTCTTTTTTCCTGCAGAACTGCTGGGTGGTTTTGAATCACTGATCTTCATGTTACCAGCAATGACTTAACCACTGCGTTACAGGTTTCCTTAAAAAGGCATTGTTAATCTTTATATTATTATTTGCAGGCGTTATAAGTATTTAATCACATCCTATCACTTTTTAAAGATCTTTGCTCATATTGAGTTTTGCTATTCAGAAGTTTGAATGTATTACAGTTACTCTTTATGAGTTTTCTACCCTAAATATCAATAGTTATTCTTCCAGTATTATTTTCTACTTTGGTTTGATACACTTGTATCTTTTAACCATCTGGAATATATAGTTTTTTGAATAGTGAGGTAGTTTTTTTTTTTTTTTTAATCAGATGGAGATTCAAATTCCTACCATCAGTTACTGAAAAGTCCATTATTCCACATTAATATCAAATATTAACTTAAACGTAGGATAAATATGCGTATATTTCTGGTCGTGTTTATTGACTGTCTAATCCTATTTTTTTTTTTAATCCTATACCACCTGCCTAGTGTGTCTGGTGACAATTCCCACTCCTACTGCCACAGTTCTAAAATGTTTAAGCAAAAAACCTGAATTGTAAAATATGAACTATTAACCGATCATCATCCGCTTGTAATTTTGAAAGGTAACCTCAGGAACTTCAAGTGATTTAAGAAGTGCTTTTCAGATTTTCAGAAAAAGGAAGAAGAAAATAGAAAGGAGAAAATTTGAAATATCTTATTCCAAACTCCCTACCATTGAGTCAGTTCTGACTCACAGTGACCCTATAGAACAGAGTATAATTGCCTCATACATTTTCCAAGGTTTAAGTCTGTATGGAAGCAGACTGCCACTCTTTCCCCCAGGGAGCGCCTGCTGGGTTTGAACCACTGACCTTTTGTTTAGCAGTAGAGTGCTTTAACCATGTACCACCAGGGCTCCTAGATATTTTATTTCAAATTATCAAAGAATGTTCGTTTATGTTTATTAACATATGTCAAGTACTGAATATTATTAAGGTGCTTGAAGGTAAAAGCAGATTATTTAGAGGCTTGTAAATGTTTACATCTTCTCTATGAGTCGGAATCAACTCCACCGCAATGGACTAAACAAGTGTTTCTTCCTCCCTTTTTCAGCTGGAATATCTGGAAGTGAGTGTTCAGTAAATAACTGAGTCATATATTTGTTCCTGGGTGGTGTAAATGGTTTGTGTCCAATTACTAACCTAAAGGGTCACGATTCAAACCCACTTGCCACCATCACAGAAGAAAGTCCCGGTGATCTCGTTCTTTAAAAATTACATCCAGCCGAACCCTATGGGGCAGTTCTACTCTGTAACAATAGGGTCTCCGTGAGCTAGAATCAGTTTGGTGGCAAAGGGTTTGTCTTTGGCTTATTATATACTTATAATTAACATACATTTATACAAGAATGCATAACAAGTATGTAATACACATACATATGTATAAATAAGACATTATGAAGAGGTCCTTAAAAATTGAGGAACAAAGAGGTGACATGACTCATTAAGAAACAACAGCTAGAATGTCCCCGATGTGGAATATTTATTTTTGCTCGTAATACCCAATGCCATTGCATAACACCACAAATTAATTTGCTTAAAATATTTCACTCTCTTCCATAGCACCCTAAATTAACTCCTGTATTTTTTCTTTTTTTCAGATAAACCATTTCACACTCATACCTTCTCCTCCTTCATGAAATCATGCTGCTGAATAATAATGTGACTGAGTTCATTCTGCTTGGGCTGACACAAGATCCTGTTAAAAAGAAAATAGTGTTTGCCTTTTTCTTGCTTTCCTACTTAGGGACATTGTTGGGTAACTCGTTGATTATTGTTACCATCAAGACCAGTCGGGCGCTTGGGAGTCCAATGTACTTCTTCCTTTTCTACTTATCCTTATCTGATACCTGCTTCTCTACTTCCATAGCCCCTAGAATGATTGTGGACACCCTTCTGAAGAATAACACTATCTCTTTCAGTGAGTGCGTAACCCAAGTGTTTTCATTTCATTTCTTTGGCTGCCTGGAAGTCTTGATCCTTATCCTGATGGCCGTTGACCACTATGTGGCCATCTGTACACCCCTGCACTACATGAGCATCATGAACCGGCGGGTCTGCAGTGTGTTGGTAGCTCTAGCCTGGGTAGCATCATGTGTGCATTCTTCAGTTCAGATTTTCCTGACCTTGAGTTTACCTTTCTGTGGTCCCAATGTGATTGATCACTATTTATGTGACCTGCAGCCCTTGTTGAAACTTGCCTGTGCAGACACCTATGTGACCAATCTGCTACTGGTATCCAATAGTGGGGCCATTTGCACAGTGAGTTTTGTCATCCTGATGTTCTCCTATATCGTCATCTTGCCTTCTCTGAGAAACCACAGTGCTGAAGGGAGGAAAAAAGCTCTTTCCACCTGCATATCACATATCATTGTAGTCATCTTGTTCTTTGGTCCTTGTATATTTATATACACACGCCCCACAACTACCTTCCCCATGGATAAGATGATAACTGTGTTTTATACATTTGGAACACCTTTGATTAACCCTCTGATTTATACACTGAGAAATGCAGAGGTGAAGAATGCCATGAGGAAGCTATGGAGCAAGAAACTGATCTCAGATGACCAAAGATGAACAGAAGTTTCAAATCTTTCTTCAAAATTTGGATTGACCTAGAAGAATTCAACAGAAAGTATTACCTTCTTATTGTGGATTTAATGGAATCCTATCTGGGGAAATGTCAGCTAATTCCTTCAGGAAAATTAGCAATATGAAAACATTCACTTGTTAAAGTTGAGTCAATTTCATGTAGAGGAAGAAAAACACAAGGTACAAACAGGTATATAAGGTCCTTTGTCATAGGTTTTTCGCCACTTCTCTCTGCCTCTTCTCAAAGATTACAATGACTTGAGGTTTTGATCTGTTGTTTTCTCTTTCATTCTTCATGTTGTTTTCTGGTGTTGCTGGAATCTTAAAATCAGGTTTACAGTTCGACTCCACCCAGGAGAGCTAAGAAAGAAAGACCTGATGAATCTATTTCCATAAAGATGATAGCCAAAAACCCTATGGAACATTTATCTGTAACACATGGAGTTGCATAAATCAGAATCAACTCAGGGGCAATGGATTTTTTGTTGGTGTGATATTTTTGTTGTTGTTGTTGTTTTTATAGTTTGCACTCAATTTGCTTACATTCCAAGCCTAGTAGATTTTCTCTTTTCAAAACAGAGTGGATAAGCCACAGGAGAATTTACAGGCTTAGAAACAGGAATATATAAGCCATAGGTAAAAAAAAAAAATTAGTGAGTTTTCAATATAATCCAGAGAAGAGAATAACTTGAGTAGAGAGGTTGAAATGATTATATGAAAGGTACATTTTTGCAGTGGAGATGGAAACCAACTTTTGTCATTTTCCGTCTAACACCAGAGCCTCTAATTATATGAGTATTAAAAACCTAACTTCAATTTAATATCTTAATTGTATCAATAAAGAAAATCAAAATGAGTATTTGTGTTTGAGTCTTCTATTTCTACTTTTTTGTACTAAATCATATTACATCTATTAAATTTTACTAATTTTATTGCAACACCAGCTATAACATTTCTTTATTTTGAGAAAATGACCATCTACTTTTCTGTGTGGACTTGGAAAGCTATGGTTTCTACCATGAATTATAGTGACAAATATAAATCATTAATTTTTTTTTTTAAGATTATGTGAACTTGAAGGGGAAATCTGCAACAAGTAGTTTATTATTGATTATAGAGGCTATACTTTCTCTGCTATTGAAAAGTTGGCATAGTAATAGATTCCAGTTGTTAGAGTTTTAGCTGGTGTTTTCTTCTGTTTCAAGGTAAGGAAAAGATTTAAAAAAAAAAAAAAAAAGAAGTGTATATTGGATACAGATTAGATGCCTATCTAGAAACACTCCATCTATTATGTCTCCTTGACATGCACTCAGTATAGAGCCCCTGCTACCAATGTCGCCAAATCTGCTGCAGGCAGAGATTGTGCTCTAGACCAGGGTCAGGATTTGATTTAAAAAAAAAAAAAAAAAGTGGCAGTACTGCAAATAAGACTGAAGGTGCAGCTTAAATGAACTTCCTTTGTTGAAATCAGCATCTTGATAGTGAAAGAATGAAATTCTGAGAGTCAAAATATGGAATCTTTGTGGGGAATGGTGAAGACCATGAACCCCAAAATTATTCTGAATACTCTGGGTTAGCTCTCCCATGTGAGGGAGGAACAGTCTTCCTTGCCTTGATCCCACGCAGCTGTCTCACATGAACAGTTGTCTTAAGAAAATATTTGTTCTCATCCAGAGCTTTGTCCTATATCCCTTATTACTTCCAAACGACTAAACAGGGACAATTCTCAGGTAAGCCAAGGCAGGAAAGTACCACCCTCATTCTTTTAGACACGATTTACACGAAGGAATTGCAGTACCTAGCTAATACCTACGGTGAGAAATGGGGAAACAGTTTACTATGGGAGCTAATCTTGAAGGTGTTAGCATAGGAGGACAGAATATAAGTCTGGAGATTGACATGGGGGCACTCACCAATGATTTGCAATCTGATGTTCTGGCAAGGGCATCCAGAGCTGGCTCTTTAAAGTATATGCTTTAAGGTGTTGTATTAGTTTTCTAGTGCTGCTGTAACAACTTACCACAAATGTAATGGCTTAAAACACCCTAAATTTATTATCTTAAGTTCTCTGGGTTGGAAGTCTGACATAGTTGTCACTGGGCTAAAATCAAGGTGTCAGTATGGTTGTGTTTGTTTTAGAGGCTCTAGGCTTTCCCTGATTCTAGAGGTCACCCACATATCCTGGCTCATGATCCCCTTCATAAATCTTCCCAAAGTCAGCAACATTGCATATCTTTGACAAGTCTTCCATTACCACATCTCCCTTTTTCTCTTCTGCCTCTCTTCCACCTTTAAGGATGCTTGTGATTACATTGATCTCATCTGGATAATGCAGGATAATCTTCCTATTTTAAAGTTAGATAATTAACCCCCCCCAAAAGTTAGATAATTAGCAACTGTAATTTGGTCTGTGACCTTAAGTATAAAAACTTACTGGAAATGAAAAATTCTTCATATATAGGTTGAAATGATAAATACTTCAGATATAGATTGTGCCTTCTGTCTTTATAGTGCCTCCAACTATACAATGTTTGGGGGTTCACAGACTAAGTCTTACACTGACATGATATCCCACAAACATTGCCTAGGACATAATACTTATTCCTGAACAACAAAAGTGTGAGATTGTTTCCATGATCTCAGATTTTACTGGTATTACTGCGTATCCCATTACCCATAAGCAGCTAACCTGATAGTAGAGAATAGAGATAGCTGCTGCTGAATTTACTCCGCTCATGTAGACTTTACATATGGCAGAACAAAATATTGCCTAGTCCTGCAACTTTGTCACAATCATTGGCATGTTCGAGTTCATTGTTGTGGCTATTGTGCCAATCCATCTCACTGAGGGTCTTCCTCATCCTTGCTTTCCCTCTGCTTCACCAAACATCACATCCCCTTTGGCTATTGATCCATCCTAATGTCCAAATCGTGCAAGTCAGACAGTACTCTGTGTGATCCATAAGGTTTTCATTGACTGATTTTCAGAAATAGTTCACCTTTCTTCCTAATCTTAGTCTAGAATCTCTGCTGAAACCTAAGCCCCGTGGGTAGAAGGGTGTTTCCTGATTATATGGAATATAGAGTAGGAAAATAAAATAATTCTCCAATCATGAGTGCATGTTTCATCACTATGTTTTGTGGAAACTTCTTCAAACTTGTAGAATCTCAGGAGCTTTCCAAGTGAACTAACTTGGTTTTCCTCTATCTCTCCTCAAAAGGTTGTAACTTTCTCCTTTCTGTTAAGGCAGGTACCTAAAATTACGTTTTGAAAAACGTCTGAAACTCTTTAAGCAATTGGTATTTCCTATTTTTTCAGTTGTTTTTATTGTAGACTAACATGTAATTTTCATTTTTTCTTTTATTTTAATGAGAATTTAGAAGAGGAAATATATTTTTATGTGTAGCTTAACACATTTAACAGAAAATGTTGTTTTTTTTTGAAATATGAATTTGTGGCTTTCTTTTCTGTAATAACAACACACAAAAAGAAGAAAATACAGTATATAATTTCACCATCTATATGATATTATTGGAAACACTGGTGGCATAGTGGTTAAGTGCTACAGGTGCTAACCTAAAGTTTGGCAGTTCAAATTCACCAGGCAATCCTTGGAAACTCTAAGGGGCAGTTCTACTTTGACAGCAATAGGGTTTTTTATGATATTATTTACAAGAAAAGACAAAGAAATTTGTGCATAAGTTTTGAAAATATACAAATTTCAAAAATGTACAAAATGAAAAAAAATTATCTCTTTCCCATCCTTTTGTAAACAGATAATCATTATGAATAGCTCCTTATGATTTCCCCCTTTAAGAAATAATCATATGCTTATAGTCATAAGTAGAGTCTCTGGGTGGTGGAAATGGTTAAGTGCTTGGCTATTAACCAAAAGATTGGAGGTTCAAGTGTACCCAGAGAAGCCTTGGAAGAAAAGCTTGGCAATCTACTTTTAAAAGATCATGCCCATTGAAAACCATATGGAGCACAGCTCTGTTTTGAAACACATGGTTTCACCATGAATCAGAATCAACCGTAGGACAATTTTTTTTTAACATATATATCAATAGATAGATAGAAAGGAATTGAGCTAGAAGATTTCTGACATAACTGGAGGAAAATCAGGAAGTGCGCAGTTGCACATATGAGGATTAAAGTCTACATAGTGAACTGTGGGGTCCTTTCCTCTTGCTGCTCCTGGAATTCCAGAAGCCAGGCACACACTACCTCACTAATCCCTGATTACAATGTGCACATCCTAGGTAGCAGGGGGAAGGTTTTTTTAGGAGAAAATTATGACCATTACCTTATTGCCTGATTACCTGTGGGTTATCTTCCAAAATATAGATTTAGAGAGTCCAAGAGCTTTTTCATTTCCTCACCTTTAAATATAATTTGAGAGTTTCTGCTTCCAGGCAGGATGACAGGATTAGTGAATCGGAAGAGAGGTCAGTGGAAACCTGTCTTAGAATTTAAAGCAAACAAGGATTTCTATTATATATGTTGTGGGTAGTGTTATTCTTCTTGTTAGATGCAGTCAAGTCGATTCCCATTTACAGTGACCCTGTGCACAACTGGACAAAACACTGCCCAGCCCTGTGCCATCCTCACAAATGTTGCTAGGCATGTGCCCATTGTTGCAACCACTGTGTCAATCCATCTCATTGAGGGTCTTCCTCTTTTTCAGTGGTCCTTCTCCACTGACTGATCCCTCCTGTTAGCATGTCCAAAGTATGTGAGATGCAGTCTCGCCATCCTTACTTCTAAGGGGCATTCTGGTTGTACTTCTTCCAAGGCAAGTTTGTCGTTTGGCGGTCCATAGTATATTCCACATTCTTCACCAACACCACAAATCGAAGGCATCAATTCTTCTTTGGTCTTCCTAATTCATTGTCCAGCTTTTACATGCATATGAGGCAACAGAAAACACCATGGCTTGGGTGAAGTGCACCTTAGTCTTCAAGGTAGCATCTTTGTTGTTAATACTTTAAAGAGGTCTTTTGCAGCAGATTCACCCAATGTAATGCATCTTTTGATTTCTTGACTGCTGCTTCCATGGGTGTTGATTGTGGATCCAAGTAAAAAGAAATCCTTGACAACTATCTTTTCTCCGTACATCATGATGGTGCTTACTGGTCCAGTTGTGAGAGGATTTTTATTTTCTTTATGTTGATGTGTAATCCATACTGAAGGCTGTGGTCTTTGATTTTCATCAGTAAGTGCTTCAAGTACTCTCCATTTTCAGCAAGCAAGGTTGTGTCGTCTGCCTAAGGCAGGTTGTTAGAGTCTTCTACCAATCCTGATACCTTGTTCTTCTTCATATAGTCCTGTTTCTTGGATTGTTTGCTCAGCATACAGATTGAATAGGAGTGATGACAGGATACAGCTCTGACACACAAATTTCCTGACTTTATCCCCTTGTTCTCTCTGAAGAGCTGCCTCTTGATCTATGTATAGGTTCCTCATGAAGACAACTGAGTGTTCCGGAATTCCCATTCTCTGCAATGTAATCCATAATTTATTATGGTCCAAACAGTCCAATGCCTTAGCATAGTCAATGAAACACAGGTCAACATCTTTCTGGCATTCTCTGGTTTCAGCCAGGATCCGTCTGACATCGGCAATGATATCCCTGGTTCCATGTCCTCTTCTAAATCTGGCTTGAATTTCTGGAAGTTTCCAGTCAATACAGTGCTACAGCCATTTTGGAATGATCTTTAGCAAAATTTTGCTTGCATGTGATAGTAATGATATTGTTTGATAATTTCCCCATTTAGTTGGATCACCTTTCTCTGGAATGTACATACATGTAGATCTCTTCCAGTTGGTTGATCAGGTGGCTGTCTTCCCAGCTTCTCGGCATAGATGAGTGAGCACTCTCAAGGCTGCATCTGTTTGTTCAAACATCTCAATTGGTGTTCCATCAATTCCCGGAGCCTTGTTTTTCTCCAATGCCTCCAGTGCTGCTTGGACTTCTTCCTTTGTTACTGTTGGTTCCTGATCCTATGTTACTCCTGAAATGTTTGAATCTCGACCAGTTCTTTTTGGAATAGTGACTCTGTGTATTCCTTTCACCGTCTGTTGATGCTTCCTGATTTGTTTAATATTTTCCCCATAGAATCCCTCAGTATCACAACTCGAAAACAGAATTTTTTCTTCAATTCCTTCAGCTTGAGAAATGGTTTTCTATCTCCAGGTCTTTGCACATATCTTCATAATACCCTGCTTTGTGTTTTCGAGTTGTCCTTTGAAATCTTCTATTCAGCTCTTTTACTTCATAATTTTTTCCTTTTGATTACGCTACTTACTGTTCAAGAGCAAGTTTCTGACAGCCATTTAGGTATTTTCTTTCTCCCTATCTTTTTAATTATCTCTTGCTTTCTTCATGCATGATGTCTTTGACATCATTCCACAACTCATCTGTTCTTTGATCATGGTCATAAGTGTTCAAGGTGTCAAATCTATTCTTGAGATGGTCTGAATTTCTGGCTGTTGCCTGTTAATGTACTACTGCAACTTTTTTTGAATATCTTCAGAAAATTTTACTTGAATGTGATATTAATGATATTGTTTGATAATTTTGCATTTGGTTGGATCACCTTTCTTAGGAAGAGATATAAATATGGATCTCTTCCAATCAGTTGGCCAGGTAGCTGTTTTCCAAACTTCTTAGCACAACTCCAGCACTGCCTCTGTTTGTGGAAACATCTCAGTTGATATTCCATGAATTCCTGAAGCCTTGTTTTTTGCCAGTGACATCAGTGCAGCTTAGACTTCTTCCTTCAATACCATCTTTTCTTTATCATATGCTACCTCCTGAAATGACGGAACGTCGACCAATTCTTTTTCGTAAAGTGACTCTGTTCTTTCTATCTTCTTTAAAAGCTTCCTGTGTTGTTCTGTATACATACATACATATGGACGCACACATACATATATGTGTGTGTGTGTGTGTATATATATATATGAATGAATTGTTATTGAGTCAATTCTGACTCAAAGGGACCCTGTAGGAAAGAGTAGAACTGCCCCAAAATGTTTCTAAGAAGCTGCTGGTGGATTCAAACTGCTGACATTTTGGTTCTTAGCTGAGCTCTTAACCACTGTGCCACCAGGACTCCATATATATACATATACACACACACACACACGCACGCATATATGTGTGTGTGTATATATATATATGTATGTTTATATATATGTATTTTTTTTCCCACAGTGTTTTTATCTCAAATATCTCTTTGCATATGAATGGGTGATGGGAACGTATCTGGCCAGTTATATTTACAGTTCATAAAAAAATATATATGCTTCTGAAATTCACATAATGGCAATTCATGAAATATAATGGTCAGAGAATAGCATCTATGTACACATTTACGAAAGTAATTGAGGAAACAATACAGTAACTAAGGAAGAACAAATTATACAATTCCATTCATTCCATAATGCATTCTCTTTAAATGATATTAAAATAAATAAACTATAAATTAATTTTTGATTAACTGTCAGTTTATTGTTCTGTGGTGATTTGTGTGTTGCTGTGGTACTGGAGCTTTTTGTTGTTGTAGTAAGGTAATGTCGAGTTACTGATGACTCACAACCACCCTATGTACATCAGAAGGAAATGCTGCCTGGTTCTTCGCCATCCTCACATTTGTTGCTATGCTTGAGCCCATAGCTTCAGCCCTTGTGTCAATCCATCTCATTGAGGTCTTCTTCTGGAAGTTATGCCATCAGTATCTCAAATACCAGTAGGATCATCCCTGGTGGACAGGTTTCAGCAGAACTTCCAGACTTAGACAAAATAGGAAGAGGGATCTGGCAATCAAATTAAAAAAAAAAAAAGAAAAACTGACCAGTGAAAACCTTATGAATAGCAACAAATGACCAAATCTGTCTTGGAAGAATTACAGCATGAATGTTGCTTAGAGTCAAAGATGAGCGACTTCATTTCATGTACTTTGGACATGTTATCAGGAGGTACCAGTCCCTGGAGAAGGACTTCATGCTTGATAAAGTACAAGGTCAGCAAAAAAGAGGAAGACCCTCAATGACATGGAATCACACAATGGGCTCAAACATACCACTGATTGTGGGGATGGTGCAGGACTAGGCAGTGTTTTGTTCTGTTGTGCATAGGGATGTTAGGAGTTGGAACTCACTCAAAGGCACCTATCAACAACAACAATATTGGAATATAATCTCCTAACAGAGAAATCAAAATGTTTACAACACTGAAACTCCATTTGGTCATCACTCCCTTTTTTTCCCAGAGGAAAAGAACCCTTCCATATCTTTTCCAATACATCAATAAGCACACAGGTGATCACAGGAACTATGTAGCAACCCATATAGTTTTTTTTTAATATACAATTATCATACTATGATTATTTTCGTGCACTTTATTAATTTTATGATCAAAAATGTGTCTCAGTAATTTATCCATGTTGGATGTGCCATATAGACCCAATATTTAAACTTCTGCCTAATTTTCAATAGTAAGGACATATTTCACGTTATCTCTATTCTATTACTGTTAGGTATTTCTATTATTTCCACTTATCCCAATCTTTAACAATGCTGCAATAAATGCTTTCTGGGGGTATTTCTCTAGATCACATGCTGATTCCTTAAATCATCATTAAAAATTAATATGGCCCGCTTTTTACAAAACTTAAGACCATTTCATTGTAAATTAATTTTTATTTCCCTGATTCCAATAAGGTTGGGTATTTTTATATATGCTTGTTGGCCAGTTATAGTGTTCTTTCTGAGTATTGCCAATTCAAATGTTTTGCTCTTTTGTAAAATTGCATTTTTTGTCGTTGTTGTTGTTGTGTTTATCTTTTTGTTGTATGCTGTCAAGTCTATTCTGACTCATAGCGACTCTATGAGATGGAGTAAAACTGTCCCATAGAGTTCCTAGGCTGAAAATTTTATAGAACCAGATCACCAGGTCTTTTCTCCAGCAGAGTTGCAGGGTAGATTTGAACCGTCGACCTTTTGGTCATCAGATGGGTGCTTAACCATAATTTAAGGAGCTGAGCTCCTGAAAATTGGCTTACCAATCTTTACATTGGAGCTCTGGTGGTGAAATGGTTAAGCGCTCAGATGCTAACCAGAAGGTTGGTGTTTTGAACCCACCAGCTACAACTCGGGAGAAAGACCTCTTGATCTGTTTCCATAAAAATTACAGTTTAGGAAACCCTACTCTTTCTTTCCAGTTCAGGAAGGTAAAGTTGGACAGAAATTTGTATAGCTACGTGGACAAGTGTATAATTCTGGTGTTTAGTTTTAAGAAGTCTGTTGTTGCATGCATAGGTCTCATTCTCCAACAATGGGTTAAATTTGCTTATTGTGGGATCGCTATGTATAAAAATCGACTTGGTGAACAACAACAACATGACTTATTTATAACTTCATTTATAAAGTCTTCATGAATATACATATTAATGCTCTTTGTAAAGTGCAACATGGAATATCTCACACACTCTGAAGGACCTTAAGTTTAAGAGAGCGCATAGACGAAGAGATGGATATCCCTGGTGTGTAATTTGTTAATCAGCACTGCTCCATGCAAGTAGCATCTTTTGAAGTGTTTTCTCACCATATATACTATGTAAAACTGTCTTCCCTCTACTTAGGCAGGACGTTACACTAAGAAATAAAGAAGATTAGACTGAGAAACAAGTGGGACCAACTGAAGGTTGGGGCATAAGCGAAGATCACCTTTGGTGTATTGAGGCATTTCCTTCATTTATAGATGATTTCCTGAGCTTTGTGAGCTAGAGGAGAATCTACAATATCCTCTATTGTCATCCACTACCACAATACACACACACACAAGGACAATGAGTAAGAAAATGGATAAAAGTTCACCAAGTTTGCAAATATGAGAGAAGTCCCAGAAAAACCCAGTGCCGTTGAGTCAATTCCGACTCATAGGGACACTATAGGACAGAGTAGAACTGCCCCATAGAGTTTCCAAGGAGTGCCTGGTGGATTCAAACTGCTGACAGAAGCGATATTTTCTTGTTCCCCTTCCTCTATACCACAGCTCCCACTAAGAAAATGAATATTACATAGACTTATGGAGCCCTGGTGCCACAGTGGTTAAGTGTTCAGTTGCTAACTAAAAAGTCAGCAGTTCAAATCTACCACCTGTTCCTTGGAAACCATATGGGGCAGCTCTACTCTGTCCTATCTGGTTGCTATGAGTTGGAATTGATTCAATGGCAACTGTTTTTTTTTTTGTTCTTAAAGCATTATCTTTCCGTATGTTACAGGAATATGAGCTTTCAGATGAGGGGTCCATTTGTGGGAATTAGCTGCTGGGTAAAGGAAAATTTCAGCAAAAGATTCTCTTTACAAAATTCCTCATGTGTACTGCCTAAAAATGTCAGGGTACTTAGGATTCTAAAAGGAAGAGAAGTGATAAATTATAATGAAAAGGAGGCAAGAAGAATATAGCAGAACCAGACAGTGTCTAATTTTGATGTTGGTTGATGGCGATTACCTCATGGTAGGGATTTCCAGTTCAGGAAGGTAAAGGTGGACAGAAATTTGTATAGCTGCATGGACAAGTGTTTAATTCTGGGGTTTACTTTTAAGAAGTCTGTTGTCGATGTATGCATAGGTCTCATTCTCCAACAATGGGTTAAATTTGCGTATTGTGACAAATTCCCTGTTTGAATTCTCCCAAAAGAGACTGGCCTTTCAGAAGTCTGTTTGAACATGGATCATAGGTATCTTTTGATAATCCTTGTTTTATAATTTATCAGTGAAGGAAAGGTCAAGGGGAATCTATCCAAGTGTGTTTAATATTATGTTGATCTCTTCCTATATTTTACCCATGGAAGAAATAGTGGAAGGGAGGCTGGCTGCACATGTAGGAGATAGAATTTGGCTTTTATGCACAGCATCAAAATTATGTACTTTTAATCATTTCCCTTATCTTGAACTTGACCTTGTTACACTGTCCCTGGCAAAGTAAAAAAACAACAAAGAAACCAAAACCCATTGCCACTGAGTCAATTCCAACTCATGGCGAACCCATGTGTTACAGAGTAGAACAGCTCCATAGGTTTTTTATGGTTGTAATCTTTATGGAAACAGATTGCCATGTTCCCAGACACTGATGGATTGGTTTCAACTGCTAACCTTTCAGTTTAGCAGCTGATCATAAACAGCTTACACTACCCAGGGAAATCCTGGCAAAGTACCTTTCACTAAATATTTGGAAAGTTTTCTAGAATTAAGAGGAACCGACTCGACGGCAATAGATTTTTTAATTTTTTTTATGCTTGGATAAGTCAGCTCACTAATGCTTTGTACCAAGCTATCCTAAAACTTATGGCTACCCAAGAATCATATAACTCTTTTTCATGTGTCTGTTGGCCAGGGGTCATTCTTCTGATCTAGAGTGGGCATTGCAGGCTTCAGGTTGGGTTCAGGTACACTTATGTGACTGTCATTCTCCTGCATCAAATAAAATTATTATCTTATTTTGTGTTGGTTAGATTCTATTAAAAGTGGGTCACCGTACAAGAACTGGAAACATTGAAGTGAAGCATCCCCATTCAGGCACCACAAAAATAGTGAATTCTGGAGAACTTGACATGTGAGAAATGGTTTAATCTCCTAGAGATGTTAAAAGAGAAAAAAGATGACATACGGAGGTGCGTGACAGGTGCCTTTACATATTCAAGTGAATATTGCATGGAGGTGTTTAAAATATTTTGTCCTGCTCCAGAAAACAGAAATACAACCAGTGGTTAAAAGGCACAGGGTGACCTATTTTCTTGGTTTTCCATTAAGAAATAAAATATTTTCTTCATCTGAAAATTGAGAAAGTTTGCCATTTATTTTCATTAATGAAGGCACCAATCGAAGTCACATCTCAGATCTGGTGACACCAGGGTTATAAAGCATAAAAGTGTTGTGATGATAAATCCATGGAATAAAATGCTATTGTTGACCTGCCTTGGCACCACCGAAACTGGAGAGAATCTGAATTCTCATCATTCTTGGTCATTTCCTTTCAAGGAACCAGGAGGAGATTCTCTGAGCTTCTCTGATAGGTTTTGACTTTGTAAACAGGGGTAAGTTTATAAAGTCTCTGGTGGAGACAAGTACTGTTTCATATGTTTTCCTTCCCATCCTTTGAGAGTCAAGAATCTGGCATCTTCAACCTTCTTAGGGACCTCAGACCCCTAATATCAATAAATATTCCCCAGTTGTCAAACATTTATTGCAAAGGAATAAGGGAAAGAGCATTGTGAAGAAAATTATCAAATGGATAAGAATGATTTATTCCACAGTTTTGTAAATTCAGTTCAATTTTAGCTCCCTTTATGGTGGTTATCAGAGAAGATTTGGACACCTATGCAAAAGTAAGGCTCTTTAGATTTATTGACTCACAGACCTCTTAAGATCTAACGGAATCAAATCTCATCTTGTCTCAGTGTTCACAAATCCACATTTCCTGACTGCATATAATGATCAGGGGAGCTTGTTAAAAATAGTTTTATAAGGCACTTAATCCTACCTACTGAGTAAGAATCTCTTTGAATAGGTTCTGTCATCCTTTTGAAGATCTCAGGGTGATTCCAGTGATCAGCCAAGCTTAGAAAGCACTAATCTAGCCCTCATTTTAAAATTGAGGAAATAGAGGTCTATAGACACACAGTGAATATATGTCCAGTTGGGGACAATAACCATGTGTTCACACATGCGTGATCCTAGGGCAAGAGTTTCTTGATTATAACTTCTAACTTAGATGCCTCGCTTTTTTATCTTTCTTATCTTTAATTCTGCGATCACATTGACATCACCAAGTATTTTTTCAGCACTAATGTACAGTCCTTAATGTGAGAAATGTTTGTACATACAAACATACATGCACACACACTTACATAAACACACACCCTGCAACCACAATGAGGCATAAAAGATATATAATAACTGGATAATCATAATTGTGGCAGAGAAAATGAAATAACTGAGAGAAAAGCAGTGCTATGTTTACCTGCAACAGGAAAAAAAAGCCCAGGTTGCATCCCAAGGTGAAGGAGAAAGGTGTTACCAGGAAAAGTTTTCAGTTCACATGAGAGAGATGTTTGTTCTTTTGACCTGAATGAGTCTCCCTGGGATTCAGAGACAGGAATCTGATTAGTTAAGTCAAGGAAGCACTGGAAAATCACTCACTGTATTCAGTAAAGCTGTTTTGTCAAACATGGTGAATTGATAAAAATTGTATGCACCCTGTTTACTGAATCACAGTCACCAATTCATCACAAGTGATTGTTTTCATTCAGTCTCTTCAGTTTTTTCTGTTAGTAATTTTTTTTTTTTTAATCTCACATTAGCAGAGGTTGCTATCTATAGATTCCAGGTAAATAGTAGAGTCAGTTATTAACAGCATATTCACGGGCTATTATGATTAAAAAATTTGGTAAACTTTCCCAATAGCCTTATTGTTCAGGCAAAGAAAATGATTCCTCTAGAAATTATTTGTTTTCTCCCCAAGACGAGAGAATGAGAAAATAACATTTGTCTTACAAGCTTGTGTTTTATCCCTTTTACATTCTGTACACCTTTCTCTTGCCATTTGAAACTTTCTAGGCTTAGTTGTTGTAAGAATCTGTGTTTTGGGAGGACTTACATCAGCATGCCTTAGTTTGGGTCCTTTGTGAGTTTTCTTATGCTCTGTTTTTCATACACCATACACATATTCAGTGCTAAATATGCACCAGTCACAGTTCTAAACATTAAAGAGATTTTCACACTTTAAGGAAAATAGGCAAGAACACTGAGGAGAAAACAATGATACTGAGTAAGATCATGATGATATTCTGAGTTTAATAACACTTCTCTGGTTTAAATATTTTAATAAATTCTCTGATTATGAAATATTGGAATAAATGTAATGAAAATGATCAATAATATCTGCTTCAGTAAAATAAGCCAGTGTGACATTTGCTTCTCCCAACAACCCTGCAAACCAAACCAAACATTTTCATTGCCATCGAGTAGATTTTGACTCATAGCGACCCTATAGGACAGGGTAGAACTGTTCCATAAGGTTTCCAAGGAGTAGCTGGTGGATTTCAACTGCCAACCATTTAGTTAGCAGCTATAGCTATTAGCCACTGCTCCACCAGGTCGGTATTATTGATTTTGTTGCACAGATACATTAACCAAGATTTCTATTAACCATTAATTCTATTTAAATCATCCAGCTTAAAGTATCATTACTTCAAACTATTTGCCGTTACTCTCCCAGAAAACCTTCCTACCCCACAGTTTCTTCATTGCATTTTTTTACTTCTGCATTTCTCAGTGTATAAATTAGGGGATTTAACATGGGGGTGATAATGGTGTAAAATACAGCCACCATCTTATCCTCAGAAAAGGCAGTATGAGGGCGCATGTACATGAAAGTACATGGGCCAAAGATGATGGCCACAGCAATGTGGGAGGCACAAGCGGAGAGAGCTTTGTGCCTGCCTTCTGCTGACTGCTTTCTCAGGGACACCAGGATGACAGAGTAGGCCTTTAGCAAGATAACAAAGCTCCCCAACAACACTAACAACATACGTGTCTGTGCAGGACAGTTTCAGCACAGGGTGGACATCGCAAAAGTAGTGATCAATCTAACTGGGTCCACAAAAGGGTAGCTGGACCACCAAAGCCACCTGGATAATGGAATGTAAGAACTCACCCACCCAGGTCTCCAGCAACATTTTATTGCATCTGTCCCAGTCCATGACAGTCATATAGTGTAGGCGTTTACAGACAGCACATACTGATCACAGGCCATTATGGTAAGGATGAAGGCCTTACTGCAACCAAAGAAATGTACCCCAAAGAGTTGCAACATGTACCCCACATTGAAGATAGTTTTACTTTTGACTAATAGGTCAACAATCATCTTGGGAACTATAACCAAGGAATAACAGATGTCCACAAAAGACAAATAGCTGAGAAAGAAATACTTAGTAGACTTAAAGAGGTTGTTCACACACACTGTCAGCATGATGAGAAAGTTTCCCAGAAGAATAACCATGTAGAAGAAAGAAAACACCACGAAATAAACTTCTTCCACCTCAGGGTTCTGAGAACGGCCCCAGACAATGAACTTGGTTACACTGTTCATTTTTTCCATGGAATTAGTCCAGCAGGGGACGTTCCCAAGAGCCAATAGCCTGAAAAAAATAAAAAAAGGGGCAACAGCATTATTTCTATTATAGAATAAAAATGGGTAATCCCAGTAGTTGAAATGGGTACTTACTGCTGATTGGCATACACAGAGAAATTGAAGCACATACATTCTGACCATCTTACCTCCATACAATAGTCCATTCATTCACTAAGTTGAGGAAAAAAAGTCCAGAGATATCAAACGAATCCTCTAAATCAGCCATCAAGCCAAGAGTTCCATCTCTCTGGCTGTTTAAGATTTATTCATCTGTTTCATTTGAACATTTGCTTAGTTCTTATTCTGTATAAGTACTAAACCCGATTTTGAAATATCTCCTGTGTTTGTGGTCCCTGGGTGGTGCAAACATTTAACACTCTTAGCTGCTAACTGAAAGGTTAGAGATTCAAGTCTACTCAGAAGCACCTTGGAAAAAAAGGCCTTGCAATCTACTTTCAAAAAGTCAGCTATGAAAACCCTTAACTAGTAAAAACAAAAAAATCTGCCTTTAACATTATGCTTTTTTAAGAACTATAGATCAAATTGACAGCAGCAATTTGAAAGATTAGATAGGAAACTTAGGGGGCAGTGAGTTTATGGTCGTGAGGGAGGAACAAGTCAGAAAAGGAGGGTAGAATGGGTACACAAGTCTAAGAATGTAATCAATGTCACTGAATTGTATATGTAGAAGCTGTTGGACTGATGTATTCTTTGCTGTATATATTCTCAACAACTACAACAAGAAAACAAATGAAATTAAAAACAAGTCAAAATGAATTAAAAAAAAAAACCCTCTGGAGCATAGTTTTCCTCTGACATAACATAGGGTCGCCATAAGTTGGAATCTACAGAAGCTGGTTGGTCTGTGCTTTGGGACATGGCAATCTCTGTATATCTGGAGAAGTTCACCTCTTGTTTGACATAGAAATGGAAATGTAAGGCTGAAATTTCTCTTCTGCGTATGGACATGCCTGTACCTCTCATTCACCAGTGAGATCAAGTAGTAGAGACTGGGAGAACTCAACAGGTTCTCCTTCTTATGAAATTTGGATTTTCATGTGCATGTGTTTATGCTCTACTACTTGATCTCCAGGTCTTTACAGTCAGGAAGTGGTGTGTTGTAGTAGAAAGAGGAACAAAAACTATACAAATCTGACCTTAAATAATGGTACTATTTTTGCTGTTGTTGTGAGGTGCCCTTGAGTTGATTTTCCACTCACAGAGATTCTATGTGCTGTAACCTTAGGTAAATCTTTTAACTTCACCAGGTTTCTGTTTCCCAAGTTTCTATTTCCCTATCTATCATTCTAAGAGTTATTTCTACCTTGAAACGAAATTACTCTGTTGGCTTGGAAGAGCCACAAAACCCCCTGACAGGGAGGCAGAGAAAGAGAAGATAAAACAATAAAAGAAAACTGCTGGAGAAAAAACAAGACCTATTTGATTTGAAAGTAGGTGAAGTGAAGTCTCAGGTAATTTCTTCATCTTCAAACTCAGAGTGTTTGAGGATTCCCAAGGCTTTATTTTACTTTGGTACTTTGATCATTTGTCTGTTGACCAGAAGGGGTGGGGTTGGGGTTGTGGGGGGAAAACTCTGACTTTTAATCTCACCGCTCCATGCATTTTTTGACCCTTTAAGTTT
This sequence comes from Elephas maximus indicus, assembly GCF_024166365.1. Classification (NCBI taxonomy): domain Eukaryota; kingdom Metazoa; phylum Chordata; class Mammalia; order Proboscidea; family Elephantidae; genus Elephas; species Elephas maximus. Next base: position 75,126,335 of record NC_064838.1, on the reverse strand, counting down.
CATCATAGATAATTTTAGTTCTGCCAGTATGGATGAAAAGATGAGCAGCAATATCACTCATACTGAAGATAGAAGAAGTCAGTACTGAAAGAGAATTTAAATGGGTGTAGGAAGAGGTCGATATTGAATTTGAATGATGTGTCTTCAGTGATGGAATGTCAAGCACACTAGCCGATCACTGCTGTGTTAGAGTGGAAAGGGGTCTGTGGGATTGTTTTAATTGAAGGGGTTTTTACAGTGTTTCCTGAAATCAAGCAATAGATGGAAATGATTTCTCTAACTACAGGTTAGGCTAGGTTTACACAGTATTTTAGATAATCATTAGGAACTTTGTCTACCTAAGGCCATATATCCTCAAGATACCCATTCAGTTTAGTGTCTACAGCTCTTACTAAATTCTGTGCTCTTGGCTATTCCTTTGTGGCAACATTGCACCTGGCACGTCCATTTTTAGGAAACTATAGGGCTATGTCTTCATGTGTACAGATTGAAGTTGTGGGAGTAGCCATTACAGGTGTGCCTTCTCATATGCAATACAAAGTAATGGTAATAAAAATTACAGTAATAATGGTAATAATATAATTCAGATTCAGTGCTTCAGTACCCTCCTCTACTTTTGCATACTGAATCCACTTTGGTTTTTCCTTCTGATTAAAAAATAATAATAATTACTATTCTGGGTGGGGCCAAGATGGCTGACTAGGTAGAAGCTACCTCGGATCCCTCTTGCAAAAAAGAATCGGAAAAACAAGTGAATCAATCACATACATGACAATCTACGAACCCTGACCATCAAACACAGATCTAAAGAGTTGACCTGAGTGACAGGTGATCGAAAAGTTGTGTCCTGAAAAAGCAACAGCCTCTGGAACCGGCGTCCAGCTCCACAGCCCTGAGCCCTCGCGGTTCCCCTGGTGCCGAGTGGCGGGTTTGATTGCGGCTTGCTGAGGTGGAGCAGGCATGGACATAGCCCGAACCCCTAGCCCCCTGGGGTAACCTCAGTAGAGATTCAGCCAGCGCAAGCAGACTACATGCTGATGGGGCTAATGAGAGAACGAGCAATCAAGGGAAAGCAGCGACTGTTTTTGGAGCCTGCAACCGGCGTCCCAGTCAGAAAACCTTGGTGCCGGGCTTCAACTGGACACAGGGGAGCTGAGTATGGCTTCTTGAGACGGGGCAAACACAGGACGCAGCTGTAGCCCCCTGAAGTGACCTTGGGGAAGCACAGCCAGTGCATGCAGGCAGCACAGAGACGCGGCTGACAGGAGGAGAAGTCACCGGAAGGCAGTGACTGGTTTTGGAGCCTGGAGGGTGGCATCCCAGCTGGGGAACCTTAGCACTGGGCTTTGGACTGGGAGTGGAGGAGCTGACCATGGCTTCTGAGACAGCACAAGCACAGGCACAGGGCATGGGCCTGACCCTCAGGGACAATCTTGACCCAGGCAGTGCACACAGGCTACAGGCCCCACGGGAATCTCAGATAAAACCGTCATCACCAAGCAAGATAAGTAAATTGTCCATATTCCCAGGTGCTACTCTCTCCTATCTATCTGATCCCTCCCCTCCATCCCCAGGTGGCTTCATTAACATAGGAATTTCCTGGGCCATGGAGTGAAGTGCTCAGCGTTTTTTTGTTTTTGTTTTTTTGTCTTTTCCTAACCCATTCTCCCGGCCTGAGAGAAGCAGCTACTAAAAACCCAGGGACCAAAAATCCTTCCCTGACTTCCTGAAATTGGAATAAAAATACAGAACCAGCGCCAGCCAAGCCTATGAGATCCACAGTCTTAGGCTTTCATCCCTACAGGGAACAAGGTGGCTATTATAATGCAAAGGCAATTCTGATAGTGATCCGACTGTAATTGTTCTACCCAGTTACTGGAAAGACAAGTTTTCCAGGTCTGATATCTCTACCTATAAAACAGAGCCCTCACTGACCCACAAGGGGGAACTGAGGGCTGAAGCTCCACCCAAACCACCTAGCCTCCTGACAAAGAGGTCTAAAGATAGTGACACCTACCAATCTGTAGAGGTACATGCATTGGGTGCCTAAGGTACAGCTGCAGAGCCCACCCACCAAAGTGCTTTAGGAATAGAGACATGCCCACCTCATTGGCACTTGGGGGAAGCCTGTCAGCATCCTGCCCCCCCTAGAGTATGACCCCCTGCTGCTACCAGAATCTGGTGCACACAACTATCACCACTACTCCTCTAAGTTAATAGGTGACAGTCTACACCACATACTTGGTGACCCAAAATCAGATTCTATTCAAGAATAGTGAATGGACTCTTAGGCTTATATATCTGGTAACAGCCCAAACCAGCTGGTAATAGGACATAAGTGATTCAAAGGTTACAACAATCAAGAAAGTGCAATCTAGAAGCCCATCTACATATATTGAAAGAAAACAAAACAAGATAAGACTCAGGGAGCAAATATAAAATAAATCACTACAATATCTTAGAGATGGCTCGGAGAAAGCAGTCAATATCAAACTACATAAAGAAGCAGACCATGATTGCTTCTACAACTCCCCAAACTAAAGAATCAAAATCTTTCCCAAATGAAGATGCAATCCTAGAATTGCCAGATGCAGAATATAAAAAACTAATTCACAGAATGCTTCAAGACATCAGGGATAACCTAAGAAGTGAAATATGGCAATCTACAGAAAAAGCCAAGGAACACACTGATAAAGCCATTGAAGAAATCCAAAAGATTATTCAAGAACATAGTGGAAAAACTAATAAGCTGCAAGAATCCATAGAGAGACAGCACTCAGAAATCCAAAAGATTGACACTAAAATGACAGAATTAGACAAATCAATAAGAAGTCAGAGGAGCAGAATCGAGCAATTGGAATGCAGAGTGGGGGAGTGGGAGGATAAGGCAATTGACACCAATATGGTTGAAGAAAAAATCAGGTAAAAGAATTTAAAAAAATGTAGAAACCCTAAGAATCATGTGGCACTCTATCAAGAAGAATAACTTGCGTGTGATTGGAGTTCCAGAACAGGGAGGGATAACAGAAAATACAGAGAGAATAGTTGAAGATCTGTTGGCAGAAAACTTCCCTGACATTATGAAAGATGAAAGGATATCTATCCAAGATGCTCATTGAACCCCATATAAGACTGATCCAAAAAGAAAATCACCAAGACATATTATCATCAAACTTGCCAAAACGAAAGATAAAGAGAAAATTTAAAAAGCAGCCAGGGATAAAAAAAAAGGTCTCCTACAAGGGAGAATCAATAAGAATAAGTTCAGACTACTCAGCAGAAACCATGTAGTCAAGAAGGCAATGGGATGACATATATAGAGCACTGAAGGAGAAAAACTGCCAGCCAAGGATCATATATCCAGCAAAACTCCCTCTCAAATATGAACGTGAAATTAAAACATTTACAGATAAACACAAGCTTAGAGAATTTACAAAAACCAAACCAAAGCTACAAGAAATACTAAACGAAATTGTTTGGTCAGAAAATCAATAATATCAGATACCAGCACAACACAAGGTCACAGAAAAGAACATCCTGATATCAACCCAAATAGGGAAATCACAAAAACAAATTAAGATTAATTTTAAAAAAAGAAAAAAAATGCTCAAAACGGAATCATTGAAGTCATTATGTAAATATCACAATAATCAAAAAAAAAATCAAAAGGAGGGATTAAATACAGGAGGCACAGAGCTTCCATATGGATAGGAAAACAAGGCGATATAGGACAATACAAGTTAAGTTTTTACTTAGAAAAATAGAGGTAAATATTAAGGTAACCACAAAGAGAACTAACAAATCCGTAACTCAAAATAAAAACCAAAAAAAATAACAACTCAGCAAACATAAATTCAACTACTATGAAAATGAGGAACACACAAATTACAAAGAGAAACTTCTCAGCACAAAAAAAGTAAGCGGAAAAATAAAATTGTCAACAACACACACAAAAAGGCATCAAAATAACAGCACTAAACACTTACTTATCTATAGTTATGCTGAATGTAAATGGACTAAATGCACCAATAAAGAGACAGAGAGTCTCAGATTGGATACAGAAACAAGATCCGTCTATATGCTGCCTACAAGAGACACACCTTAGACTTAGAGACACAAACAAACTAAAACTCAAAGGATGGAAAAAAATATATTAGGCAAACAACGAGCAAAAAAGAACAGGAGCAGCAATATTAATTTCTGACAAAATAGACTTTAAAGTTAAATCCACCACAAAGGATAAAGAAGGACACTACATAAGGATTAAAGGGACAATTGACCAGGAAGGTATAACCATATTAAATATTTATGCACCCAATGACAGGGCTCCAAGACACATAAAACAAATTTTAACAGAACTGAAAAGTGAGATAGACACCTCTACAATTATAGTAGGAGACTTTAACACACCACTTTCGGAGAAGGATAGGACTTCCAGTAAGAAGCTCAATAGAGACACGGAAGATCTAATTGCTACAATCAACCAACTTGACGTCATAGATTTATACAGAACACTCCACCCAACTGCTGCAAGCTATACTTTTTTTTTTTTTTTTGCACATGGAACATTCTATGGAATACATCACATATTAGGTCATAAAACAAACCTTTGCAGAATCCAAAACATCAAAATATTACAAAGCATCTTCTCAGACCACAAGGCCATAAAAGTGGAAATCAAAACAAAAAAATCAGGGAAAAGAAATCAAATACTTGGAAACTGAACAATACCCTGCTAACAAAAGAGTGGGTTATAGAAGACATTAAGGAGGGAATAAAGAAATTCATAGAATGAGACAAGAATGAAAACACTTCCTATCAAAACCTCTGGGACACAGCAAAAGCAGTGCTCAGAAGTCAATTGATACCGACAAATGCACACATACATAAAGAAGAAAGACCCCAAATCAGAAAACTGTCCCTACAACTTGAACAAATAGAAAGTGAGCAACAAAAGAATCCATCAGGCACCAGAAGAAAACAAATAATAAAAATTAGAGCTGAACTAAATGAACTAGAGAACAGAAAAACAATTGAAAGAATTAACAAAGCCAACAGCTGGTTCTTTGAAAAAATTAACAAAATTGATAAACCATTGGCCAGACTGACTAAAGAAATGCAGGAAAGGAAACAAATAACCTGAATAAGAAACAAGATGGGCCATATCACAACAGACCCAACTGATATTAAAAGAATCATATCAGATTATTATGAAAATTTGTATTCTAACAAATTTGAAAACCTAGAAGAAATGGATGAATTCCTAGAAAAACACTACCTACCTAAACCAACACAATCAGAAGTAGAACAAATAAATAGACCCATTAAAAAAAAAAAGAGATTGAAAAGGTAATCAAAAAAACCCAGGCCTGGATGGCTTCACTGCAGAGTACTACCAAACTTTCAGAGAAGAGTTAACACCACTACTACTAAAGGTATTTCAAAGCATAGAAAAGGATGGAATACTACCTAACTCATTCTATGAAGCCACGATATCCCTGATACCAAAACCAGGTAAAGACATCACAAAAAAAGAAAATTATAGACCTATATCCCTCATGAACATAGATGCAAAAATTCTCAACAAAATTCTAGCCAATAGAATTCAACAACATATCAAAAAAATAATCCACCACGACCAAGTGGGATTTATACCAGGTGTGCAAGGTTGGCTTAACATTAAAAGCACCATTAATGTAATCCACCATATAAATAAAAGACAAAAACCACATGATCTTATCAATTGAAGCAGAAAAGGCATTTGACAAAGTCCAACACCCATTCATGATAAAAACTCTCACCAAAAATAGGAACTGAAGGAAAATTCCTCATCATAATAAAGGGCATCCATACAAAGCCAACAGCCAACATCACTCTAAATGGAGAGAGCCTGAAAGCATTTCCGTTGAGAACAGGAACCGGACAAGGATGCCCTTTATCACCGCTCTTATTCAACATTGTGCTAGAGGTCCTAGCCAGAGCAATTAGGCTAGACAAAGAAATAAAGAGCATCCACATTGGCAAGGAAGAAGTCAAATTATTTCTATTTGCAAATGACATGATCTTATACACAGAAAACCCTAAGGAATCCTCCAGAAAACTACTGAAACTAATAGAAGAGTTCGACAGGGTCTCAGGCTATAAGATAAACACACAAAAATCACTTGGATTCCTCTACATCAACAAAAAGAACATCAAAGAGGAAATCACCAAATCAATACCATTCACAGTAGCCCCCAAGAAGAAAAAATACTTAGGAATAAATCTTACCAAAGATGTAAAAGACCTATACAAAGAAAACTACAAAGTTTTCTTTAAAGTGCAAGAAACTGAAAAGGACCTACTTAAGTGCAAGAAACTAAAAAGGACCTACTTAAGTGGAAAAACATACCTTGCTCATGGATAGGAAGACTTATAGTAAAAATGTCTATTCTACCAAAAGCCATCTATACATACAATGCACTTCCGATCCAAATTCCAATGTCATTTTTTAATGTGGTGGAGAAACAAATCACCAACTTCATATGGAAGGGGAAGAAGCCCCGGATAAGTGAAGCCTTACTGAAAAAGAAGAAGAAAGTGGGAGGCCTCACTCTACCTGATCTTAGAACCTATTATACAGCCACAGTAGTCAAAACAGCCTAGTACTGGTACAACAACAGGCACATAGACCAATGGAACAGAATTGAGAACCCAGATAGAAATCCATCCACGTATGAGCAGCTGATATTTGACAAAGGTCCAGTGTCAGTTAATTGGGGGAAAGACAATCTTTTCAACAAATGGTGCTGGCATAACTGGATATCCATTTGCAAAACAATGAAACAGGACCCATACCTCACACCATACACAAAAACTAACTCCAAGTGGATCAAAGACCTAAACAGAAAGACTAAAATGATAAAGATCATGGAAGAAAAAATAGGGACAACGTTAGAAGCCCTAATACAGGGCATAAACAGAATACAAAACATTACCAACAATGATGAAGAAAAACCAGATAACTGGGAGCTCCTAAAAATCAAACACCTATGCTTATCTAAAGACTTCACCAAAAGAGTAAAAAGACCACCTACAGATTAGGAAAGAATTTTCAGCTATGACATCTCCGACCAGCGCCTGATCTCTAAAATCTACATGATTCTGGTAAAACTCAACCACAAAAAGACAAACAACCCAATTAAAAATTGGGCAAAGGATATGAACACGCACTTCACTAAAGAAGATATTCAGGCAGCTAACAGATACATGAGAAAATGCTCTCGATCATTAGCCATTAGAGAAATGCAAATTAAAACTACGATGAGATTCCATCTCACTCCAACAAGGTTGGCATTAATCCAAAAAACACAAAATAATAAATGTTGGAGAGGCTGTGGAGAGATTGGAACTCTTATACACTGCTGGTGGGAATGTAAGATAGTACAAACACTTTGGAAATCTATCTGGCGTTTTCTTAAAAAGTTACAGATAGAACTACCATACAACCCAGAAATCCCACTCCTCGGAATATACCTTAGAGAAATAAGAGCCTTTACACGAACAGATATATGCACACCCATGTTTATTGCAGCTCTGTTTACAATAGCAAAAAGCTGGAAGCAACCAACATGTCCATCAACGGATGAATGGATAATAAATTGTGGTATATTCACACAATGGAATACTACGCATCCATAAAGAACAGTGAGGAATCTGTGAAACATTTCGTAACATGGAGGAACCTGGAAGGCATTATGCTGAGTGAAATTAGTCAGAGGCAAAAGGACAAATATTGTATAAGACCACTATTATAGGATCTTTAGAAACAGTATAAACTGAGTAGAGCACATACTTTTGTGGTTACGAAGGGGGGAGGGAGGGAGGGTGGGAGAGGATTATTTACTGATTAGTTAGTAGATAGGAACTACTTTATGTGAAGGGAAGGACAATACTCAATACATGGAAGGTCAGCTCAACTGGACCGGACCAAAAGCAAAGAAGATTCCAGGATAAACTGAATGCTTCAAAGGTCAACAGAGCAAGGGCAGGGGTTTGGGGACTATGGCTTAAGGGGACTTCGAAGTCAACTGGCAAAATAATTCTATTATGAAAACATTCTGCTAGCAAAACTGGATACTCACCTGTAGAAAAATTAAACAGGACCCATACTTCACACCATACACAAAAATTAACTCAAAATGAATCAAAGACCTAAATATTAAACCTAAAACTATAAAATCCCGGGAAGAAAACTATGGGACCTAATCTTTTGTAAAAATAGGATAACAAACATAACACATGCACAGATAGAAGACAAAATAGAAAATTGGGACCTCCCAAAAATTAAAAACTTATGCTCATGAAAATACTTTATTAAAAGAATAATCTACAGACTGGGAAAAATTCTTTGGAAGTGACTTATCCAATAAGGATCTGATCTCTAAATTCTATAGAAACCTGCAACAACTCAACTACAAAAGACAAACAGCCCAATCACAAAAATGGGCAAAGGACATGAACAGGACATTCACCAAAGAGGGCATCCAAGCAGTCAAGAAACATATGAAAAGATATTCACAATCGTTAACCATTGTTGTTGTTGTGAGGTGCCTTCTAGTAGGTTCCAACTCATAGAGACTCCCTGCAGAACAGAGGGAAACACTGCCCTGTCCTGCACCATCCTCACAATAATTGTGTTTGAGCCCATTGTTGCAGCCTCTGTGTCAATTCAACTCATTAAGGGTCTTCCTCTTTTTTGATGGCCCTCTACTTAAGGTCCTTCTCCAGGCACTGATTCCTCCTGATAACATGTCCAAAGTATGTAAGATGAAATCTTGCTCGCCATCTTTGCTTCCAAGAAACATTCTGGCTCTCCCAAAGTTTCCCACTGTGTGCAGGGAGCCAGCTGTTTCCCCCTGTGTTGCACATTGGTCTGAAGTATTCCCCTTGCTTTGACGCCCTTGCAGGTCCTTCCTTTCCTAGTGCCCATCTTTCTCGGGTCTCAGCAAGATTCAACAGCATTCTCTCATGGCACGATGGTTTCCCTTCACTCACTTCCAATAGCATGTACTTCAAACTCCCATGCCAATTAGTGTTGTCTTAAAAAAATTAGGCTACACCTTCCTCGGATTAGCTCCTGTTCTGTGTTCCCTGATTGGGGTGTTGCCTTGACCTGTCCCAAAATGGCTGCCATGAGCCAGTGCTCTGGCTGTTAGCAGGTAGGTTCTCCCAGCTTCTGGGGATTCCCTGATCCTCCTCTCTCTTGATTCTGAATTTACCCCAGCTGCTGTCCAGAGTACTCCAGCACCCCAGCTGCTGTCCAGAGTGCTTCACCTTCTTGCTCACCTCATGGTGGAAAATATTTGAGTTTCCTTTTTCTGACAGATTTCTGCCTTACACAGGTTCCAGTTTTTACAAATTTTACTGTATTATTACATAAAAAGGAGAGTGGTCTCATTAATATTTTGAGTTTTTTTTGTTGTTAGTATCTTGTTTTTTAGTTGAAAGTTTACACAGCAAACTAGGTTATGATTTAACAGCTTTTATACAGATCATTCCATGACATTGGTTACAATTCTCACAACTTGTCAGCATTCTCATTATTTCCATTCTGTGTGTTCTGTTTCCGTTGATCTAGTTTCCTTTCCTCTCCTTGACTTTTCATCTTTGCTTTTGGGTAAATGTTGACCATTTTGTCTCATATAGTTGATTGTTTAAGGGACACGTTACTCATGGTTGATATTGTTTATTTATAAGCCAATCTATTATTTGGCTGAAAGGTGAGCTCCAAGAGTGGTTTTGGTGCCGGATATCTTGGATGATGGTCTCAGGGGTTCCTCTAGTTTCTATTCATTCAGTAGGTGTGACTTTTTTTTTTTTCAGAAATTTGAGTTTTGTTCTACCTTTTTCTCCCATTCTATCTGGGACCTTCTATTGTGTCCTGGGTCAGAATGGTCAGTAGTCAGAGCTGGGCCCATCTAGTTCTTCTGGTCTCAGGTTAGAAGAGACTGTGGTTCATGTGGAAATCCTGGTGGCGTAGTGGTTAAGCGCTACAGCTGTGAACCAAAGGGTTGGCAGTTCGAATCCCCAAGGTGCTCCTTGGAAACTCTATGGGACAGTTCTACTCTGCCCTATGGGGTCGCTGTGAGTCGAAATCGACTCGACGGCACTGGGTTTGGTTGGTTTTTGGTGGTTCATGTGGGTTATTAGTCCTGTGGACTGGTTTCATCTTTGAGTCTTTGGTTTCCTTCATCTCTTTTGTTCCAGATAAGTAGAGTTGTATCTTAGATGGGCACTTCCAAGCTTTTAAGCCCCAGACTGTACTTACCAAACTAGAGTGTAGAACATTAACTTTATGAGCTATGTTATGCCAATTGACTAAGTTATCTCAGGAGACTATCATCCTAAGCTTTTTAACCAAGTAAACTAATCCTGAGAGTTTTTAGGATATGTCTAAGAAGTCTCGGTAATTGTGCTCCCTTGTGCTTTATTATGTATATGGATATGTATGCAGCACACACAAACATGTATATACACAGGCCTGCAGACACACCTATACACGCATGTGCATACATCCACATATGCCTTCCTATATACATATATGCATACATACCTACCTGTCATGAATTGAATTATGTCCCCCCCCAAAATATCTGTCAACTTGGCTATGTCATGATTCCCTTGTATGATTGTCTACCACTTTATCATCTGATGTGATTTCCCTATGTGTTGTAAATCCCATCACTATGAAGTAATCAGATGGATTAACAGGAGTTATATTGATTAGGTCTATAAGATTAGATAGTGTTTTAAGCCAATCTCTTTTGAGATATAAAAGAAAGAAGTGAGCAGAGAGACAGGGGGACTTCATACCACCAAGAAAACAGTACTGGGAACACAGCACATCTTTTGGACCTGAGGTTCCTGCACTGAGATGCTCCAGACCAAGAAAAGACTGATGACAAGGACCTTCCTCCAGAGCTGACAGGGATAGAAAGGCTTCCCCTGGAGCCGATGCCCTGAATTTGGACTTGTAGCCTACCTGACTGTGAGAGAATACATTTCTCTTTGTTAAACCCATCCACTTGTGGTATTCCTGTTATTGCAGCATTAGATGATGAAGACACTATGTAACCACTCACATATTTTTTTAGTTGTTATCAGTGTTGTTGCAAAAATTTTATCTGTTATAAGCATTTACCGAGGTTTTCCCTTTTTCTTATGTATTTCTCAGTATCTTCATTTACCTTCATCAGGTTGTGCAGACTGCAACCATATTGGTATTGCCTTTCCCATCCACAAAAATAACAAATGTCTACTATCTAGAAAAGGAGCCCCAGTAGTACAGTGGTTAAGAGCTCAGGTGCTAACCAAGATATCAGCATTTTGAATCCACCAGCTGCTCCTTGGAAACCATATGGAGTAGTTCTGCTCTGTCTTATAGGGTCACTATGAATCAGAATCGACTTGATGGCAATGGATTTGGTTTGGACTATCTAGAAAGTGATTCCCTATCCTTCCGCCTCCCATCCCTGGTAACCGTCAAAGAATGTTTCTTTTGGTGTGTATATCTATTCTTGACTTTTTATAATAGTGGGATCATACAATATTTGTCCTTTTGTGATTGAGTTATTTCACTCAGCTTAATGTCCTCTAGATTCACCTATGAGACATTTTGCCGATGCATTATTCTTATGGTTGTGTAGGTAGTATTCCATTGTGCATACGTACAACAATTTGTTTATCCATGCTTCTGTTGATGGGCTCTTAGGTTGTTTCCATCTTTTTGCTATTGTACATAATGCTGCAATGAACACTGATGTGCATATGTCTATTTCTGTCACTGCCGTTATATGTCTTGGATATATACCCAGGAGTGGAGTTGCTGAATTATAAGGTATTTCTATTTCTAACTTTTTGAGGAAGCACAATAATGTTTTCCATAGTGGTTGTACCATTTACAGTCCCAACAGCAATGTATAAGAGGTCTAATCTCCCCAACCTCACCAGAATTTGTTGTTTTCTGTCTTTCTCATCATTACCATTTTTGCAGAGATATCAGGTATCTCACTGTAGTTTTGATTCCTATCTCTATAATGGCTGATATCAACATGAGGATGGTGGAGGACCACGCAGTGTTTTGTTCTGTTATACATAGCGTTGGTATGAGTTGGAACTGACTCAACAGCATCTAACAACAACACCACAATGGCTAATGATGTAACCAACTTTTCATGTATTTGTTGGCCATCTGAATGTCCATGATCATGTCCTTTGTCCATTATTTGATTGGATTGCTTATCTTTTTGTTGTTGAATTATTGAAGTTTTCTGTATATTTTAAAGATTATGCCCTTGTCAGATATGTCATTGCCAAAGAATTTTTTCCAGTCTGTAGGTTCTCTTTTTAATTTTTTTGTAAAGACTTTTGATGAGCATAAGTACTTAATTTTTAGGATGTCTCTGTTATCTAAATTATCTTCTGTTCATGCATTTTTAGTTGTGTTTGATAGGTTATTTATGCTAAAAATTAACTCCCCTAGTTTTGTTCCTAAATTATTCCCTACAAGCCTTATAATTTTACCTTTAACATTTAGTCTTTGATCCATTTTTAGTTAGTTTTTATGCATGGTGTGAGGTATGGATTCTGTTTCATTTTTGTACACATGGCTGATGAGTTTTCCCAATGCCATTTGTTAAAGAGGCTGTTTCTTCCCTATTGAGCGGGCTTTGACTCTTTGTTGAAGCTCAACTGCCTGTAGATGGATAGATTCACGTCTTGGTTCTCAACTCCATTTCATTGATCTATGTGTCTGTCACTGAGCCAGCACCAGGTTGTTTGATTACTGTGGCTGTATAGTAAGTTTTGAGATTGGGAAGTGTGAGGCCTCCTATTTTGTTTTTCTTATTCAGTGTTGCTTTCACTATTCAGCACACCTTTCCTTTACATACAAAGTTGAAGATTAGTTATTTTCGTCTCATTACAAAATGTTGGAATTTGGATAAGGATTGCATTATATCTATAGATCACTTTGGGTACTACTGACATTTTCACTATGTTAAGTCTTCCAGTCCATAAGCATGGGATGTTTTTCCTTTTATGTAATTCTCTTTGGTTTCTTGCAGTAGTGTTTTATACTTTTCCTTGTATAATCCTTTTATCCCCCTACTTAGATTTATTCCTAGGTATTTTGGGTGTGTCTTAGTTATCTCGTGCAGCTATAACAGAAATTCCACAAGTGTGTCTTTAACAAACAGAAAATTATTTCCTCACATTTTAGGAAGCTAGGGTGCTGGCTCTAGGCGAAGGCTTTTTCTCTCTGTGAGCTCTGGAGGAGAATTTTGTCTCTACTGAGCTTCTGCTCTTGGGCAATATTCATGTGACTTTGCATTTCCTTTCCCCCGTCTCTACTTCTCTTGTTTCTTGTTTAATCTTTTTTGTATCTCTAAAGAAATTGACTCAAGACACACGCTACACTAATCCTGTATCTTTAGCATAATAAAAACAACCCATTCCCAAATGTAATTATAACAACAACAACAAAACATATTTTTGGGGTACACTATTCAATTCATAACATTCCACCCTTTGACCTCCAAAACTTCATGTCCTTGCCACATGCAAAACAAATTCACTCCATCACATCATGCCAGAAGTTTCAAAACTCCTCCATGTTCAAAATCTCATCTTCTGAACCATCTAAATCACATAGGTGTGAGATGTTACGTATATTCCGTTCTGGGGCAAAACCATCTTCATCTGCAAACCTGTGAAATCTAGAATACTGGTTATCTGCTTCCAAAATACGGTATCGGAAAGACAGAAGTTATACATTTCCATTAATCTGGGATAAATTGAAGGGGAAAAAAGGATAAAGGGCACCAAGCAAGTCCAAATCCCAGCAAAATTAATTAAATTAGCTCTCAAACCTTTAAAATAATCCTCTGCATTCTGAGACCACCTGGGTAATGGTCCCGACCTTCAGACTCTACGTGTTGGCAACACCCTCTGTATTCTGGGTGGAGGACCCTAGGACCTGGGTTTCAACTCTTCCTTCCAGGCCAACTGGGATGGCAACTCTGCTCCCTTGGCTTTCGGCAGCTCTGTTTTCCCAGTCCATCTGAATAGTGACCCCCACTCCCTTGACTCTGGCAGGCCCCATCCTTCTACCCCTTCAGCATGGCAATCCCATCCCCTAAGCTTTGGACAGTGGCCCCAACCCAATGGTACAACTTAATGGCAGCCCCACACAGTGGAACTGAGTTAGCAAAGATCTGGATTTTTGAAATCTAAGAGGTTGTGGCCCCACCCTTTGAGACCCAGGAGACCTTGGTCCACCCCTTGAAACTAAGAAGGCTCTGGTTCTTGTACTCTTTCTAACAGTGTTGCAGATCTCTGAGCTGCTCTAGGGATAGTCCTTTTCTTTTCTTGGAGGACAACAATTTTGGCTACATTAGCCTGTTTCCTGCCCATAGAATTCCAAGTGACAGGTGATGTTCTTTCCTCTTGTTCTTTGTTTGTCCCCTTCAGCCTAAGATGATGTGTTTTCTGCTGTGGTAGTTGGTTAAATTTATCAGTAACAGACCTAATCTCTTTAAAAACATTGCATAGCCACGTGCTTCACAAACATTCTAGGACATATTCCTTAGTTTGTACAACAGAATTTTCCAAATCTTTAAGTTTTGTTTTCATTCTGTACATTCCATTTTTAAGTCCATCTCTTTCCTCTTTCATTTTACTATAAGCAGCAAGAAGAAACGATATGGCTTGCTTAGAAATATCGTCATCCAGATATCCAAGTTCGTTACTTGCAAGTTCTACCTTCCACCAAACAATTGGACATAATTCAGACAAGTTCTTTGCCACTGCATAAAAATATCACCCTTCATCCACTGTCCAACCACATGTTCATCATTTTCTATTAAGGTCTCACCGGAAGCACATCTAATGCTCACATTTCTAGCCACGTTCTTTTGCTGGAGCCATATGTATTCTCTAAGATGATAGAAGCTTTCTCTATAGTCCTCCTCACTTCCTCCTGAGCCCTCACCTGAATTTCTTTTGAGGTCCATAATTCTACCGACAGTCTCTTAAAGGCCATATAGGTTTTTACTATTAGGCACCCTAAAGCTCCTCCAGCCTCCATCCATTACACAATTCCAAAGCCACTTCCTCATTGTAGGTATTGTTACAGCAACACCCGCACTTCACTTACCAAATATCCCACTCCTAATACCAAATTCTGTCTTAGTTACCTAGAGCTGCCATAACAGAAATACCACAGGTGGGCAGCTTGAACAAACAGAAATTTATAGCCTCACGTTTTAGGAGGCTAAAAGTCTGAATTCAGGGTGCTGGCTCTAGGGAAAAGCTTTCTTTCTCTGTCAGCTCTGGAGGAAGGTCCTTGTCTCTTCTGAGCTGATGTTCCTGGGCAATCTTCATGTGGCTAGGCATCTCCCTTCCCCCATCTCTGCTTCTCTAGCTTGATTGTTTAATCTCTTTTATGTCTCTGCAGCCTACACTAATCTTGCCTAATTAGCATAACAAAACAATCCATTCCTATATGAGATTACAACCACAGACATAGAGACCAGGACTTATATACTTTTGGGGGAACACAATTCAGTTCATAATAGGATGCTATTGTAAATGGTATTGTTTTCTTGTTTTCATTTCAGAATTCTCTTTGTTAGTGTAGAGGAATCCAACTAATTTTTTGTGTTGATCTTGTACCTTGTCACTTTGCTGCATTTTTCTTTTGGATAATATTTTGAGTTTTATAATTTTTTAGAGAGAGGCTAGGCATCTATAAAAGAGAAACTCACTGATACAGTGGGCTAACATATAGGAATTTTATTCATCTTAATATAACAGTTCCATGTAAATGGCCCAGAATGGAAGGGCAGTAGCTCTTCTCTTTTTCATTATAAGACCCAGGTTACTTCCAAGTTGTTGCTTGGTCATCTCCTAGAACTTATATGTTCTAAGTGTGATCCTCCTGCTAGCATCATTGGCATCACCTGGGAGTTTATTAGAAATGCAGAATTCTGGGCAAGCTACAGGCCTTGTTGTTAGTAGTTGTTAGGTGGTGTCGAGTTGGTGCCAGCTCATAGTGACCCTATATAGAAAAGACTGTAACACTGCCTGGTCCTGTGTCATCCTCACAATTGTTCTTATGTTTGAGCCCACTGTTGCAGCCACTGTGCCAATTCATCTCATTGAGGGTCTTCTTCTTTTTTGTTGACACTCAACTTTACAAAGCATGATGTCCTTCTCCATGGATTGGTTCCTCCTGATAACATGTCCAAAGTAAATGAGACGAAATCTCACCATCCTTGCTTCTAAGGAGTATTTTGGTTGTGCTCCTTTCAAGACAGATTTGTTCTTTCTTCTGGCAGTCCTTGGTATATTCAATATTCTTTGTCAACACCATAATTCAAAACCATCAATTCTTCTTCAGTCTTCTTTATTCATTGTCCAGCTTTCACATGCATACGAGACTACTGAAAACACCATTGCTTGGGCCAGGCACACCTTAGTCCTTAAAGTGACATCTTTGCTTTTTATCACTTTAAAGATTTCTTTTGCAGCAGATTTGCCCAATAAAATTCGTCATTTGATTTCTTGACTGCTGTTTCCATGAGTGTTGATTGCGGATCCAAGTAAAACGAAATCCTTGACAACTCCATTATTTTCTCCGTTTATCATGAAGGCATTTATTGTTCCAGTTGTGAGGATTTTTATATTTTTGCTGTTGAGGTATAATCCATACTGATTGCTGTGATCTTTGATCTTCATCAGTTCGTGCTTCAAGTTCTCTATGCTTTCAGCAAGTAAGGTTGTGTCATATGCATATTGCAGGTTGTTAAACAGTCTTCCTCCAATTCTGATGCTGCATTTTTCTTATTATAGCCTGGCTTCTTGGACTATTTATTCAGCATGCAGATTGAATAAATGTGGTGAATGGATACAATGCTGATGCACAACCTTTCTGAAACCACATAGATTCCCCTTGTTCTGTTCAAATGACTGCCTCTTGTTCTATGTACAGGTTCCTCACATGCAAATTAAGTGTTTTGGAATTGCCATTCTTCACGATGTTATCCAAAAGTTGTTATGATCCACACATTCAAATGCCTTTGCACAGTCAATAAAACACGGACCTGATGAATCATAATTTGACTTTTTACCCTAGCGGATTCATATGTACATTATAGTTTGAGAAGAATTACCCTAGAGCTCTATCATCTATAGCTATAACGCCACCTTCCTGGTTTTAGGTATCAAGAAGGGGAAAAAAGCTTGAGGAGTACACAGTCAACATTTGCCATTTCAGCCTGGAAGTTACACATGTTTCTTCTGTTTACATCCGATTGACAAGAACTTAGTTACAGAGCTGCACCTGGCTGCAAAAGGGGCTGGGGAAAGTGAGAACTTCCTGGGAGATCATGCACCTAGATATCACCTATTACTGCAGAGGAAGGAGAGAGTGGATTCACAGAAGCATGAACTCCCCATTATTGTCAAGTACAATTCTAGGTAGCAGTGATAAAATGAAAATCCCTACCTTTAGAGTTCACATTATAGTAGATAGTGCTATTTCATAAAGCCCAATAAGAAGTCCATAGTTTTTATACATTCCCAGGATTAGTAGAAATTGTGTGACTATTACTAAAACTAGTGACTGCCAGTTTTTTAAATAATTTTTATTGTGCTTTAAGTGAAAGTTTACAAATTAAGTCAGTCTCTCACATAAAAACTTACATACACCTTTCTACATATTCCCAATTACTCTCCCCCCCGCCCCGCCCCGTGAGACAGCCTGTTCCCTCCTTCCACTCTCTCTTTTCGTGACCATTTTGTCAGCTTCTAAGCTCCTCTACTCTTCCATCTCCCCTCCAGGCAGGAGATGCCAACATAGTCTCAAGTGTCCACCTGAACCAAGTAGCTCACGCCTCAGCAGCATCCCTCTCCAACCCACTGTCCAGTCCAATCCCTGTCTGACGAGTTGGCTTTGGGGATGGTTCCTGTCGTGGGTCAACAGAAGTTCTGGGGGCTGTGATCACCAGGGTCCTTCTAGTCTCAGTCTGACCATTAAGTCTGGTCTTTTTATGAGAATTTGGGGTCTGCATCCCACTGTTCTCCTGATCCCTCAGGGGTTCTCTGTTGTGCTCCCTAAAAGGGCAGTCATCAGTTGTAGCCAGGCATCATCTAGTTCTCCTGGTCTCAGGATGATGTAGTCTCTGGTTCATGTAGCCCTTTCTGTCTCTTGGGCTCGTTTTTATCTTGTGTCCTTGGTGTTCTTCATTCTCCTTTGATCCAGGTGGGTTGAGACTCATCGATGCATCTTAGATGGCCACTTGCTAACATTTAAAACCCCAGATGTCACTCTTCAAAGTGGGATGCAGAATGCTTTCTTAACACATTTTATTATGCCAACTGACTTAGATGTCCCCTGAAACCACGGTCCCCAAACCCCTGCCACTGCTTCACTGACCTTTGAAGCATACAGTTTATTCAGGAAACTTCTTTGCTTTCGTTTAGTCCATTTGTGCTGACCTCCACTGTGTTTAGTGCTATTCTTCCCTTCACCTAAAGTAGTTCTTGTCTACCATCTATTTAGTAAATACACCTCTCTCACCCTCCCTCCCGCCTCTCTTAACCACAAAAAAGTGTGTTCTTTTCAATTTAAACTATTTCTCTCAAGATCTTATAATAGTGGTCTTATATAATATTTGTCCTTTTGCAAGTGACTAATTTCACTCATCATAATGCCTTCCATGTTTCTCCATGTTATGAAATGTTTCACAGATTCATCACTGTTCTTTATCGATATGTAGTATTCTACTGTGAATATACCATAATTTATTTATCCATTCATGAGTTGATGGGCACCTTGGTTGGTTCCACATTTTTTGCTATTTTAAACAGTGTTGCAATAAACATGGGTATCCATATATCCATTTGCGTAAAGGCTCTTATTTCTCTAGGATATATTCTGAGGAGTGGGATTGCTGGGTCTTATGGTAGTTCTATTTCTAGCTTTTTAAGGAAGTGCCAAATCGATTTCCAAAGTGGTTGTACCATTTAACATTCCCACCAGCAGTGTATAAGTGTTCCAATCTCTCCGCAGCCTCTCCAACATTTATTATTTTGTGTTTTTTGGATTAATGCCAGCCTTGTTGAAGTGAGATGGAATCTCATTATAGTTTTAATTTGCATTTCTCTAATGGCTAATGTTCAAGAGCCTTTCCTCATATATCTGTTAGCCCCCTGAATGTCTTCTTTAGTGAAGTGCCTGTTCATATCCTTTGCCCATTTTGTAATTGGATTGTTTGTCTTTTTGTGGTTGAGTTTAGCAGAGTCATGTAGATTTTAGAGATCAGGCACTGGTCGGAGATGTCACAGCTGAAAAATTTTTCCCAGTCTTTTGGTGGTCTTTTTACTGTTTTGGTGAAGTCTTTAGATGAGCATAGGTGTTTGATTTTTAGGAGCTCCCTGCTACCTGGTTTCTCTTCGTCATTTTTAGTAATGTTTTGTATTCTGTTTATGCCATGAATTAGGGCTCCTAACGTTGTCCCTATGTTTTCTTCCAAGATCTTTATCATTTTAGTTTTTATGTTTAGGTCTTTGATCCATTTGGAGGTAGTTTTTGTGCATGGTGTGAGGTATGGTTCTTGTTTCATTTTTTGCAGATGGATATCCACTGGGCCTTTGTCAAATATCAGCTGCTCATATGAGGGTGGATTTATATCTGGGTTCTCAATTCTGTTCCATTGGTCTATGCGTCTGTTGTTGTACCAGTACCAGGCTGTTTTGACTACTGTGGCGGTATAATAGGTTCTAAAATCAGGTAGAGTGAGTCCTCCCACTTTGTTCTTTTTTAGTAATGCTTTACTTATACGGGGCTTCTTTCCCTTCCATATGAAGTTGGTGATTTGTTTCTCCATCACATTAAAAAATGTCATTGGAATTTGGATCGGAAGTGCATTGTATGTATAGATGGCTTTTGGTAGAATAGACATTTTTACAATGTTAAGTCTTCCTATCCATGAGCAAGGTATGTTTTTCCACTTATGTATGCCACTTTTGGTTTCTTTAAGTAGTAACTTGTAGTTTTCTTTGTATAGGTCTTTTACATCTTTGGTAAGATTTATTCCTAAGTATTTTATCTTCTTGGGGGCTACTGTGAATGGTATTGATTTGGTGATTTCCTCTTCGGTATTCTTTTTGTTGATGTAGAGGAATCTAACTGATTTTTGTATGTGATCTTGTAACGTGATACACTGCTGAACTCTTCTGTTTAGTTTCAGTAGTTTTCCTTGAGGATTCCTCAGGCTTTTCTGTGTATAAGATCATGTCATCTGCAAATAGAGATAATTTGACTTCTTCCTTGCCAATCTGGATGCCCTTTATTTCTTTGTCTAGCCTAACTGCTCTGGCTAAGACCTCCAGCACAATGTTGAATAAGAGTGGTAATAAAGGGCATCCTTGTCTGGTTCCCGTTCTCAAGGGAAATGCTTTCAGACTCTCTCCATTTAGGATGATGTTGGCTGTTGGCTTTGTATAAATGCCCTTTATTATGTTGAGGAATTGCCCTTCAATTCCTATTTTGGTGAGAGTTTTTATCATGAATGGGTGTTGGATTTTGTCAAATGCCTTTCCTGCATCAATTGATAAAATCATGTGGTTCCTGGTCTTTTATTTACGTGGTGGATTACATTTATTTGTTTTTCTAATATTGAACCATCCTTTCATACCTGTTATAAATCCGACTTGGTCACGGTGGATTATTTTTTTGATATGTTGTTGAATTCTATTGGCTTTTTTTTTTTTAATTTTGTTGAGGATTTTTGCATCTATTTTCATGAGGGGTATAGGTCTGTAATTTTCTTTTTTTGTGTTGTGTTCAGCTGGTTTTGGTATCAGGGTTATGCTGGCTTCATATAATGAGTTAGGTAGTATTCCATCCTTTTCTGTGCTTTTGAATACCTTCAGTAGTAGTGGTTTTAACTCTTCTCTGAAAGCTTGGTAGAACTCTGCACTGAAGCCGTCAGGGCCAGGGTTTTGTTGTTGTTGTTGTTGGGAGTTTTTTGATTTCCTTTTCAATCTCTTTTTTGTTATGGGTCTTTTTAGATCTACTTCTATTTGTGTTTGTTTAGGTAGGTAGTGTGTTTCTAGGAATTCATCCATTTCTTCTAGGTTTTCAAATTTGAGTATAGTTTTTTGTAGTAACCTGATATGATTCTTTTAATTTCAGTTAGGTCTGTTGTGATATGACCCATCTCATTGCTTATTGGGGTTATTTGTTTCTTTTCCTGTGTTTCTTTAGTCAATCTAGCCAATGCTTAATCAGTTCTGTTAATTTTTTCAAAGAACCAGCTTTTGGCCTCATTAACTCTTTCAATTGTTTTTCTGTTCTCTAATTCATTTAATTCTGCTCTAATTTATATTATTTGTTTTTTTCTGATGCCTGACAGTTTCTTTTGTTGCTCACTTTCTATTTGTTCAAGTTGTAGGGACAGTTCTTTGATTTTGGCTCTTTCTTCTTTATGTATGTGTGCAGTTATTGATATAAACTGACCTCTGACCACTGCTTTCACTGAGTCCCCAAAGGTTTTGAAAGGAAGTGTTTTCAGTCTCATTGAATTCTATGAATTTCTTTATTCCCTCCTTAATATCTTCTATAACTCAGTCTTTTTTGAGCAGGGTATTGTCCAGTTTCCAAGTATTTGATTTCTTTTCCCTGGTTTTTCTGTTATTGATTTCTACTTTTACAACCTTATGGTCTGAGAAGGTGCTTTGTAATATTTCGATGTTTTGGATTCTGCAAAGGCTTGTTTTATGACATAACATGTGATCTATTTGATAGAATTTTCCATGTGCACTAGAAAAGAAAGTATACTTTGCATCTGTTGGGTGGAGTGTTCTGTATAAGTCTATGAGGTCAAGATGGTTGATTGTAGCAATTAGATCTTCCCTGTCTCTGTTGAGCTTCTTACTGGATGTCCTATCCTTCACCGAAAATGGTGTGTTGAAATCTCCTACTATAATTGTGGAGGTGTCTATCTCACTTTTCAATTCTGTTAAAGTTTGTTTTATGAATCTTGCAGCTCTATGATTGAGTGCATAAATATTTAATATGGTTATATCTTCCTGGTAAATTGTCCCTTTAGTCATTATGTAGTGTCCTTCTTTATCCTTTGTGGTGGATTTAACTTTAAAGTTTATTTTTTCAGAAATTAATATTGCCATTCCTGCTCTTTTTTGATTGTTGTTTGCTTGGTATATATATATTTTTCCATCCTTTGAGTTTTAGTGTATTTGTGTCTCTAAGTCTAAGGTTTGTGTTATAGGCAGCATATAGGCATATCGTGTTTTTTTTTTTTTTTTTTTATCCAGTCTGCAACTCTCTGTTTCCTTATTGGTGAAATTAGTCCATTTACATTCTGCATTAGTGTAGATAAGTATGGGTTTAGTGCTGCCATTTTGATACCTTTTTTTTCTGTGCTGTTGACAATTTCATTTTTGCACTTACTTTTTTGTGCTGAGAAGTTTTTCTTTGTAGATTGTGTGTTCCTCCTTTTCATAGTAGTTGAATTTATTTTTGCTGAGTCATTATGTTTACCTTGGTTTTTATTTTGAAGTATAGAATTGTTAGACATCTTTGTGGTTACCTTAATATTTACCCCTATTTGACTAAGTAAAAACCTAACTTGTATCACCCTATATCACCTTGATTTCCTCTCCATATGTAAGATCTATGCTTCCTGTATTTAGTCCCTCTCTTTTTATTTTTGTAACCTTTTACATAATGACATCAATGATTCCCTGTTTTGAGCAATTTTTATTTTTAATTAATCTTATTTTGTTTTTGCTATTTCCCTGTCTGAGTTGATATCAGGATGTTTTGTTCTGTGACCTTGTGTTGTGTTGACATCTGATAGTATTGATTTTCTGACCAAAGAATTTCCTTTAGTAATTCTTGTAGTTTTGGTTTGGTTCTTGCAAATTCTCTAAGCTTGTGTTTATCTGTAAATGCCTTAATTTTACCTTCATATTTGAGAGAGAGCTTTGCTGGATATATGATTCTTGGCTGGCACTTTTTCTCCTTCAGTGCTCTATATATATCATCCCATTGCCTTCTCGACTGCATGGTTTCTGCCAAGGAGTCTGAACTTATTCTTATTGATTCTCCTTTGTACATGACTTTTCATTTATGCCTGTCTGCTTTTAAAATTTTCTCTTTACCTTTGGTTTTGGCAAGTTTGATAATATGTCTCAGTGATTTTCTTTTGGGATCTATCTTGTATGGGGTTTGATGAGCATCTTGGATAGATATCCTTTCATCTTTCACGATGCCAGGGAAGTTTTCTGCCAACAGATCTTCAACTATTCTCTCTGTATTTTCTGTTATCTCCCCAGTTCTGGAACTCCAATCACATGCAAGCTATTCTTCTTGATAGAGTGCCAATGATTCTTAGGGTTTCTTCCTTTTTTTTTTTTTAATTCTTTTATCTGGTTTTTCTTCAAATATATTGGTATCACTTGCCTTATTCTCCATCTCCTCCACTCTGCATTCCAATTCCTCGATTCTGCTCCTCTGACTTCCTGCTGAGTTGTCTAATTCTGTAATTTTAATGTTTTGAATGTCTGAATGCTGTCTCTCTATGGATTCTTGCAGCTTATTAAATTTTTCACTATGTTCTTGAATAATCTTTTTGATTACTTCAACTCCTTTATCAGTGTGTTCCTTGGCTTTTTGTGTAGATTGCCTTATTTCATTTGTGAGTTCATCCCTGACGTCTTGAAGCATTCTGTATATTAGTTTTTTATATTCTACATCTGGCAATTCCAGAAATGTATCTTCATTTGGGAAAGATTTTGATTCTTTGATTTGGGGGCTTGTAGAAGCAATCATGGTCTTCTTCTTTATGTGATTTGATATCGACTGCTGTCTCCAAGCCATCTACTAGATATTGTAATGTTTTCTTTTATATTTGCTCACTGAGTCTTCTTGTTTTGTTTTGTTACAATACACCTAGATGGGCTTCTAGATTGTGCTATCTTGATTGCTGTAGCTTTTGAGTCACTTATGTCCTATTACCAGCTGGTCTGAGCTGTTACCAGGTATACGAGCCTATGAGTCCATTCACTATTCTTGAATAGAATCAGCTCAGGTGTCCTGATAATTTGTCACCTAGTGTGTGGTGTAGGCTCTTACCTATTAACTTAGAGGAGTAATGACGACGGTTGTATGTGCCAGTTTCTAGTAGCAGCAGGGGGTCACACTCTGAGGAGGGCAGGATGCTGACAGCCTTTCCCCAAGTGTCAGTGAGGTAGGAGTGGCTCTATTCTCTAGAGCGCACTGCTCGGTGGGCTCTACAGCTGTACCTTAGGTGCCCAATGCATGTACCTCTATAGATTGGTAGGTGTTGCTAGCCTCAGACCCCTTTAACAGGTGTCTGGGTGATGTGGGTGGAGCCTCAGCCCTCAGTTCCCTGGTGTAGATCAGTGAGGGCTCAGTTTAATAGGTAGAGAGGTATCCGATCTCCAAAACTTGCCTTTCCACTGTTCAGCTAAAACAATTACAGTCAGATCTCTATCAGAATTGCCTTTACATTATAATAGCCACCTGGTTCTCTGTAGGGATGAAAGCCAAAGCCTGTGGGTCTCTTATGCCTGGATGGAGTTGGTTCTGTATTGTTATTCCAGTTTAGAGAAGTCAGGGAAGGATTTTTCCACTGATTGTTAAATGCTGCTTTTCTCAGACCAGAAGAATAGGTTAGAAAAGAAAGAAGAAGGAGAAAAAAAAATAACCCAGCAGTGCACTTCACTCTCTGGCCCAGGAAATTCCAAGGTTAATGCAGCCGGCTGGGACAGGGAGGGGAGGGATTAGATAGATAGGAGAGAGTAGTGCAGCAAGATAAAGTTACTTATCTTGTTTAGTGAGGACTGTTTTTTCTGAGATTCCAGAGGGGTGTGTAGCTTGTGTGCACTGGCTGGATCACCACTGAGACTGCCCCAGAGGGTTAGTGCTGAGTCCCATGCTTGCACCATCTCTGGAAGCCGCAACTGGCTCCTCCACACTTAGTCCAAAGCCCAGCACCAAGGCTTCCTGTCTGGGATGCTGCGCTCCAGGCTCCAGAAACAGCCGCTGCTTCTCCATGGATTTCGTTTGCCTGTCATGCACACCGGTGTGCAGCCTCTGTGCACTGACTGGGCCTCCTCCAAGGTTGGTCCTGGGGTTAGGCCTGCGTCCATGGTTGCCCCATCTCGGTAAGCCACAATCAGCCCCACCACTCTGGCACCAGGGAACCATGAGGGCTCAAGGTTGTGGCGTGGCACACTGGCTCCGGAAGGCGTTGCTGCTTCAGCATTTGGCTTTTTGCTCCACTACCACTTAGGTCAACTCCTTAGTTCTGCATTTGATGGTCAAGGTTCGTAGATTGTCCTGTATGTAATCGAGTCACTTGTTTTTTCAAGTCTTTGTTGGAAGAACGATAAGCGGAAGCTTCTACCTAGTCAGCCATCTTGGTCCCACCCAGTATTTTTTTTTTTTTTAATGAGAATGTTTTAAATCCCACAGTGGGGGAGCACCATAAAAAAAAATTCCTTGGAGTCTATTTCAACTCATAGAGGCCTTATAGAACAGAGTAAAACTGCCCCACAAGGTTTCCAAGGCTGTAAATCTTTACAGAAACAGATTTCTACATCTTTATCTTGTGGAATGGCTGGTGGGTTTGAACTGCTGACCTTTGATTAGCAGCCAAGTGCTTAGCCACTGCACAACCAGGACTCCTTTATAGCACCATAGCCTCCATTGTTCATTCTAACTCTACTCCCAACTGTGTTGGTTAAGGTCGTGTGTCAGCTTGGCCAGGCCATGTTTCTCAGTGATTTGATAGTAGAGTGATGATGTGATCAATTCCATGATGAGATTTGATGTTATGTGATCACATTCATGATAGGATCTGGTGTGAGTGGTCATTCATTGGAAGGGGAGTTTCCCTGGGCACGTGGCCTGCATTGGCCAGGCAGGGCTTGTGGGCTTTTCATGATTCTGGATCCTACAGCTGATTCCTGTTTTTCAGATCTCAAGGACATACAGCAACAACAATCTCCAACCACATCTCCATACTTCCATCTTACTCTATTAATTCTTTTTTCCTGTTGTGACATAAACTATTATTCCTGCCAAAGTTTTGCATGACACCAGCCATGCTCCTGCCTAAGAAGCTTTGCACAGGTTGCTCCCGCTGTCTTAATTATTCTTCCCACAAATATTTGGGTGGCTTGCCCCTCATTTCCTTCGGTATATTTAAAACAGGAGTTTTTTTTTTCTTTAGAATATCAATGCTAAAAAAAAAATCTTTAAATAAAATTTATTTTAATTAATTGGTCTTGTGTTACTCGTTGTAAATTTAATCCATCCCTCATTTCCCTTCCTTTTTTACCGACTTCAAAATGTTTTAGAAATTACAGAAAATTTAACTTGTAGTTTTCATGTAAAATTCTGTAATATATTCTATTAATATTATTAGGATTAATAATAATTATTATAAAAAATTTAAAAATAATATTTTCCATAATAGGAAAGTAAGAGAAGTTAATAAACTTGTCTGAAGTCACATAAACATAAGCAATGGAGTCAGAGAATTTAATTACATCACACCTACTTGAGCTTTGCCTACCATTTGAAAAGATTTTACTTAAAGGAGAAAGCCTTTGGTAGCCTTCCATGGTAACTTTTCTTGGCCTACATATCAATGTGAGTTTGAAAATGTGCTTGTTCCTTAGAGAAGGGTGTATGGGTGAAGTGGGGCAGAGATGTAGCCACATGAACACTTGGTAACTGAAATTGGAGGTGTCTCTCAGGTCAAACGAAGTGGAAAGGAGGGCTCTGAGGACAAAATCTGGCTGCTGACAACCTTGTCTGGGATTAACTGTCCCTATGGTTTTTATGGTTTGCTGTGCTGCTGGGCTAACCATGCTAAGTAGCTCATTGAGCCAATCCTTTAGGGTTGGATTGGGAGAAATGTAGTCCTTGGTCTCTGGTGGCTGAAATGCAGTTCTGGGCATTTGTGAACTTCTATGAAACCCCTATAAATATCTGAAGGAAGAAGAAGACATGCTTAATTCATGTGTTTTGCAGGGAGTGTTTTGAGGCTAGTAGAGCTGGCTGTAGAAAAATTTCTACCATAGATTAATGAGAATATTTTTTCTTCTGGAAAATTTTAAGTGCAGAAATAAGAAACTTTAAAAAATTTTCTCCTGCTAACAATACAGACCCTCTTATAGAGTCTAATTCAGGCCTTCTAGGAAGAGTTGCCTACCTGTGGGGCATTTTCTCTTCTGATAGCTCCTTCAACAGAAAGCCATAGTAGACCTATCTCAAGTACAATTTGCATGTTGCAATGCACTGCACATGGTTAATCTTCAATGTACATCAGAATTGAAAAAGAGAAGACTATGAGCTCTCCATTGATTGTAATCCCTTTGCTTACAAGAAAAAAGGTAGGTTTTTCAAGCTCAACTGAAATATTTCCTTTGTCTTGCCTCCCATTTCCAAGCTGTTTCTATATAATTTTCCGATGCTGCCCCATTTTTTAGAACAGTTACCACCATTTAGTTATGTGTCTTGAGAAACTTGAAGTTCCAGGAACATATTTCCCACAGCGATGCTAAGGCTCTGATGTTTCAGGGACCCTCAGCTTTTGCTGGCCTCTGCTTGGTGCATCCCTGCCTCTGAGGCCAATTCTGCTTGAAAAAAGGGGATGAAACAAACTATTACCTGGCACCAAGACCAACCTGGCAGAATATCCTACCTTCGGACTATTTGAAAGGTTTAAGTTCAGGAAAAGCATGAGGATGCATAAGTGAATACAAATGTTGGGTGTCCGGGACCCACTGTCACCCCTGCTTATAACCCAAACCACACCTACTTCTGGAGTTGGAGAAAAAGATAACATGAGGCATGGAAAAGGGAGAAGAAATATCTCTAATTAAATCCTGGCATAGACTATTTAATCCCTAACATAATTCTTTGCGCACCCTGGCTTGCCCTATGGATTTTTCCCTGTCTTACCCCCACCCTGATCCTTCTTTCTTCTCTAAGTCACAATGACTCATCTTTTCCCTTTTGATCTGACTCTTTTCTTTATCTAATCACTACCTCCTCCTCAGTATTATTTTTTCAAATATAAACATAAAATACTGATCTCTTTGTTTCACCCATCCTATAATTTCCATCCATGAATATGCCAGCAGCTTTCTTCTTTACCTGTTTATGGTTTCTGAGCTTTTGTTGGCTCTCTCCGGATGGCTGTAGTCTGATGTGGGGTGAAGAGGTAGAGACAGAATGTTATGGAGACTAAAGACTTTGGTTTTGGTCCTGGATTTACTCTAACTGCTCTTTGCTAAACTCTGCCTCCCAGCTTAACACAAAGTGCACAAAATAGAACAAAGCAAACTTGCCTTACTTTACTCACAAGATATTATAAAATCAAAGAACAAAAGATGTGAAAGCAAAAATGAGAGAAGAATATAATCAGGGACTACATGATTTAACAAATATTTAGTTTTCAGTTGTGGAAGCCACTAGCAAGAGAGCGACTAGGGGAAATCCAGATATACTTCTCTGAGGAGATGACATTTGAACTAGGTACTCGCCACAGATAGAAATGGAAAGTTTAGGCTGTAACAGAGAAAGGGGTGCTCAGCTGCTGTCAGATGTAAAAAAAAATTGGATGTAAAAAAATGGTCTTGGTATATTAATGAGGAACATCAAGTGTCAGGCTTGACTGGAGCATGCGTTGGCAGAAGTCGGGGCAAGAAAAGTAAAAAGCAAGATTCTGTCACAGCATTGGAGGGCTTGAAATCCATGATGAGCACCAATACAGCCATTAGATTATAAAATCATAGTAAACATTTTATTGTATTTACGACTCATCACATTTTTTGGAATTCCCACTTTGTCTTTTTAAGGGATGACAAAGGGGTAAAATGAGGGAGAGGAGAGAAAGAATGAGAAGAGGGGATTGCTGAATTTGAGTCCTTCTTCCCTGTTCTTTTTTTCTCTGTTTAGAGTCATAGAACAGGCATCTCAATAAAAGCCTGTGAGGATCCACTTAAGGAATTCCAGAACCATCCATTTTATTAAATCCAAGTCTGCATTTTTGTTACACATGAGTTAATCGTTCTCACAATGAAAACCTACACAAGTATAGCAATACATACTGTTTTTATTTCGTCTAATTGTGTGAGATTTTTATTTAAAATTTTAATGACTACTATATAGTGTGAAAAGATTCTTACGTTAAAGTGGAAAAGAAAATCATTTTCTTGAGCCCCCTCAATGGAAATAACTATATTCAGGCTTAGAAATGAACTAATTTGACCAAGGTCAACTGACATTTAATGGCATAGACAAGATTATCATCCACCTGTCTGTACTCCCTACATGTTTTTTGCCTCCCACAGAGATGAGTTGAGAGTTAGCATTTTTGATCCTTCTTTAAGAAAGGAAGTGACAAGTCTGAAGCCACTGATGAATCATATTTGGGATAACTGTAGAGCCAGTCTTTATTTTGTTGAGGCTACAGTGAATCCAGGTCCCTGGATGGTACACAGGGTTTGTGCTTGTCTAGTAACCAATAGATTGGCAGTTTAAACTCACCCAGTGGCACCATGGAAGAAAGGCCTGGTGAACTGCTTCTGTGAGGATTACAGCCAAGAAACCCTAGGGAGCAGCCCTACTCTGTAACATATGGTGTTGTTTTATGAGTCTGAATTAACTCCAAGGCAATAGGGTTCATTTGGTGGTTTATAGTGAATCAACTTGAATCCCTTCTACTGATTTCTAAGTGCAGGGAACAGAAAGAAAGTCTTCAGTAGGACTCTGTAATCTTGAAGAAGATAGGCACTTTTTTACAGAAAACCTCAAAGTCGAAATGGACTAAATTTAGTCTAAAAACAAAAAAGATGGTTAAATTCCACTAAACAACGCAGAGTGCTTTTTTGTTATGAGTTGCCTAATAAATCTTAATAGAAGGTGCTGTTATGTTTTTATGCCTCCAAATTTTCTGCTTTACTAGTAGAAAAAATCAAAACTTTATAACCTGACTTTTATGGCCTTCAGCTATGAGGGTAACTTACTTTTCCAACATTTCTACCACAACTTTTGAGTCTGACTAAACTGGAGGTTTCATACTGATCTATTTCTTAATATAGCATGTGCCTTATCATCACCATTAAAGCTTTGATTTCATTTTTTCTCATCTAAATGCCTTCATTCCTTTGCTTTTGGTTTCAAACTGTTCACAACCAAGATCTCATTTTATTTCTACTTTCTTCTCATCATGGGTCCCTTGTGTTGATGCTACTTCATATTTTTTATTCATTTTTCTCTTTCTTACTTATTAAAGATATTCAGAACTCTCAATCCTAGCTTCTGATCATTATAAGAACACTATTATCATCCACAGTGCTGATAGGATTTCAGCCACTCAGCAAAGGAACTTAATATTTTAATACAATGGTATAGCTTTATTATGGGTAGATAAAAAATTTGAATTCATATTTTTGAAAAATTGAAAATATCTCTTGTAAACGCAGTAGCCAAAATCATAATGAAAATAACCACTGTTACTATGGGTACTGAGTCCTGACATTTAATAATTTAATAAAGTCATATTATTTCATCTTTCCAGCAGCCTTAAAGCATATATTTATTATTTCTGTTTTACAGATGAAGAAAATAAAGCACAAAGTATCAAAAAACCTGTTAAATGCGACAGCTCTGGTGAACAATAGGGTGAGGTTTAAATCTCGGCAATGTACCTTCAGACTCTATGTGCTGATTACTTTGCTAAAATATCTCTCAGTTCTCCATTTGAATGTTTGCATCTGATAGAACATGGTTTGGAACATGGATGTCTCCAGTTAAAATTATAGTTCACTTACATAACTTTGAATTCTTCACTGCTCAATCTATCTTTGAGAAATTTGTGCCTTTCTCTCTGCATGTGGTTTCTTCTCTTTTAGTACATATTGCATAATGCCTTGCTTATTAATGATATCCAAGAAAGTTTTTAGAAGAAGTATCCTGGGGAATTCAGAATAAAGAAGGCTATATATGAGTAAAAACAATACTGAGGTTATTGGAATTTTAGAAATTATATGCAAGTCAAATTTGTAGGTAGAGAAGCTCAATATTCTATCTTGAAGCCAAGTTAAGAGGATAAGTTCGAGAAAAAGATAAAGAGTAGTTTCCCTCCATTATACCAATCAAAAGCATTGCTGTGGGTTGAATTGTGTCCTCCAAAAATATGTGTTGTAAATCCTAGCTTCTATGCCTGTGGTTATAATCCCATTTGGGCATGGGTTGTCTTTTTTATGTTAATGAGACAGAATTAGTGATTCAAAAAAAAAAAAAGATTAAGCAAGAAAGCCAGAAAGCCGAGATAGGGGAAGAAAGATGCTAAGCCACATGAAGATCACCCAGGAGCAGAAGCTCAAAGAGACAAGGAACTTCCTCTGAGCCAACAGAGACAGAAAGCCTTCTTCTAGGGTCAGCACACTGAATTCAGACTTCTAGGCCCCTAAATTGTGAAAAAATCCATTTCTGTTTGTTAAAGGCACCCATTTGTGATAATTTTGTCATAGCAGCACTAGATAATTAAGACAAGCGTTATCCAGACATCCGTTATGTCATGAACATCAGTGAAGCTCACATCTTGAGCGTTAGAAGCATAGATGATGGGTTGTAAAAATAGATTTGTTGGGAAGCATATTCCACCAAGATCCTAAGGGGCAGGGATAGTAGACCCAAAAATGTGTCAACAGAACTGAAAATATGTTCTTCATGAGGAAATCTCCAACAACTTTATTGCTTAATTATATTGGAATGGTGTTTTTTCAGATTTCAAAGCACACAGATAAGATGCATAATGCATGAAACATATATTCATGCATATATGTGAGTAAAACCTTTCTTTAAATTCTCATGATGACTCAGAATAAGGTAGGGCAGATATTGGTGCTTCATTTTTCCTATGAAGGCCAAGTTTCAAAGCAGTTAAGTCTTTTGCCCAGGAAAGAACAAGTTCTGTAGTTCTCAATCTTGATAAAAATAAAAGTTTGTGAAGGAGATATATATATATATATATTATTCACAAAATACGAAAGTGTTGGGCCAGTCAGTTTCTGAATCAACAGATAAATCTGGGAGAGGCCTGTGCATCTATAGATTGACACAGATTCCTGGGGAATTTTGGTGCACACCAAAGGCAATTGGAGGTAACAAAATATGCAACAGAAACAATGAATTCAGAGTTTAGCCAAATGATCTTCCCAAAATGTTACTTTTTTCTTCTCTCTGCAGATTAAACCTTTGTCAACTTCATCCCACCTACAGCTACTAACATGGTGATGAATAACAGTGTGACTGAATTCATTCTGTTTGGGTTGACGCAGGATGCTGAAAAGCAGAAAGTGATATTTGGAATCTTCTTGGTTCTTTACCTTTTGACTCTGCTGGGGAATTTTCTCGTTGTGGTGACTATTAAGACAAGTCATACTCTTGGGAGTCCCATGTACTTCTTCCTATTCTACCTGTCCTTTGCCGATGCCTGCTTTTCTACAACTACGGCACCCAGATTGATTGTGGATGCTCTGTCTCAGAAGAAGACTATTTCCTACCATGAGTGCATGACTCAGGTCTTTGCAGTCCATTTCTTTGCGTGTATGGAGGTATTTGTGCTCATCCTCATGGCTTTTGATCGCTATGTGGCCATTTGTAAGCCCCTGCGATACACAACCATCATAAGCAGGCGTGTCTGTGGCGCGCTGGTGATTCTAGCCTGGGTGGCATCTTGTATCCATTCTTCAGTACAGATTATGTTGACTTTGAAATTGCCTTTCTGTGGCCCCAATGTGATTGATCATTATTTGTGTGACTTGCAGCCCTTGTTGAAACTTGCCTGCATGGACACTTATGTGATAAATTTGCTACTTGTGTCCAATAGTGGGGCCATATGCATGGTGAGTTTCATGCTCTTGCTTATATCCTATGTTGTCATTTTATACTCTCTGAGAAACCACAGCGAACAAGGAAGGCAAAAAGCTCTTTCTACCTGTACCTCCAATTTCATTGTGGTTGTCATATTTTTTGGTCCATGTGTGTTCATGTACACACGCCCACCAACTGCATCTCCAGTGGACAAGATGGTGGCTGTGTTTTACACAATTGGGACACCGTTTCTCAACCCTTTGATCTATACACTGAGGAATGCGGAAGTGAAAAATGCCATGAAAAAGTTATGGTGTAGCAAATTATGACTTTAGTTGGTAAATATGGCAAATTAAATTACACTTCCTTAAATCAGTTTTTGTTACATGGCAGGAAATTAGAAATACTCCTAACAGGAAACAACCCTAACAGGAAACAGCAATCAATATACATCAACATGTTATACACACATTTAATATTCTGAGAGGATTGCATTAGACTATGAGTACTTTAAGCTCATAACCGTTGTGAACAACCTATAACTATCCATACTTGAATTCTATCAACATCTGACCATTTTCACTTGGTAATTTAACTTCTTGTAGAAATTTTTCTCCTGAAAGAAATTCACTGACTAATCACAGGATGATTGTGTGCGTGTGAGTCCACCAAATTCCTTTTATAAGCCTTATTCTAGTAAAATATGAATTTGGTCAACATGAGCCAGTCCATGAGAGACTGAAAACTTGCAGAATCCAGGTTGTCATTTTGCCAGTATGAGCATTTGATAGGATGGTCCTAGAAGATGATACCTTGGACATCTATAGCTGAGCCTGCCTCACTGGGCAATCCTGCACTGATACCACTAAGTCTCTCTTTGTGCCTAGATTTTTCTGATCTCAGTCCCTGCAGCCATCAATGTGGAGGACCATATACTAGCCTGTCAGAATAGCACTCTCTAGAAATGCCTTTCCAGCATGCATGTACACACGTATGTGCAAATGCACACACACACACACAAATTTTAAGGTGCTTGACTGGAATGGTTAGCTATAACCTCTGGTTGAGAGACAACTAAAAATTAAAGTAGGAGGTGATGTCAGCCAAATGGCAGAGTAGGCAACTCCAAACATGTCCCTCCACAGAAACATCAGAAAAATGGGTACCGATGTCAGAGTCTGACATACCTCTCTCTACTCCCATGGTGGGGCAAGGGAATTCTCTACAGGGAATTCTCCAAAGAATTTCTCACCAACCACTCGCCCACTTTACACTGAGCAGGTTCCATATCCCTTATTTAGTTGTGAGGATTCTGATCTTTATCATTCATTGCCTTCACTATGGAAACAGGCATGGTGTGGTCTGGGACACACTTTGTAATTTCACGCATTGTGTCTAGCCAAAATTTCAGCCTCAGCACCTTGCTACATTAGAAATGTGAAATAATGATTTGTATCATTGCTGAGATTCAAAAGAACTGATTTCCCCTTAGGAAGGGATTGTGCATTACCTCCTGAAGTTGAGAAACAATTTGTGTGCACACTTGTGAAAGGTACACTTTATGGACAAAAGCTTGCCTAGTTTCAATACAGGAGAGGTCAGCACAACTGGACTAAACCAAAATCAAAGAAGTTTCCTGAATAAACGGAACACTTTGAAGGCCAGTGTAGCAGGAGCAGGGGTTTGGAAACCATGGTTTCAGGGGACATCTAGGTCAATTAGCATAATAAATCTATTAAGAAAACATTCTGCATCCCCCTTTGAAGAGCAGTGTCTGGGGTCTCAAACACTAGCAAGTGGCCAGCTAAGATGCATCAATTGGTCTCAACCCACCTGAAGCAGAGGAGAATGGAGAACACCAAAGATACAAAGTAATTACAAGCCCAAGAGACAGAAAGAGTCACATAAACCAGAGACTACATCAGCCTGAGACCAGAAGAACTAGATGGTGCCCAGCTACAACCGATGAGGGCCCTGACGGAGAACACAACAGCGAACCCCTGAGGGAGCAGGAAAGCAGTGGGATGCAGACCTCAAATTTTCATAAAAAGACCAGACTTAATGGTTTGACTGAGACTGAAACGACTCTGGAGATCATGGTCCCCAGACCTTCCATTAGCCCAAGACAGGAATCATTCCCAAAGCCAACTCTTCAGACAGGGATTGGACTGGACTATGGGTTAAAAAATGATACTGGTGAGGAATGAATTTCTGGGATCAGGTAGACACAGAAGACTATGTGGGTGGCTTCTGTCTGGATGGGAGATGAGAGGGCAGAGGTGGTCAGAAGCTGGCCAAATGGACACAAAAATAGAGAGTGGAAAGAAAGAGTGTGCTGTCTCATTGGGGGGAGAGCAACTAGGAGTATATAGCAAGGTGTGTATAAATGTTTGTATCAGAGACTGACTTGATTTGTAAACTTTTACTTTAAAGCACAATAAAAATTAAAAAAAGAAAAAGTTTGTGTAGTTAAACTTTACCTGTAAACAGGGAAAACTACAAAATGAATTATAAGTCTTAGATCTGATAAAGGAGCTCCAGTAGTGAGGGGAAAGGACTGACATGGGGAAGCCTAAGGGGAAAGGTAACCACCACAAGCATAAGATTAGGAGTATAAAAAGAAGCCTTGAAAATCAGCCTTGGATTGGGCAAGACCATGAGGACAAGTAAAAAAAAACAAAAATAGAAATCACAGATGACCTCATAAAAGATCCAAGATAGCTATTAGAAAATCCCTTGTGGTTATTTATATGGTAAAGGAGGTCATTTTCAGTTTCCACCATCCTGTGTAATAACTTTTCATTCTTTATTTATTTCATTAAGAGTTCATGTCTTCTAAATTTTGAGGAGTGTACAAGGAATAGAGTCCCAAATTTACTTTTATTTCATGAAGAAAACCTTTTTTACATCCATGTTGTTGATTTATCTATTCCTTGAAATGTTTCCCATTTGTTTTTCATTTGTGTCATAATGCAGAATATTTCCATAGTCCTCAGAATATATATATATATATATTTTACTCATTCTTAAACAAGTTAAGATCTGGCATTTGCATATAACCAATATGGCAGATTCTGATATCACCTAAATGTCCACTTTGTGTATTCAGGTACAAGACAGTGGAGTCTTTACCAGCCTGTCCCTGATTTACCGTGTCAAGCAGAGGCTCAAATTGCAAGAAATATGTAGAGTGAATGCATTTTTTGATTATTCTTTACTCTGCCTTGTGGAGTTTCATCCCGTACACGCACAGTTGAGTATTGTTAGTATTCAGCAACAGACTCAGATTGCTCAGGCCCCTTGTGCAGATTTCTGGATTTTTTGTCTCTACATAGCTCCTTTCTCTCCAGGACTCGGCCTCTCAGATTGCAGCCTATTCAGCAACCCTGAATTCTGACCTCTCGTTCCTCATCTCAGTGAGAAATGTGGATCAGAAAGGGCCTCTAGCAGAAGAGTGCAGCTATCTTAAAACAGAGCAAAACAAAATAATACCTAAGCCTGCTGCCATGGAGTCAACTTTGAATCAAGGTGACCCCATGTGTTACACCGTAGAATTGCTCCATAGGGCTTTCTTGGCTGTAATCTTCACAGAAGTAGATTGCCAGTCCTTTCTTCCTTAGCACTGTTGGGTGGGTTTGGACCACCAACCTTTAGGTCAGTAGTCCAGCACAAACTTTTTGTACCATCCAAGGACCTTTCATCTAGTCTACGGCTCACCTATTTTGTTTCCATTCCCTAAAGGGCCCTGATTCTATACTGCCTTTTTTCCAATATTGGAAACAATTGCTTCATATTACTTTCTAGTTTTAGTAAAGAAATAGAGAAGTCCAATTTCTCTGCTATGTCTGAAAAGATTAAGTACTATGTTTAAGAAAATTAAATTTTTATCCCTCACTTTATTCAGCTTTCCTTTGGGAAAATGTTTAGTATTCTTCATAATGATTTCACACATTTTTATTTTCTTTATATAGTTTTTAGTTCTATTGTGACTTATTTCATTTTCTAAATATTTATTGCAATTTTATTTAAAAATATTATTATGCTGATTTTCAGCTAAATGGTTTTAATAAACCTTAAAATTTGTCCGTTGACTGTCTCCGTTTTTCTAAGTAGATGAACATGTTAGTAAATAAAGAACTGTGTCTCTTCATGTTCTGTTTTGATTACCCTACTTCTTTTTGCCATTATTTTATTGGTTAACACAGAGTTTCCAAAGTGACAGCCCATGGACAGAATTCCCCTGAAAGAATTTGTTTGATTCAAAGATTGTTGCTCAGCAAAGGGTTTTAAAGAAACTTAGTTATCAACATACTCAAATCAATAAAAATATGGATGCCATATGTCTCCGGAAAATCTGAGTGCTTGGCAAATTTGGACACACACTCCCATAAGGCAACAACAGATCAGAGCTAGTAATGGACGACTCTGAAGGAGGATAAAATTCACTCCATCTCCAGAAGCCATATTCCTATGACCCCTTAAAATCTCCACAGAAGCTGGTGTTACTGTTTGTTTTTTTTTATTATTCAACTGTACTCTGTAGGTTTTGAGGTTGAGATCTCTGCATTAGGGTCCTCAGTACAATGTATAGTAATAATAATAATTAAAAAAAAAAAAAAACAGTTTCCATTGAGTTGATCCCAACTCACGGAGGCCTTATGTGTGCCAGCGTGGAACTGTGCTTCATAGGATTTTCAGTGGCAATGACCTTTAAGAAGTAGATTGCCAGGATTTTCTTCCAAAGTGCCTCTGGGTAGATTCAAACCATCAACCTCTCAGTTAGTAGTCAAGCGCTTACCTGTTTGACTGCAATAATAAAAGATGGCCTTGTCCTGCTACTCAATTTAATGAGCTTCTTTCACAACTAAATTTGACTTTTTTAAAGTTTTTTAGAAGAAATCCTTTCATCAAGTTAAAGAATTTCAATTTTGCTTTAGTTTTCTGTGTTTTGATCATAATCCAGACTAAACCCACTGCCATCCAGACTAAGATCTACCAAATCCCACTTTGGCGTCTTGGAAATGATTTTATACCTATATGTATATAATTGATAGTCCTTACCTGCTAAAATGTATTTAATGAGAAAGACAAGCATCCCAATTCATGAGATGAGAACTAATTTTAATTAAAGTTGTCACTTTGAGAATTAAGGTGCACCTGACCCAATCCATGGTATTTTTAATTGCCTCATATGCATGTGAAACCTGGACAATCAATAACGAAGACTGAAGAAGAATTGATGCCTTTGAACTCCGGTTTTGGCAAAAAATATTGAATATACTGCCAGAAGAAGGAACAAATCTGTCTTGGAAGTACAGCCAGAATGTTTCTTAGAAGTAAGGATGGCAAGGCTTCATCTCACGTACTTTAGACATGTTATCAGGAGGGACCAGCCCTTGGAGAGGACATCATGCTTTGTAGAGGGTCAGCGAAAAAAAGGAAAACTCTCGAATAGATGGCTTGACACAGTGGCTGCAGCAATGGGCTCAAACATAACAAAGATTATGAGGATGGCATAGGACCAGGCAGTGTTTCATTCTGTTGTACACAGCATCACTATGTGTTGGAACCAATTCGATGGCACCTAACAACAACAACAATTCTAATTACTTATTGAAAAAAATGTCAAATAACTGGCAGGTGAACCTATGTTATAGGAAGACCTAGTCAGAAAGACTTTGAACTAGACAATAAAAAAAGAAAGAAAGAAAGAAAGAAACTCATTGCCTTCGAGTCGATTCTGAATCGTATCGACTCTATAGGACACAGGAGAACTGTCCTATAGGGTTTCCAGGGAGTAGTTGGTATATTTGAACTGCCAACATTTTGGTTAGCAGCTGAGCCTTAACCACTGTGCAACCAGGGCTCCAAACAATTAGAAACATGGAATTAAATATAATATTATTAAACCTCACATATTATACATATATAAAGTTTAGGACCACAGGCTAAATCCCTCTCAGTATTCACATAATATGATTATAATAAAGACTCTCCTAAGCTTTTTGCAGGTAACACTTGTGGCGTAGTGGTTAAGAGCAATGGCTGCTAACCAAAAGGCTGGCAGCTCAAACCCACCAGGTGCTCCTTGGAACTGCAAAGGGCAGGTCTACTCTGTCCTATAGGGTCAACTATGTGTTCGAATTGACTGAAAGACAATGGGTTTGTTTTTTTGAAAGGTTCTTACAAAGACACAAATAACCATACTATGATGGCATTTCTCATCCATAGTGATGATAAGCTGAAAAATGAATGATTCGAAAGTCAATATGGGTACTTTGAAATATTTTAAGAAAGTATTGTGAAGTTTATTCTACAATTAAAAATTAAAGGACAAAATAAAAGGTAGCTACAAAACCTTTTCACATCATACTGTTCAATAACTGTATAGCACACAAGTTAGGATCAAAGAGATGAATGGATAAACAAACCATGGTGTACACACAAAATGAAATACCACACAATAATAAAGAACAATGATGAATCTAAGAAACATCTCCCAGCATGGATGAATCTGGAGGACATTATGCTGAGTGAAATAAGTCAATCACAAAAGGACAAATACTGTATGAGACCTCTATTATAAAAACTCATAAAAAGGTTTACACACAGAAAGAAACCGTCTTTGATGGTTATGACGGAGGGGAGGAGTGGGGAGAAAAAAACACTAACCAGACAATAGAATGGCGATAACTTTGGTGAAAGGTTAAGACAGTACACAATACTGGGGAGCCAGGACAACTTGCCCAAGGCAAGGTCATGGAAGCTTCATAGATGCATTCAAACTCCCTGAGGGACTGAATTACTGAGCTGAGGGCTAGGAACCATGGTCTTGGGGAACATCTAGCTCAATTGGCATAACATAGTTTATAAAGAAAATATTCTATATCCTACTTTGGTGAGTAGCATCTGGAGTTGTAAAAGCTTGTGAGCAGAGAGGTGGAGCCAAGATGGCGGAATAGACAGATGCTTCTGCCGAGCCCTCTTTACAATAAAGGTCTGAAAAAACAAGTGAAACAAATATAAATGTGACAAGCTGGGAGCTCTGAGCATCAAAGGCAAGCTTAGACAATGAACTGAGGGGCAGGGGGAGGAGGAGGCCGTTCAGAAGTGGAGAGGAGTTACCGGACCGAATCCCAGGGAGCCCTCAGACACCATTCCCGGAGCAGGGGTGGCAGCGGGCTAGTACTAGCGTTAGGCCACAGTTTCCTCAGGGAGAAGCAGCCAGCCACACAGCCCACTCACACCTCCAGAATCTGAGGAGAACAGCGCTCTTGGCAAAAGCTAAGTACTTGCAAAGATTTTACCGCGCCCCTTTACCTCCAAGACGGCTTCAGCAGCTGAATCCCTAGGCCTGAGATAGGCCCTGGTGAGCACCTAGAGCCATCCTCCCAGCCTTGGGAAAGGAAAAAATTGCAACTGGGGGGAAAAGATAATTTGCTAGCTCCATTAACTGGGGGAGCTCAGGATAGAAGCGGCTCCTGTCCAGGGATAAATAGTCCATGGACCTTCAGCACCTTTCCCTTCTTCATGGAGCTGTGTAGGTCTATTTCGAGAGAATAGGCCCTTGTTGGCAAACTCCAACAATTTCAGCTGTGTGGTGGAGAGGTGGGTGTTTGACGTTTGACATTGCTTTGACTATTAAACCAGGTCCTCACCTACCCACAACCGGGACCTAAGGACTGGTAGCTCCACTCAGGTCACCCAGCCACCCCTGACAGGGGTCCAAAAATAACTGGTACCTCCCAGTCCTTACAACCAAAAACTTTGGGTGTCCATGGTCCCTCTGCAGAATCCACCCACCAGCACGCTCTAGGGAACAGAGACACGTTTTCCTCAGAGTCACTTGGAAGTCAGTTCTCAGCCCCCTGCCTTGTTCAGAGCATGACCCTGTGCTGCAATCAGATACCGGTATATATGCCAATCACCCCTGCCCCTCTAAGGCTGTAGGACATAGCCTATACCACACACTTGATATCAGCTACCTGGAAACCTGACCTGAATTCATACAAGAAAACTGAATGGACTCCTAGACTGATATACCTGATAACAGCTCTAGCCAGCTGGGGACAGGACACCAGAGCTCCAAAGGTGAAAATAATCAAGCTAGCTCACTCAAGCAATCCATAGGGGTGTACCAAAACAAAACAAAGCAACAAGCTACAACACAGTAAGCAAGCATAAACTAATACAATAACTTATAGATGGCTCAGAGACAAGTCAATATCAAGTCACATAAGGATACAGACTATGATCACCTCAACAGGTTCTCAAAACAAAGAATCCAGGGATCTTCTAGATGAAAGTGCATTCCTGGAATTACCAGATGCAGAATACAAAAGTTTAATATACAGAACCCCTCAAGACATCAGGAAAGAAATGAGGCAATACACCGAACAAGCCAAGGAACACACAGATAAAGCAGCTGAAGGAATTAAAAAGATTATTCAGGAACATAATGAAAATTTTAATAAACTAGAAAAATCCATAGACAGCAATCACAAATTCAGAAGATTAACAATAAAATTACAGAATTAGATAGCTCAATAGAAAATCAGAGGAGCAGAACTGAGCAAGTAGAAGCTAGAATTTCTGAACTTGAAGACAAATCACTTGGCACTAATATATTTGAAGAAAAATCAGATAAAGGAATTTAAAAAAATGAAGAAACCTTAAGAATCATGTGGGACTCTATCAAGAGAAAGAACCTCCGAGTGATTGGAGTACCAGTACAGGGAGGGATAACAGAAAATACAGAGAAAATTGTTGAGGGTTTGTTGGCAGAAAACTTCCCTGATATTGTGAAAGATGAGAAGATATGTATCCAAGATGCTCATCGAACTCCACATAAGGTAGATCTTAAAAGAAAGTCACCAAGGCATATTATAATCAAGCTTGCCAAAACCAAAGATAAAGAGACAATTATAAGAGCAGCGAGGGATAAACAAAAAGTCAGCTACAAAGGAGAGCCGATAAGAATAAGCTCGGACTGCTTGATAGAAACCATGCAGGCAAGAACACAATGGGATGACAAATTTAAAAAATTGAAGGAAAAAAACTGCCTGCCAAGAATCATATATCCATCAAAACTGTCTCTTAAATACGAAGGTGAAATTAAGACATTTCCAGATAAACACAAGTTGAGGGAATTCATAAAAACTAAACCAAAACTACAAGAAATACTAAAGGGAGTTCTTTAGTTAGAAAATCAATAATATCAGGTATCAACCCAAGACTAGAACACTGGGCAGAGCAACCAGAAGTCAACCCAGACAGGGAAATCCAAAAAAACAAAGCAAGATTAAAAAAAAAAAACCCAACACAGGGTAACGGTGATGTTATTATATAAAAGAAGACAACACTAAAATAATAAAGAGGGACTAAGAAATGTAATCATACACCTTCCATATGGAGAGGAAGATACGGCGATACAAAGTGGCAGGGTACAAGACCAACATACAAAAATCTGTCAGATTCCTCTAGATTAACAAAGACAACTCTGAAAAGGAAATCAGGAAAACAATATCATTTACAATAGCCTCCCAAAAGATAATTGCTTAGGAATAAACATAATCAGGGATATAAAAGATTTATACAAAGAAAACTACAAAACACTACTGCAAGAAACCAAAAGAGACCTATATAAATGGAAGAACATACTATGCTTATGAATAGGAAGACTTAACATTATGAAAATATC
Source organism: Elephas maximus indicus (assembly GCF_024166365.1). NCBI lineage: Eukaryota > Metazoa > Chordata > Mammalia > Proboscidea > Elephantidae > Elephas > Elephas maximus. The sequence goes on along the minus strand of NC_064838.1, from coordinate 75,083,643 downwards.
AATACTACCCAAAACGATCTATAGATATAATGCAATCCCAATCCAGATTCCATCAACATTCTTTAAAGAGCTGGAAAAACTAATCACCAACTTTATTTGGAAAGGAAAGAGACCCCAGATAAGCAAAGCACTATTGAAGAAGAAGAACAAAGTAGGTCTCACACTTCCCTATCTTGGAACCAAGTATACAGCCGCGGTAGTCAAAACAGCCTGGTACTGGTACAATGACAGACACATAGACCAATGGAACAGAATGGAGAATCCAGAAGTAAATACTTTCACCTATGGACAGCTGATCTTCAACAAAGGGCCAAGAGCCATTAAATGGGGAAGAGTTGGTCTCTTTAGTAAATGGTGCTGGCAAAACCGAATATCCATTTGTAGAAAAGTGAAACAGTTTCCATACCTCACACCACATACATAAACTAACTCAAAATGGGTCAAAGACCTAAATGTAAAACCCAAAACTATAAAGATCATGGAAGGAAAAATAGGGGCAACCCTAAGGACCCTAATTTACAGAATAAATGGACTACCAAACATAACTAAAAATGCACAAACAGCAAAAGGTAAACTAGATGACTCGGACCTCCTAAAAATTAAACACTTATGCACATCGACCTTTCCAAAAGAGTAAAAAAAAGAAACTATACACTGGGAAAAATATTTGGCAAAGACTATACACTGGGAAAAATATTTGGCAAAGAAAACTTCAACACCTCAATGACAAAAGACAAACAATCCAATTTAAAAATGAGCAAAGGACATTAACAGTCATTAACAGACACTTGACCAGAGAAGACATTCAGACAGCCAAAAAATACAAGAAGATGCTCACCATCATTAGCCATTCAAAACACCAAAAAAAAAAAAAAAAAACTTAGCCATTAAAAAAAGCCATTAGAGAGATACAAATCAAAACAACAACAAGGTGTCATCCCACCACAGCAATAATGGTAATGATCAAAAAAACGAAAAACAACAAATGCTGGTGAGGGTGTGGGGAGATTAGAACTCTCATACACTGTTGGTGGGATTGTAAAATGGTACAACCACTGTGGAAAATGGTATGGTACTTCCTTAAAAAGTTAGAAATAGAGGAGATATAATGTGATCCAGGAATCCCACTACTAGATATATATCCTAGAGAAATGAATAGGTATATGCACACCCATGTTTATCACAACATTATTCACAATAACAAAAAGATGGAAACAATCTTACTGTCCATCAACGGATAAATGGATAAACGAACTATGATACGTACACACAATGGAATACTATGCATTGTTAAAGAATGACGAATCCATAAAACATCTTACAACATGGATGAACCGGGAGGACATTATGCTGAGTGAAATAAGTTACAAAAGAACAAATATTGTATGAGATCAAGATTATAAAAAGTCAAGAAAAGGTTTACACATAGAAAGAAATGTTCTTTGATGGTTACCAGGGATGGGAGGGGGAGAGAGGGAAAATAAATAACTAGATAGTAGACACTTATTAACTTGGGGAAAGAGAAAGGCAATACACAACAAGGGGTAGGTCAGGATAACATGATCAGGGCAAAGGAAGACACTGGGAAGTACGCCAAGAGTAAAAGGCAATGGCAGTAAGTACTATTACATACACCATCTCTCAGTAACAGTAATAGCAAACAATAATTTATGAGTGGATACATAGGTAGATATATTAGTACGGGAGCAAACCCACCAGCATATATAGGTTTGGCAGAGGATATTTTTACATTCATATTCGTATGTGCTGCAAAAATATCTGGACCCCTGGTGGTGCAGTGGTTAAGAGCTTGGCTGCTAACCAAAACGTCAGCAGTTCAAATCCACCAGCTGCTCCTTGGAAATCCCATGGGGCAGTTCTACTCTGTCCCTTAGGGTCACTATGAGTGGAAATTGACTTGACGGACACCGGTTTGCTTACTTGGTTGCAAATATACCCATACATATAATAGAGCTCACAGGGGGCAAAGTTATGAAAACTTCTTAGCCATAACCAAACACCATGAGGGACTGAGTCACTGGGCTTGAGGTCTTAGGGCCACAGTCTTGGAGGACATCTAGCATAGTCCATAGAGACAATGCTCTGCAGCCTACTTTGGTGAGTAGCGACTGGGGTTTTAAAAGCTTCTGACTGACCATCTAAGATACAACTATTGGTCTCTTCCTGTCTGGAGCAAAGAAGAGTGAAGAAAATCAAAGATTCAAGGAAACAATTAGTCTGTAGGACTAATGGACCAGATGAACCGTAGCCTCCACTAGCCTGAGACCAGAAGAACTAGATGGTGCCCAGCTACCACTACCGACTGCTCTGAGCAGGATCACAGTAGAAGGTCCCAGACAGTGTGGGAGAAAAATGTAGAAAGAAATTCAAATTCATAAAAAAGACCAGACTTACTAATCTTATAGAGACTGGTGGAACCCCCAAAATTATGACCCTTAGACACCCTTCAAATCTGGAACTGAACACAGTCACCTTTCAGCCAAACAACAGACAGGCCTATAACGTGAACAATAACACCCGCGAGGAAAGTACTCCTCAGAACAATCAACTGTACCAGACCGAAAGGGCAGCACTTGCTCAAAAACAAAGTTCAGAAGACAGGAAGGGGCAGGAAAGATGGAGAGAAAAATATAGAATAAAATTCAAACTCACAGAAAAAAAAAAAAACTGACTTAGTCTGACAGAGACTGGAGAAACCCCAGGAGTATGGCCCCTGGACACCCTTTTAACTCAGTACTGAAGTCACTCTTGGGGTTCACACTTCAACCAAAGATTTGACTGGCCCATAAAACAAAACAAGACTAAATGGGTACACCAGCCCAGGCACAGGAATGAGAAGGCAGGAGGGGACAGGAAAGCTGATAATGGGAAATCCAAGGTCAAGAAGGGGAGGGGGTTGACACGTCCTGTGGTTGGCAACCAATGTCACAAAACAATATGCGTATTGTTTAATGAGAAACTAATCTGCTCTGTAAACTTTCATCTAAACCACAATAAAAAAAAAAAAAAAGTTAGAGTCAATATGAGATTTTAAAAGAATTTCTGGTTTTGAGTCATTTCGAACAGGTAATAATAAAATTCTTGCTCTTTGGGGCTTCAGAGAAGGCCAGGACTTAGATATATTATGACCCCTGCCTACAAGTCTGCGCTTCTTGCTACCCTTTACCTTAATAATTATATTCCAGCCACTTTAATCTTTTATAGTTCCTTGAAAATGCCTGCCTTAGAGCTACTCTATGTATTGTCTCTCCCTAGAATCTCTATCCTAGTACTCCTTATGGGGTAATTTCCTAATGATTCCTTTTGTCAATTATTAGTGCTTGTCATTGTTATTAATCTTATTAATACATTTAATCACTTTTTATAAAGAAACTTCAACAGATCTCAAAATCAATGTGAAATGTTGCTCACTCATAGAATCCTTCTCTGATTACCCACTATGACATACTCTCCCAGAAATAATCAAAGCACTCCATTCCTGTTAACTCTGCTGTACTGATCACACTTTGTTTTTTTTGTTTTTTTTTGCTTATTTTTAATTGCTTATTAACTGTCTCCCTAATCATCAGAATTTGACTCTTTTGAAAAGGAAAGGTGCTTATCTTCCATAGTCATTCAACAGACAGTTTAAATAGGTCCCAGGCATCAATAAAATGAAAGTTCTTGCCTCAGAGGCTTTCAATTAGAGAGGAAGATGGAAAGTCACAGAAGTCAACTGATAACTATACAAAAACAATTACATTTTTGATCACAGCTATAAGGAAATTAAGCAGATGTTGAGATAGAAAATAATGGCAGGAGTGAAAGTTTCTTTTAACAGAGTCGTTTGGAAAGGCTTCTCAGAGAAAGTGATACCAATGTAAGACACAATATGACTGCTTGTTTCCGAGCCCAGCAAATGCAAAGTCACTGTTGTGAGAAAGGGCTTAGATAGCCCTAGGTACAGGTGAAAAAAACCAGCATGGCTGAGGAGAGGAGATGGGGAGCTCCAAATGTGCTGGGGAAGGTAGAGGCAGTCATCAGATTAACCAGGAATTTCTAGAACAAGGGAAGGAATTTCCAAAGGCAGTGGGAAGCTGAGGAAGGGTATAAAAGAAAAGAGTATCATAATCTCTATATTGTAAATACCCTAAATAATATAAATCAGACATATTTTTAAAAGATCCCTCTGGATTCTTCTGGAAAATGGGTGGTTTTATTTCTCACACATCTTGGAGAGGATGACTTCTCTTTAGGGAAAACTCATAATGCTATCAGCATGATGACAGTTACTTGCCAACTGAAGTCTTTCATTGCATCCAAAGTTTCTTCATGGCATTTTTTACCTCTACATTCCTCAGAGTATAGATCAAGGGATTCAACATGAGTGTGATGATGGCCCCCAACACAGCCATTGCCTTGTCTATGGGATAAGTGGTCACAGGTCTTACATACAAGAAAATGCATGGCACAAAGAACAAGACGACCACCATGAGGTGGGAACCACAAGTGGAGAGAGCTTTGTACCACCCTTCAGACCTGCACGATGTCAGGGAGCAGAGGATGACTGCATAGGAGGCAATCAGGAAAAGGAATATTGCCACACACATCACTCCACTGTTGAGAATGACCAAAAGGCCCAGGATGTGGGTGTCCATGCAGGCCAGTGTCAGCAATTGAAACAAATCACATATAAAGTGATCAATGACATTGGGACCACAGAAAGGTATTTGGTACATGAAGAGGAGCTGTATCATTGCATGCAAAAATCCTCCCACCCAGGTCCCTCCCAGCAGCAGGCGGCAAACCCGAGGACTCATGATGGTCATATAATGCAGGGGCTTACAGATGGCCATGTAGCGGTCATAGGCCATCACAATGAGAAGGATGATTGACACCCCACCAAAGAAATGTCCTGCAAAAAGCTGAATCATGCAGCCTTTGAGGGAGATGGTAGTACTCTCAGAGAAGGAATCCACAATCATCCTGGGGGTGATGACAGAAGAATAGACAGTATCCATTAGGGACAAGGAAGTAAGGAAAAAATACATAGGTGACCTCAAACTCTGACTTGTAGTCATAGTTACCACAATGAGTAAGGTTCCCAATACGGTGGCCACATACATGATTAAAAACACAATAGGGAATATTTTCCGCAGCTGTGGGTTCTTCGTAAGGCCCAAAAGAATGAATTCAGTCACATTGTTTTGGTCTCCCATTTACCAGGTACTGATATGCACTCTGGCTGAGAGTCAGAAAATCTAAAAAGCAACATAGGATTTGTAATTAGTGACTATTTGACTTCATTTATTTGGCTCAAAATGTGTTTGGAGAGGTAGAGGCAGTAACCAGATTAATCAGGGAATCTAGGACTAAGCAAGGAATGTCTAAAGGCAATGGGAAACCAAGGGAAAGTAGAAAACAAAGAGTATCATAATGTCATAATTGTAAATACCCTAAATCATAAATCAGACTTAATTTTTTAAAGATATCTCTGGATTCTAGTGGAGGATGGGCAGTTTTATTTCTCTATCTCTGACAGAATGATTCTAGGGGAAATTCATAACGTTCTCGGCATGATGACTATTACTTGCCAACCTAAGTCTAGACCAGATGCCATAGAGTAGATTCCGACTCATGGTGACCCCATGTGTGTCAGAGTAGAACTGTGAGCAGCAGGGTTGTCTGTGGCTGATTTTTCAGACGTAGATTGCCAGGGCTTTCTTTTGAGGTGCCTCTAGGTAGACTCAAACCTCCAACCTTTGAGTTAGCAGCTGAGTACATTAACTGTTTGCACCATCCAGGGACTTCACATTTCTCAACATTCCTAATAAATTACTAAGTATGCAAAGGGCACCAATACAATTCATGATATTTTATAGAACAAAAGGAAACTGCAACGAACTGTAAACTAAATAAACAATACTGGTGTCAGCCCTTTCTCCAGGCTTAAGAGTGGAGTTGATGTCAGAGAATGGCTACTATCACTCTGTCAATCAGACTCAAGAATGACAGTTATCTCGTATAGTCTGTAAACATTTGTATTTCTAGACTTGCTTTAGCCATAACCAAGGACCAAACCATATCCCAAACTTCCAATTCAGCCCTGACTCACAACCATCAGCTGCTTTTTTTGATATTTCTTTTCTCTTTCCACAATGGCTCAGTGAGGAACATTTTTCAAAAGACTGCTCAAATGAAGAAAGGGGCAATCTTAGTTAACATTTTTCTTTTCCTTTGTCAGTCCAATTCCCTCTTATTCCCTAGTTATTTAAGCAGACAACAAATATTTCAAAAACTCAGCAGACACTGCAAATTTGAGCAATAAAAACAAGTGTCAGATGTGGCTCTTTCCTTAAATAAGGGGCAGGACTAGTAAATTTAAAATAAGGACAAAAACCATTAAGAACTGAAGAAATGAAAGAAAAACAAAGTATTGAAGTTTTAAAGCTAGACAAAGGCTATTCCCTGCAGGGAGGAAAGTGTGAGCAAAGGCCCAGAGCTGGGGATAACAGACATGGTTCAGGGCAGAACAGAGAGCTAAGGTCTTAGAGTTAACATAGACCAGGTTCTAATTTTGACTTCTGGAACACTTTTTAGCTGTGTAATTAGCTAAAAGTCATTTATTCTTCCAGATCTGCATTTTTATGTAGAAATATTGCATTTGCATATTTATAAATGCATTTTAATAATATAAATTTATACATAGATTGCATCATGTATGCAAATATACTGTACATTAAATTTTTAATCAGTGATTTATTATTGACAACATTCCATGTCAGTATATGGAGATTTATCATATTGCCAATTTTCTGCTACTACAATGCTACGGTGAATGTTTTGTATTGATGTATGTATCTATGACTTTATCAGGGAAACCCTGGTAGCGTAGTGGTTAAGACCTACAGCTGCCAACCACAAAGGTAGGCAGTTCGAATCCACCAGCTGCTCCTTGGAAGCCCTGTGGGGCAGTTCTACTATGGCCTTTAGTGTTGCTGTTAGTCGGAATCACCTAGACAGCAACTGGGCCAGGTTATAACAATATAGATGCAGATCAAGATAGCAATAGATTTAAGTATTTCTGTAAAATAAGTTTTTGCAATAGAATTGCAGAATCACAGGATATGAACATCTTAAACTTGGATAACCAAACCAAACCCACTGGCGTCAAGTTGATTCCAGCTCAGAAGCCCTATGGGACAGAGTAGAATGGCCCCAAAGAGTTTCCAAGGGGCAGCTGGTAGATTTGAACTACTAACCTTTTGATTAGCAGCCATTGCTCTTATCTGCTGTGTCATCAGGGATCCACTTGGGTAAAAAAAAAAAAAAAAAGGGTAGGTACTGGTAAATTCTCCTTACAAGATGGTCATTCATAACAATAATACATTTCTTTCTATCCTTTTTTTCTATTATTTTTGTCTTTCTTCTTTACATCAATTTCTTACTTTTCAGTTGTATTAATTTTGTTATTATAGAGGCATCATTGTATATCAGAATATAATTCAGAAGAATTTTTAGTAAGTAAACATTTAAACTCATTTCATAAAGAACAATTATTCTTTGTCTAATTAGATTTGTCAATAATCGATCTACTCATCTCAAAATAACAACTGTAATAATAATTAGCATTTATTGAGCATATTGACTTGTTCACTTCCTTGAGGTCATGAAGTTAGTGAGCAATATAGTCTGTTTTTGAATCCAGGAAGCTGGAGTCTGGAGCTGGTAGTTCTTTCTGAATTCTGTCTGGGCTATATAACATCTCCATTGAAAACCTACATACCTAGATGGTTCTAGAGATCACACTTGGATTGTCAGTTTTTTGTAGGCAATGGACTTGTAGCTCTGAAGCTCTCTGAGTATCAACCTAGATTTTTCTCTTATCCCTAAAGGACTTTAAAGTAGCATCACCCCAGTTTTTTTTTTTTTTTCTCTTTTCATAAAACTAATGGCAAATTAGTGGGATTGCAACTAACTCCAGTAGAATTTTGTAGAATGGAAGTGGCAATAATGTATTTTTAATATTGGGATCTACAATAATTTATTGGTGTTTCCATGGAATACTCCTAAATTACATCTGTCTTCACCCTCACCAAACCACCAGCATTACCACAGGTATCCCCACCACTACCACTGCCACCACCACTGAGATCATCACTGTCATCACCAACACTGCCATCTCTACTGCCATTACTGCCACCTGTATCATCACCAGCACTGCCAGCACCACTATCATTACTACTGCCACCACTGACATCTTCATCATCACCTTCACCACCACCACCATCATTCCTGTGGGTAGATCTACTTATAACAAATTTTACTGGTTGTCGTGCTTTACCTATAAAGAAATATACAAATTCAGCTTATTCCTAAATTAAGACGTTCAATCTAAAATTTAATTATTACTCTCTAAACATCAGAGATTTTAAGAAAAATAATATATTAATACCTCTTTTTTTACCCTTAACCTAAGATGAGAAAGAACAATATCTGGGGGAAGGAAAGAGAGAAATGGCCTTGAGAACTAAGAAAAAAAGAGAGAGAGAGAAGAAAATAAATGGAAAGAGAGTGGGAGACACACATACACACTCACAGGGAGGAGCTAGAGCTAAATAGGAGAGAGGCGGAGAGAGAGAACAGAGCAAGAGAAAAAGATTGAAATGAAATTGGGGGAAAAAAAAAACAATCTCCTAGTAACCATTTCCAGATATATTATCTACTCCTCTTTTGGAAACCTATGCATATTATTTTATTTACATACTTTCAGTTCTAAGGTGGAGGCCAACTGACTTAATTTTTTCTCTCAGAGTAAAAGGTAGATCAAGCAAAATAACTTGATGTCACTCAAGTTAGAACTTAAGAATAAACTGAAGTTCATGACTCAAATTCCTTATCCAGAGAATAAACATTGCTAACGGATAAAGCACATAGGTTTTGAGTGTGAATTATTGACATACTTTAAAAGCAAATGATATGTATATTAAAAAAAAATACTACTACATAATTAATTCAATTAAAATTTGTCATAATTTGAAAGTGATTTCTATGTGACAATTCTATGCAAAAATTAAAACCTATGTATTAAGTACTCATTCAAGTAATAAACTTGAACCTTAGAATTTAGTTTTTACAGTTGGTCAAAAGTGGAAAGTTGTACAAAAAAAAGACTTTAATCATTTCAAGTCTAACTCAAGATCTTATCCCACCTAAGATCCATTCACATAAAGCAACTTCTCCAGAGAGTCCAAGAACCAGGTGAAATGATTCCAAGGTAGTTTTTCTTGCTGTGGAAATAAGCTGTCCAGGATATAAATGGAAAAAATGTCATCCAGTCACTAAATACTAGTCAAATTTCTCAACCAGAATTTCTATTGCTTTTGAAGAGAGATTTAAAGCAGAAGATGTAGTTATCTATGAGCCTAATGGAGGAATATACTTTCTGTTTTACCAAGGGATTTATTTACATTCTCTCCAATTAAGAAGGATTGCTGAAGAGGTAGCGAAGCAGAGAGTTTATTGAATCATTCACGTCCCTTTTTGAATCCCAGTGGATTGTATATTGAGATCAAAGCAGAAATTGTCTTTGTTCAGTTTCTCAGAAGATAAATCATGGATCCATGTTCTCCTTTGGGTTATAAAAGGACAGAAGGCCCATTTTGAACAGCTGTGACAAGATACGAACTTACATCATTCAGTTGTAGCCCTCTGAGGCTAGATCTCCACTGACAGAGAGGCTAATCCCTAACCTAGTGAATTCGCATTCGCCCACTTTAATAATAGGGTATACTCAGGGGCAGAATATCACTAAGACCAAGCCAACATGCACAAACCTAGATCACAGTATTAACCATTTAGTCATTTGTTCATGCACTGTGATGTGTACCTCAATTACAGAACAGCCACAGCTTTAAATAGAATATAGCAACAGGAAGGAACCTGAGTCATATCCTATCTCTGGGTTCCATTTCCCACACAGAAGTCACGTCTGTCCCTGGGAGGTCACTCTTATGATCAGAAAATTTGTACCCAGGCAGAAAAATGTATTTAATTTTTTTCAAATTTATTAAGAAATGGCATTTTCAATTAATGTTGTTTTACTATTTTTGGAATAATGGATTACAATTTTCATTCCTTCTCCACCTTATAAAGTGATTTCATTTGCATTAACTTTTTTTTTTTTTTTTAAATCTTTAACACCCTATACAGTTATCCGAGTTAGGATGGTTATTTCAATTTTCAGAATCTAATCCTCATAGATTTTCTGCAGACTTATTTTTGCTCTAGAATCATTTTTACTAATTGTCTGATATTAACTCTTCAGACATTAGGTCTGAAGTTACCCAAAGGTCACTGGAGCCATTTAGATGTGGGTAAGAATCAACTCCTCTTGGTGGGGAGAGATGGGGAGAGAGTAATGAGTCTCTATAGTCAATTCATGCAAATTCTAATTCAGTCATCACATCAATGGCTATTCAAATATGTATCTAATCCCTCTCTATCACACTGTTGTTGTTAGGTGCTGTTGACTCAGTTCTGACTCATAGTGACCCTATATACAACAGAACAAAGCCCTGCTTGGTCCTGCGTCATTCTCAAAATAGTTTCTATATTTGAGCCCACTGTTGCAGCCACTGTGTCAGTCCAACTCATTGAAGGTCTTTCTCTTTTTTGCTGACCCTCTGCTTTACCAAGTATGATGTTCTTCTCCAGGCACTGGTCTCTCTTGATGACATGTCTTGAAGTACGTAAGACAAAGTCTCACCATCTCACTTCTAAGGAGCATTCTGGCTGTACTTCTTCCAAGATGGATTTGTTTGTTTTTCTGGAATCCCATGGTGTTTTTAATATTCTTCACCAACACCATAATTTAAAGGCATCAATTCTTCTTCAGTCTTCCTTATTCATTTTCAAGCTCCATGACACTACTATTTTATTGTTTTTATCACATTTGTCATTATCGGAAATTATATCTTTCATTTAGCTTTTATTTGCTTATTATTTATCTGCTTCTAACTAGAATGTAACCAGTAAGAAAACTTTGACCTTTCTGAATTTCCATTTTCAGTTTGACTCCCTGGGAGGTGCAAATGTTTAAGTGCTAGACTACTAGCTGAAAGGTTGACTATTTGAACCCGTCCAAAAGGCTCCTCAGAAGACAGGCACTGTGATCTGCTTCTGAAAGTTCACAGCCTTGAAAACCTTATGGAAGAGTTCTACTCTGCATATACAGGGTCAACATGAGTTGAAACTGACTTGACGACAATTAACAACAACAACAGCTGTATAGTATGTAGAAAATGAAAGATAATACCCATTTGTTTTTTCTAAAAAAAGTAAATACACACGTTGATAAGTGCCATTGAGTCAGTTCCAACTCATAGTGACCCTATGTGCGACAAAGCGAAACACTGCCTGGTCCTGCACCATCCTCACAATCATTGCTATGCTTGAGCCCATTGTTGCAGTCATTGTGACAGTCCATTCCATTGAGGATTTCCTCTTTTTTGCTGACACTACATTACCAAGCATGATGTCCTTCTCCAGGGACTGATCCCTCCTGATAACATGTACAAAATATGTGAGATTAAGTCTCCTCATCCTTGCCTCTAAGGAGCATTCTGGCTGTATTTCTTCCAAGACAGACTTTTTCATTCTTTTGGCAGTCCACAGTATATTCAGTATTCTTTGCCAACACCATAATTGAAAACTGTCAATTCTTCTTTGGTCTTCAACTTATTTGATCAAACAATCCTTTTTCTTATTAACATGATTAATATCCCAGAGTATATAATATGGGGAAAGTTACTGTGAAGAACCAGTATTTATTCTTCAAGGAAGCTATTCTCATACCATAACCTATTGCCTTTGGGTTGATTCTGACTCATACCAGACAGAGGATATACTTAGCCAACCCCTTGGTGTGACTTGACACTTAAAGTTTTCTCTTGACCTATGTGTCATATCATTTCAAATTTAACCATTCACTATTTATTCTTTTGAGTTGATTGCTATCCTATCAATTGAACTTCTTTTCCAAATATAAGTAATATCTTTACTTTGGTGGGGTACTTTGGTGGGAATAAAATCATTAAATTGTTTGTTCCCTTTGAAAAGAGGAAATAAGTGAAGATGGGTTATCTGCAAAGATGAGAGTCAACTGAGAGCAGCCTCAGACATGACAGAGGAAGAAAATTTCCCAGACATGATAGAGGAAGAACCAAAGACAACTTTTCTAATATGGTCCATGGTCATCCCTGCATTTTTTGATTTTAGAATCAGGTAAAGGATCAAAGTAACATTGTGGAAAGAGTCCAGACACTGTCCAAAAGACCTGGCAATCCAGTTAACCTCAAATGGCCTCATTTGGCTCATAAGTCAGATGAAGTTAAACTGCCTGGGTGGAGCAAACATGTGTTTAGCTGAAAGATTGGTGGTTTGAGTCCACTCAGAGCAGCCTCGGAAGAAAGGCCTGAGGATCTAATTCTGAAAGTTTTAGCGATTGAAAGCTGCTATGGAGCAACTTTCTACTCGGGCACACGTGGGGTCCGAATGGACTTGACAGGAACCGGTTTGGTTTTTGTTTTTAAGATGGGGTTAGTAATTACATCATAATGTAAGAATTACTATCTAATGTTTGCCAAATGTCTTCCAAAGTGTCTGGTTCATAGTTAATGTTCAACAAAATTTAGTTCATCCCCTCATGTAAATGACAACAAAATGGCATTTCTTAATTAAATATGAAGCTTAATCCATACTCTCACATAAGAGAGGCATATACTACTATTCTTTTTTTTTTTTTTTTCTCCCTCCCCTTTGGAATAATTTCTTTATGAAGCACAAGGAGTTATCTGTTGGCAGTTGTTACCCATGAATGATTCCACAACATAAGTAGAAAGGGAAACATGGTTCCTTAAAAACATTCCCAAGCTATCAAGATTTTCCTCCTGAGGCTGTCAGATTGACTTACATTTTCTCCTAGAGACTTGTCCTTTCTAGATTTGCTGTTGCCAGTTTATTTTCTTGTGTCTCATTCATAATTGTTTTAGCAACTCTTTACTGAGCTCTTGGTGTCTTTCACTCGGAGTCTCACTTATTAGCTCTTATGTTGTTCTTTAGATGTTCTTTTATTTCTCTTTATGCCCTGGATTAAATGTGACATATTGTCAGTATTGACCCTTGACTTGCCCTTGTCAATATTCCAAGTTCCTAGGCAGGATATGTCATCAGAAGATTAAAAGACCTTTTAATCTTATTTCTGCTACAGCTTCTAATTATCAGTAATAATTGGAACTTTTGTCATTCTTGTAGTTCAGTTGTTGTTGTCGTTGTTGTTGTTAGGTGCTATGGAGTAGGTTCCAACTCATAGCAACCCTATGCACAATAGGATGAAACACTGCCCAGTCCTATGCCATCATCACAATTGTCGCTATGTTGAGCCCATTGTTGCAGCCACTGTGTCAATCTATCTCGCTGAGGGTCTTCCTCTTTTTTCCTGACCCTCTACTTTACCAAAAATGATGTCCTTCTCACAGGACCAATTCCTCCTGATAACATGTTGAAAGCATGTGTGACGTAATCTTGCCACCTTGCTTCTAAGGAGTGTTCTGGTTGTACTTCTTCCAAGACAGATTTGTTCATTCTTTTGGCAGTTCATGGTGGATTCAATATTTCTCACCAACACAACAATCCAAAGGCATCAATTCTTCTTCAGTCTTCCTTATTCATTGTCCAGCTTTCTCATGCATATGAGACAATTGAAAACACCAAGGCTTGGGTCGGGGGCACCTTAGTCCTCAAGGTGACATCTTTGCTTTCTAACACTTTGAAGAGATCTCCCTTGCGGCCAATTTGCCCAGGACAATGCGTGTTTTGATGTCTTGTCTGCTGTTTCCAGTAATTCAATTAGGGAACATAATATTCTTAGCTATCTAAGGGAAGACTTGAACACACAATTGGATGTATACAAGTGTGGAGGTAGGGGGCATGGTCTGGAATACAGATATAAATTTTTGAGTATTCAGCATTTGAATAACTGTTTATACTATTGGACTGGATGCATTTACTGAAGCAGTATGTATTGACAGAGGAAAAAAGTTAAGACCAATGACTGAGCCCTGGAGCACTCTATAACCTTAAATGGTGAGGTAAAAAAGGCAGAATCCACAAAGGAGAATGAGGAGTGCCATGTGAGGTAGAAGGAAAACCAAGAAAATGTGTGATATCAGAAACCAGGTGAACAAAGTATATCAAGGAAGTAAAAGTGATCGGCTATTTCCAATATTGCTGACAGACCTAGTAAAACGATGGCCGAGAACTGAACATTGGGTTTAGCAAAGTGGAGGTCCTTGGCAATATCCAAAAGAAAGCTTTGTTAAGGTGGAGTCGTGAGAATAGTCTTCCTGGAGTTGGTTTAAGATGGACTGAATGGGAAGGCTTTGGAAACAGCAAGCAAGAAAACTAGTTCAATGCATCTTACTAAGAAGAGGAAGAAATAAATGGAAAACTAGCAGGTAGGGAGGCAAGGTTAAGAGAATGGAACTTTTAAGACAGGGGGAATAACAGGATGGCTTTATGGTGATGAATATGATGGGGTAGAGAACAACAGCTGCCAAGGAGGTGGTGGGGAGAATGATCAGACAATTACTGTTGAGCAGAGAAGAAGAAATGTGCACAAGTGGAGGTTTTTACTTCAGATAGTCACAAGGATAGTTTACAGAAGAGAAGATTTCTATGGTAAGAGACAGGGAGAAAAATACGTGGGTACAGATGCTGGAGAGTGGGCAGATAGAATGATGTCAGTTTGTAGAAATTCTCCAACTGTTTCAAGTTTTCTCAGTGAAATAGAAAATACAATTGTGGGTTGAGACTGAAAAAATGGAAGGATGTACTAGGGTTTTGAAGAGAGAAGAAAAGTTATGAAATAATCTTTTAGTACAGCAGGAGAATAAAAGGACTGAAGGCATGTGGTATGATATATTGGTAGCATCGAGGGCCCATTAGACATTCACAGCCATGAATCTAAAGTGACACTCAGAAGTTGAATCACACCTTGGTTAAAAATTTACACAATCCAATAACATTTTCTGGAGAAACAGGTAAATACGCAAAATCGTCTAGGTCTGGATTACATTTTGAAGCAGCAGCTATTTGGCCTAATATTTGACTTGATCGCCATCTTCTGGGAAGAGAGTATAAAGATTAGATTGATTAAGTTACAGAGCTACAGAAAAAAAAAAAAAAGATTACCATCAACCAGGTTGTCCTAATATGAGCAGGGATTAGGGTGGGTGGTTTGTTCTTGCACCTGTTTAGGAGATGGTTCTGAGAACTGATTTTTCTCTGAGCATTTATCACTGTTGTTTTCATTAGCTGCCATCAAGATGACCCTTCATCCATGGTGACCCCATGCATAACAGAACAAAATACTGCCAGGTCATGTGCCATTCCCATGACTGGTTGTGGATCAGACAGATGTGATCCATAGGGTTTTCACTGGCTGATTTTCATAAGCAGATCACCAGGCCTTTCTTCCTGCACAATTACTATAGCCCTGGCTTCATGTATTCATCCACAGGCATGCCAAATTTTCCAATCTCCATTTTTTAAAAATGTGTTGTCAACTCCTTTGGTAACAAGTTCTTTCCTTTTCCCTTCAGGTTTAAAGTCTCTGTCACCTTATTTTTATCTGAAATTTCTGGAAGTGTGCTTCAGTTCCAAGTTCTGTTCATGGTCTGTTAATGTCACCCTTTTCAAATAAAGTACACACCATTTGAACCTGGTAGCAAGGCAGATGCCAAGGCTGTTGCTGCTGCTTCAGGAGCAGTCTCCGGAGCATCATCTATTCCTGGTTTTTTCTCAGGTATTTGTTTCACACTCTTCCTATGATTAACAGGCTTCCTGCACTTTATGGTACCTATAATTGTAAATGTGGTTCCAATCAGTTTTTATGGGACAGAATGTTAAAATCACTCTTCTTAAGCAGTTTCAGTTTTCACCCAAGGCGTGTGACAGTTCCAGGACCATGGGGCTGGCTCCTTAGCCCTTGTTCTTTGGAGTTAATAAAGCATACCAAGGAAGTAAAAGTGGTCAGCTGTTTCTAATATTGCTGATAAAAAAAAAAAAAATATTGCTGATAGATCTAGTAAAATGATGGCTGAGAATTGACCATTAGATTTAGCAATATGGTAGTCCTTGGCAATATCAACAAGAAAGCCTTGTTAAGGTGGAGTAGTGGGGAAAGTCTTCCTGGAGTTGGTTTAGGATGGACTGAATGGAAAGGAATTAGAAACAGCAAGTAAGAAAACTATTTCAGTGCATTTTACTAAGAACAAGAAGAAATGAATAGAAAAGTATCAGGCGGGGAAGCAAGGTTAATAGAATGGAACCTTCAAGATGAGGGAAATAACAGGATAGTTTTATTATGATGGATATGATGGGGTAGAGAACAACAGCTGCTAAGGAGGCGGTGGATGATTTCCAATCTCAGGGGCCAGGACAGGCACTCATGCTGATCAGCATAAACTCAAAGCAGAATTATTACAGTATAGATTTATTCCTTAAAATCAACAGGTTCTTTCCTAAAGACAAGGATGTTTTTGATAAATTTCTGATATTTCTCACAGTCTTTGAGGCTTTAAAAATTAAAATAAACTCATCCTGGCCTGGGGCTATTTTATGGGGCCAGCACACGTAACTTCCAGAGCATTTAGAAAGAGAAGTTGGGAATATATCATTGACTAGACTTTTAAATATAGGTTTTTAATAATTGGTACATGGAAATAAGTTAATTAAGGTCATTAATTAAGTTTATATCAAGGCAACCAGTTGGTTTTGTTACCTTTGACAGCTGGAGCAGAAGTAGAAGTGGCCAAATACATGTCGAGTGGCATTTGCTTCCACTTCTCAAACCAACAGACTCTGAGGTTTAGAGTTTTCCAAAGTAATATTAAAATGACCAAGAAAGGACTAATGGTGACTTCAAATTCCACCAAGTCCACTCTAGTCTGGGAGCACATTTCATTGTGGATTCCTATGACCTACTGGGAGAAGCACTTATCTTCATGTCCCTGGAGGTGTGGTTCTGTATATCATGTACCCCACAAAATTGATTCCAGGTATCACTCATGATGGGTTCACTTACTCACACACCACTGATATTACAGCAGCCTCCTATATACTCAGGTGTTCTAGCACCTTTCTTCTGATGCCACAGAGCAAGAATAGAAATCTTGGCCATTGCTAATTCTTCAGTCTCATGACAGTGGCTAGAAACACTCGGTCAGTTTCTATTGTAGCATGCCCTGATGGGAAGTAACCCAACGAGATAATTTTGGATATCATTTTAGTGGTTACCAGAACTGGTACCTAAAGGATCCACCGTTCTGAAATGGCTCCATGAAGAGCTTATTTTTCTTCCCTCCAAACACTGTGCATTTTTATCTTGACCCAGCATCTGCTTCCTAACTTTTTTTTTTTCCTCCACTTTCTACTTCCCGCTTTATCCTGGAAAACTTTCTTTAATGTCTCATAGGAAGAGTTCATCCAGACCCCTTCCAATGGTCATCATCCTCTACAAGCATCCAAATTGTCTCAGTTTCTTACAGCAGTTCTAACAGAAATAGTACAAGTGGGTGGCTTTAAAGAACAGGAACTTTTTTTCTTACAGTTTACCCAGTACCCAGTGCCGTCAATTAGGAGGCTAGAATTCTGAACTCAGGGTATGGCTCTAAGACAAGGTCCTTATATCTCAATTTGAGCCTTAGCAATCCTTGGAGTTCCTAGGCTTGCAGATTCAACTGCCTCCATTGTCAAATAGTTTATTTCTTCCCTTGTATCTATATGAATCTCCGTGTCCATGCTACTCTTCATATAACTCCAAAGTGATTAGGTTTAGGATCCACCCTACACTGGTATGACCTCTACTGATTGATTACATCGCATTAGTTTGTATTTTAGGTGTTGATTACATTACATTAGATTGCATTAAGGAAAGTGATTATATTACATATAAGGTGATTATATTAGATTAGATTATAGCCACAGGTATAGTGTTTATGATTCTAACACATATTTTGGGTTTATGTAATTCAATCCATAACATAAACCAGACAAAAAGTAAAAATATTATTAAATAATATATTTCACATATCTTAAAGTTGTTTTATGTGTGTTTGTGTGTGTGTATGTGTTTGCGCTCCCATATACATGCATAGTTAAACGTTACGGAGCAATGTTAGCCCTATCAGACAATTTCATTAATTTATTTGAAGCAAGAAGAAACAGGAAAAATTAAAAAAAAAAGATTTCATTTGTTAGCAATGAGGTGCTAGTTAAATTTTTAAAAAAATGAAGGAAGGAAAATGTTTACAATTTCATTTTGTTTGCTCCCGAAATGATTTCCTGTCAGCTGCACTTATGACTTTCATGTCTATATTCCAATTTTGGAGGAAAGGTTAGTATCATAATTATTGATATTATGGGAATGTCAATGTGGTTAATGTTTACTATCAGAGAGAAAACCAAAGTGGTAGTAGAATAAAGCATATAAGGGGGTGATCTCTTCAAGTTACATCTAAAATGATCACCAATGTTTGAAAATGAATATTCATATAGTAACAATAAATCAGAAGGCCATGACTAATTTATGATACTATCATTATGTAGATTGGATATCATTGTAACCTATGTAGCCATATCTCTGAAGGTCAGGGATGTCAGAAATGACACTGAAGTAGGCATTCACCTCTTTGACATTTCAAATGAGAAAGTCTAAGGTGATAAATGATGTAGACCGAATAGCAAGGCTAAAACTGAACTTTAGAGCATTCCTATTAAAAATCTTCTATAAGGTACTCAAGCTTGGTAAACAATTGTCTACACATTGAATAGGTACCCTGAAGTGCCGTATAAATCTGTATGTGTATATGTGTGTGTGTGTGTGTGTGTGTATAATGAAAATTTCAAAGGGAATCACAAGTCTTGGGTGGGAGGATGAGCTCTGCCCACGCTTTGAATGACAGGAAATGGAGAACCATAATCTCAGGAAGATGCTATGTGTGAACTCAGAGATCTGGCAGGAACTCAGAGTTGGAAAAAAAGGGCTGGTGGCATGAATCACAGTTCTTGACTGGTCAGGCCACTGGATATGGAAACACCACACACGGCAGCTGATATAATGTCTTCAGAGGATCTTTTACTATGTCGGGGAATTGGGAAGCACTAGTAGGAGTCATTTTCAGTAGCTTAATATTAGGATTCAGCTCTGAAGTTCTGGTCAAAAAAGCATTACTGCTAGAAGTTATCGTTAGGGAGTTGATACGTAAGAGTGCCTGTTAGCGTGGAAGCAGTTTTGGCACCAAGCATTCTGCATAATTAAGGCATTGCATCAGCCTGGGAGACCAAGAGACCAAGTGGGAAGAAGACAGAGACCAAAGCTTGCTGTGTACCCCGAGGGAATGCATTTTTTCTTTCCCTGCTTCGTGTGCCAGAGGCAGTTCTAGGGACTCTGTAAGTAGGGCTGATGTAAAGAATACATCACTATCGTTGCTTTAATCTAGCTCATAACCTCAAGAAATTACGCCCCAGAGAAATACTTGGCATCCGCATATGAACAGTTTACACACCAGATAATAAGTAATATTGGGTGCAGTAGAATGAAGGTAAATCTCTTTGGTCATGTAGTCTTTCTGAGCTTTTCACTTAAAGGAATTTCTTATAGGTTAAAACACCTGCAGATAGAATCTTCCATTAGGAGGTCACAGGTCTACTTAAGACTCAAGGTCCTAGAGGTTCATCTATTTCTTGATCTGTAGCAAATCAGTGAAGGAGTTAAGATACATCTCATTATCACTTTCCAAACAGGGAACTTTCTTCTACTTGGCTAGATTTTTGAACCAGGCTATATTCCAGGAAATGAACAACTGTGCGATATTACACACAACTCTAGGATTTCTTCATTATCATGCCTCTCCTAACCTCTAAAAGTCCTCTTTAATTATTTGCTTCAGAAAGCTCTAGAATAATGTAGGTATGAATATAAGTATAATGGTAGATGAAAACATTTCTATAGATATCCTTCTGATTAATAAAAATTAATCAAATACCACAAAACTAACTTTTAAGACCATATTATCTTAATAATATTTAATAAATAAGGGGGAATCTTCCTGCCATTTCTCTTCTACATAGGAAACCAGTCTATTTAAGTGTTTCAGAAATTGTATTTTAAATATGACACAGACTAAGTGGCTAGGAATTGACATTTTTAGACAGGCATTAAAAATATAAACTTAAGCTTTTTGTGCATTACAGATTACCCATGTTCCTGATTAAAACAAACAGAATATTCTACATAACCCTTTCCTCATAATGTGGAGGTTTTTAGGGATGTTCACGTATATTCCAGTCCTCTCCTTCTGTGGCACATGGTTAGGTGCATTTCCTACACTCCTTGTGAAAATGTATGGTATTACCTTGGAAATTTGAATATTGGAGCATCCTTAAGTCCTCAAAGGAAGAGCAAGGTTCAATTACCCAAGGAAGGAAAATGGACTCTGATAAGGCATAAACAATCAGAGCCCACTAAGACAGTTTCTGCAACTCGTCTTTAGCATCTTTATAAAGCAGGCAGGATGTATCTGGAAGGGCGTTTAGATATTATGCAGCAAGATAGCAGATACTCACCAAAGGACGAATGCATCCATTCCTTATTGACACCATATTGCACACTGCTTAATGAAAGGCATTGTACTCTGTTGTGGAGACAACCTGTCATTTTCAATGTTTCATTTGATATTGTCTCCCAGTAGATTCTAAGTGCTGCTAAGTCACATCAATGAAAACGAGTCCCAGAGGAGTACTTGAGTCCCAAACCCTGACCTCACTTCTGTTTGCTATTCTGTTCAATTAGTGGTCTTAGCGCTAGTTCAGAAAGAATCTCTTCTACTTATTTCATTTACCATTACATAAGCAGTTTTTTAGAAAAGGTTATTATAAGTAATTACTTAAATTATTTTCTGAATTTGTTTAGTTTATTCATTCAATCACCGAACGATTATCAAATGTATACTATATACTATCATTTACTGAATACGTACTATATTAGATATGGAAAACCTGGTGGAGTAGTGCTTAAGTGCTATGGCGGCTATCCAAAAGGTTGGCAGTTTGAATCCACCAGGGGCTCTTTGGAAACTCTATGGGGGCAGTTCTATTCTGTCCTATAGGGTCTCTATGAGTTGGAACTGCCTCAGTGGCACACAACAACTGAACTGTAAACACTCGATAAAGGTAGGGACCATGACTCTCTTGCTCACTGTCATATCTAATATTAAGCAATCAACCAACTGCACCATAGGGTCTCTAAGGACAGGCTGATGGATTCAAACTGCCAACCTTTTGGTTAGCAGCTGAGCTCTTAACTACTAGGCTACCAGGGCTCCTCTACAGTTCAGGAGAACTTACTAAGTTTGAGGAATAAAAGTGGAATTATTTCCTAGCTTCTAGCCCATTTTCCTATTTTACATTTCTTTAGTCATTGATCAGTTTTATCAAGATTTGTATGTATGTGGGTTTCAGACACTAGTGTTCTTGTGGCCTTCTTATGCAGAAAAACTCACTCCTTCCTTCCTAAAACTATATTGCTTTGGGTTCCATATATTTTACTCATGATTCTTTGAACATGCTTCTTGAGTCCCTTCTGGGATTCTTCTTTATTTCTTCCAGTCTTTTAAATGTTAGTGTAACCCTACATTTTGTTGTTAGCCTACTTATCCAAACTCTCTACTTGTTTTCCTTGGGTGACCTCATCTAATCTTGTGATTTCATCTATCATACAAGAGTAAGGATTCCAAAATCTAGTTCTACAGCTCTGACTTGGATTTCATACTTAAAAAAAAAAAATACAGTTGTATACTGAACATTTTCACTAGGATATGCTGTGGATACCTGAATTTCAACCTATTCCCATTGCTTTACTATTAAAGCCCCAAAGTGACATGCCATCACTTAACCATTAGGTATGTTTTTCATTATCATCACTTTCTGATACTCCCTGATTCTGTATTCGGGAGAGTGTGTGGAAAATGAGCAGAAAGAAGACAAACCATGGAAGAAAATTGTCATTGGTGTAGATTTCAGTATTGAAATTTCTATATGTACAACCTGGGCAAGCTACTTAACTTCTGTGAATTTCAATTTTTTCTCATATAAGATGTCATTGCTAATACCTAACTCATGGAATAGCTAAATAAATTAAATATATGTAACTTATGCAAAGGAATAAAGACAGTGTCTAGTATGTAAAAGGATGTTGTTGTTAGTTGCCATCAGTTAGTACTCATAGCAACCCTATACACAACAGAATGAAACACTGCCTGGTCCTGCACCATTCTTACAATCATTGTTATGCTTGTGTCCATTGGTGGGCCCACCATGTCAATCCATCTTGTTGAGTGTCTTCCTCTTTTCTGCTAACTCTCTGTTTCACCAAGCTTGATGTCCTTCTGAAGGGACTGATCCCACCTGATACCATTTCCAAAGTACATGAGATGAATTCTCCTCATCTTTGCTTCCAAGAAATATTCTGGTTCTACTTCTTCCAAGGCAGATTTGTTCATTCTTTTGGCAGTCCATGATATATTCAATATTCTTTGCCAACACCATAATTCAAAGGCATCAATTATTCTTAGGCCTTCCTTATGCATTGCTCAGCTTCTGCATGGATATTAGGCAATTGAAACAATGGCTTGGGTCAGGCACACCTTAGTCTTCAAGGTGACATCTTTGCTTTATAACACTTTGCAGATTTGCCCAATGCAAGGTGTTGTTTGATATGCAGTGTGTTGTTTGATTTCTTGACTGCTCTTCCACGGGTGTTGATTGTGGATCCAAGTAAAATGAAATCCTTGACAACTTCAACCCTTTCTCTGTTTATCATGATGTTGCTTATTGGTCCAGTTGTAAGGATTTTTCTTTTCTTTAAATTGAGGTGTAATCCACACCGAAGGCTATAGTCTTCGTAAGTAAGTGCTTCAAGTCCTCTTCATTTTCAGCAAACAAGGTTGTGTCATCTGCATATCACAAGTTGTTAATGAGTCTTCCTGCAATCCTTATGCTGCATTCCTCTTCATATAGTCCAGTTTCTCTGATTATTTGCTCAGTATGCAGATTTAGTCAGTATGGTGAAAGGATACAACCCTGATGCACAACTTGCTTTGCTTTAAACCACGCAGTATCCCCTCGCTCTGTTCAAACGACTGCCTCTTGATCTATGTACATGTTCCTCATGAGCAAAATTAAGTGTTCTGGAATTCCCATTATTCAATAAATATTTGATGAAGTAAAATTATTTCAGTAAAACAGTATTCTCTATTAAATGTCTTTTTACTAACATGAATTAGTAGACCAAATGAAAGTGAATTAAATATGAGATATCTAAGTTGCAAATAATTAAGTATAAATAACTATAACAACTATAACTGTAAAAACTATAGCTATAGCTATTTTTATAACTGTAACTATAGCTATAAATGTAGCTGCTATAAGTATAAAACTATATATATATATATGTTTATACACCAAAGAAAATGCAAACCTGTTGCCACTGAGTCCATTCTAACTCTTAGTAACCTTATAGGATGGAATAGAGCTACCCCATAAGGTTTCCAAGGAGCAGCTGCTGGATTCGACCAACCCTTTGGTTAGCAGCCTGAGCTCTTAACCACTGGACCACCAGGGCTCTCTCTCCTTCTGTATATATAGTTATAGTTACTATATTTATATATAATTATCTCCCTAGACCCCTTGCTGTAAATCTGGTTCCTTGGTAGAGGATCTTTATAGCCCACAGCATAGAATCTCTGGTTTCAGGATGCCACAATGACTTCCTTGAATTTTACTTGCAAATAAATTGCAAGAGCCAGAAAAGTCTGTCTCCTAATGCAGGAAGGGGAGCCCTGGTGGCTAAGAGCTCGGCTTTAGACCAAAAGGTCCACAGTTCAAATCCACCAGCTACGTCTTGGAAACCCTATGGGGCAGTTCTAGTCTGTTCTAGTGTTCCTATGTGTTGCAATCTACTAGATGGCAATGAGTTTTAATGTAGCAAGGGGCAATTAGGGTACTGGGTGGGACTGGAATTCTTTTTGTGATCTTCTCCCTCTCCTATCGATAACATTATTTTTTCTTTTTTCTGTTTTCCACCCAGCTTTCATCACCGCTTGTCCTTTTTCTTTTATTCTCTGGTACCTTCGATCTGCCTGAGGCACCTAGCGAACTCTTGTTTTTTCTGGTTTCTGAGTATGAGGAGGGTTAATTTGCCCTCGTGGCACAGTGGTTAAGCACTGGGCTGCTAACCCAAAGGTTGTTAGTTAGGACCCACCAGTCAGCCACTCTGTGGGAGAAAGATCTAGTGATCTGCTCCCCTAAAGATTACACACAGCTTTGGAAACCCTATGAGTGCAGCTCTACTCTGTCCTACAGGGTCGCTATGAATCAGAATCAAATGGTTGGCACCCAACAACTTGCTATTCTTACAGGCTAAATAGATAAACAAAAAGTTAAGTTTAGTACAACACCTGGGATGTTTCTGACTAGCACAGGAAGGAAAACATTAGGGAATAATACTTTCTAGAATGATAATAACTTAGATGATTACGTCTTAAGATATTCCCTCTGGAATGCAGAAAACTCTTTTCCCCCAGTAGTCTACAAGAATGCTTATTTAGAAAAGGGATAGGCAGACTCGATAGTAACTTAGACAGTCTACTAATAGGTAAGTAAAAGATTATCTCCATCTTTTAAACTCAGAAAAACAACATTACAGAGTAATTCAGCATAATATTCTAATATACTTTCTTATGTTTTGTCACTATGCTGCTGCCACATCCTCTGAGAAAGGAACAGGGAAAAAATTAACAACTCAATGCTTGTAAAAGTTTACTTAGGAAACAAATAGAACAAAATACAAAATTGGGGAAGGAAACCTATCTTTTGAACTCAACAAATATTTTATGAGCATCTGGTATGTGAAAAGCCATCTTTGTTGTGTGGGGCAAGAAGAATGAAACCAAGCTTCTTGAGATGGTAGAGTGTATAAAAGTTCACAAATGCTTCTGTTGTAAGGTAGCAATGAAGTTGTAGCAAAGAGCTTCAAGTACTGGAAAGGTAGAAGAGGTTATGTCTGATTAGAAATTAGATTAAAAAAGTTAATGGACATGGTGACCTTGACATAGTTTTTGGAGAATGCCAGATTTTCCGTCTCCAAGTGAGTACATTAAACAGAATATTGTAATATCACAGTATAGAATAATTACTCCTTGCATGTTTCCAAAATGAAAGAAAGAAAATAATTTGCAGTTGATACTCTTCCGAGATTGATTTTGAAAAGTTGAATAATGACATCTTGGAGAAACTTCAGAGCAAACACGATGATAAGGAGGCTAAAACCTATATAATTAAGTTGAAGAATAATATGCCCTATTATGTGGAAGGGTAGTTACTGAAAATATTTTGGGTAAATATCATGCCTTTTACTCAATATTTGTCCCTATCTGACCTACTTCCTCTTGACATCTTGTTTGCCATTGTGCCTCCATAATACTCCTGCTTCTCTGATAAAATACAGTAAGAGGAACAATTAAATATTAATGCCGTTATGTTTGGGGCAACCAGATATTGGAAGCATAAATCAAAACCAAACCCATTGCCATTGAGTCGATTCTGACTCAGAGACCGTATAGGACAGAGTAGAATTGTCCCAGATGGTTTCCAAGGAGCACCTGGTGGATTTAAACTGCTAACATTTTGGTTAGCAGCTGTAGCTCTTAACCGCTACTCCACCAGGGTTTCCACTGGAAGCATAGGTAATGTATACTGAATTTTATGACAACCTTTTGGTTCTAAAGCCAGACTGTTTCCAAGGTATCTCTTTACAAGATATCAGAAGTCAAGGGATCACTTGCATAGAGCGAGGAGCTCAAAAAAGGTAGACTCTACCATCCCTTAAACTAGACTTTTGAGAGCTAAAGAATCTCGGGACAACCTGTTAACCTTATCTCATACATGTGTGTTGACATGACTCGGAAGAGACTCACTGACAGCTAACAACTACAAGGGCCAAGTATTCACATAAAAAAAAAAAATACAAATGCTTAATATTATCATGTTCATAGGTGTCAGTGTCTTACATGGCATTGTGGTGCAGTGCAAAGTTCATTATCTTTTACTACAGATTATATGGCTGATTCACTAACCCATAAAACTGTAACCCATTGCCATCGAGTTGATTTTGACTCATCGAGTTGATTTTGACTCATAGGGACAAGTTATTTAAAATCTCTTTTCCCCCAGCTTTTTAAACTTGGAGTATATTTGTCTGTCCCTCATACTATATGTGATAGACAGAAAGCCCCATTACATGAATGGTGTGAATATATTTTGTAATCAGAATTTCCATTGCTGTTGAGTCAATTCCTACTCATGGTGACCTTATAGGACAGAGTAGAACTGCTCTATAGGGTTTCCAAGGCCGTAATCTTTACAGAAGCAGACTGCCACATCTTTCTTCTTGGGAACAGCTGGTGGGTTCCAACTGCCACCCTTTTGGATATCAGCCAATTTGTTTCAACCACTGCATCACCAGGGCTCCATGTAATCAGAATAACATTATAATATTAGTAATTAGTAATCTTATACAGAAATTAGTAACATTTATTAGCAGTTTTACAAGGTAGAGAATGTTCAGTTCAAAAGCATTTACTGAGCACCTGTGTTGTATAAGGCATACGGTATGGAACAGTAGAAAATAAAATCCTGAGAGCACATAGTTTTCCAAGAATCTTATTTGAGGAAGGAAGCTAAAACAATCCCATACAAATAATTGTATTGTAAGTGAAAATATGTAATACTATAAGACATGTTATAAAGAAAGCTTGTAGAATGTACGAGAGAGAATTTCCTTCACCACAAGACAAGCATTGAAGGCTGCCTAAAGGAGGTTCCTCTGTAGTTGGGTCATGAAGTTTTGAGAAGGATGAAGCAGTTGGATAAGAAAAGGAGGAAAGGAAATAGCAAGATGAGTTTTGAGAATTTCATCCCTATTCTTTTCTAATCTCTGGCTTTTACATTATTTCCATTATGAAGTTCCCACCTGATATATTTACTAATCCTTACACCCAAGCTTCCATTGCATGTTGAACATATCCTTATTAGACACAGAATTCAATGAATATTTGTCAATTTGGGAACTATATTCATGCTTTTCTAGATCATGATATTTTGTAGATTAAAAATAGATTAAAAATTCCTTTGTTCAAAAAAAAATACGTGTACTTGAGGTTATAGAAAATGTTTCTAAAGGATATTAGTAAATGTATGATTAAAGTAGTCTGGTTTGTTTGGAATACGAACGGGTAGAAATGAGCTTTAAGACTGCAGATCCCCAATACCTGTGGCTATAATCCCATTTGGGAATGGGGTTTCTTTGATATGTTAATGAAACAGTATTAGTGTAGGGTGTGTTTTAAATCAATTTCTTTTCATATATAAAAGAGATTAAACAAGCAAGTGAGCAAGGAGAGATCAGGAAGATACATGCCATACCACATGAAGATCGCCAAAGAGCCAAGAAATAGAAGCTGAAAAGACAAGGACCTTCTCCCAGAGCCAACGAGGGAATAAGCCTTCCTCTAGAGCCAGCACCTTGATTTCAAACTTCTAACCTCCTAACTGTGAGAAAATAAATTTATTTTCTTTAAATCCACCTAGGTGTGATATTTCTGTTACAGCAGCCCTAGATAATTAAGGCAGAACTCAAAATTATAAACAAATTAATAAAAAGTATTTATGATTCATAATTTATCTTAAAGATTTATGTCAAAATATACATAGAAAATAAGCTTGTTTTAGAAATGGATAACTTAATGGGGTTGACAATAAACAAACCCAAAGTTCTATTCTCAAAGGAGTAACCAAAATCACAGACTATTGAAGATGAATGAGACTTTTCTATCATCTTACTTCCAATGTCTACCATATTTTCAAATACAAATATTTTATGATGAATCACTTGTTTAAAAATGAATAATGAAAAGAATGAGCTTAATATAAAGGTTAAGATACCAAGACTCAAGTTTCTTACAGTTTATCCTTGTCCAGAATCACATAGTCCAAAGAAAATTATATTTTATTCTGAGCACTCAAAAGTGAGTAACTATCAGGAAATTTTGCAAGGGTAGGTTTTGCTTTGGAGGAAGATAAGGTTTATTTGAAGGCTGTTGGGGAATAGAGAATTTACAAAGGAAGAAGAAAACTAGTCTATTTGACTAACCCAGTCTGGATTTTGGCCAACTCATAACTGTCTAGACAATGTATTGGAGGTATGGATGTGGCTTGGGAAGAACACAATAAGATAATTCAGTCTTCTATATTATATTTAAATACAAAATATTTCAGTATATATTTTTACTTGCATATGGCCTCCCTTCCAATGTCATAGTAATAAGAAAGATGTAAAAAAAAAAAAACTTTTGTTCTTGAAAGTGAAGGCTTTGATTATTTCTGTCTAAATTTGTAAAAGAAGTCTTCATTGAAAGATGTGATATTTCCAAATTTCAGTAATAATCATTAACTTTGGTAGGATAGAAAACAAATAAAGAAGGCACTTACTGATTATTCTAACCTGTTCTAACCACATTGCCCTCCCTTTTCTACTGCTCTGCTCTGTTCCAGGAACATGGGATTTTCAGTTACCAGGATAAAAACACTTTATTGAGGATTACAGTCATATTTTGATCCCACACCAGCTGCCTGGTGTGCCTGGTAATAACCCCCACTCCTACCGCCCCAGGTCTAAAACACTTAAGCTAAAAACCCAAAGCAGGAACTATTAAGCAATCATCACCCCTCTTTTAATTTGGAAATGTAAGCTCAGATACTTTGAATGCTCTAAGAGGTACTTTTCAGCTTTTCAGAAATTGAAGGAAGAAAAATAGAAATGGGGATATTTAAGATAATTAATGCCAATTGTCAAAGGACATTCATTTGTGCTTATTAGCTAATGTCAAGTATTAAATATCATTAGGGTGTTTGAAGGTAAAAATAGATTATTTAGAAACTAATAGGTTTTATGTAGCTTTGGTGATGCAGTGTTTAAGAGCTCAGCTGCTACAAAAAGGTCAGAAGTTTGAATCTACCAGCCACCTGTTAGAAACCCCATGGGGCAGTTCTACTGTATTCTATAGGTCGGTTTGAGTAAGAGCAAATTGAGAGCAATAGGTTTGATTTTGATTTAATAAGTGTTTATAGGATACTATGAGTTAGAATCAACTTGAATACAATGGGGCAAATGAATGTTTCTTACCCTTTTTTCAAACTGGAATATCTTGGAGAGAGTGTTCAGTAAATAACTGGGTCACAGATATTTGTTTGTCCCTGAGTGGAGTAAACATTTCAGACTAGACTATGAACCTAAAGGTCAAACCCACCCAGCACCATCATGGAGGAAAGGCCTTGTGATCAGTTTCTGTAAAAATTACAGCCAAGAAAACGCTATGGAGCAGTTCTACTCTGTGACACGTAGGGTCTTATTGTGTATTTATAAGTAATATATATTATGTAAGAATGCATTGCTAATATGTAAAGCTTACATCTATGTAAAATAAGCCATTCTTTATAAGAATGGGAATAGTGTGTGACTTTATAACATTTAACTCAAAAGAGAAGACAGATATATCCTAAATGCTGAGTGAGAAACAATGCAAACCGTGGGCCCCAAGGTCTATTGAATATGAAAAAAAAAAAAGTAAATAATAAGTTGGAACCATATATCCTGATTTTATATCCCTCAAGTAAAACAAATTACTAAAAGCAGAAACATATTAAAGCTAACAAGCAGTGGCTTTTAAACAGTGATTTAAGGAATTATCTTTCATAAGCTTATTTGAGACTTGAAATTGTCCTATGAAGTGCTCATTAAAAATTGAGGAACAAAGAATTGAAGTGGCTTATTAAGAAACAACAGCTAGAATGTCCCTGATGAGAAATACTTATTTTTGCTCAAAATATTCCATAACATCACATAGCACCACAAACTAATGCACTTAAAATATTCTAGAATATTGCATAGCCAAAAAAAAAAAACAAAACACCCAGTGCTGTCCAGTCGATTACCACTCATGGTGACCCTATGTGACAGAGTAGAACTGCCCCATAGAGTTTCTAAGGAGCACCTTGGTGGATTCAACTGCCGACTCTTTGGTTAGCAGCTGTAGCACTTAACCACTACTCCACCAGTGTTTCAGCAATATTGCACAGCACCATAAATTAATTTATATACATATATATATTTTTTTAAATAAACCACTTCACACTTGTTCCTTCTCCTCATTCATGAAATCATGCTCCTGAATAATAATGTGACTGAGTTCATTTTGCTTGGGTTGACACAAGATCCTGTTAAAAAGAAAATAGCGTTTGTCTTTTTCTTGCCTTTCTACTTAGGGTCATTGTTGGACAACTTGTTGGTTATTATTACCGTCAAGACCAGCCAGACACTTAAGAGTTCAATGTACTTTTTCCTTCTCTACTTATCCTTATCTGACACCTGCTTGTCTACCTCCATAACCCCTAGAATGATAGTGGATGCCCTTCTGAAGGATAACACTATCTCTTTTAACGAGTGTATGATCCAAGTCTTTTCAGCCCATTTCTTTGGCTACCTGGAGATTTTCATCCTTATCCTGACGGCTGTTGACCGCTATATGGCCATCTGTAAACCTCTGCACTATGTGAGCATCATGAACCGGAAAGTCTACAATGTGTTGGTAGCTATAGCCTGGGTAGGGGCCTGTGTGCATTCTTCAGTTCAGATTTTTCTGACCTTGAGTTTACCTTTCTGTGGTCCCAATGTGATTGATCACTATTTATGTGACTTGCAACCCTTGTTGAAACTTGCATGTGCAGACACCTATGTGAACAACCTACTATTGGTGTCCAATAGTGGGGCCATTTCTGCAGTGAGTTTTGTAATGCTGATGTTCTCCTATGTTATCATCTTGCATTCTCTGAGAAACCACAGTGCTGAAGGGAGGAAAAATCCCTTTCCACCTGCATCTCCCATATCATCGTAGTCATCTTGTTCTTCGGTCCTTGTATATTTACATATACATGGCCTGCAACCACCTTCCCCATGGATAAAATAATAGTTGAGTTTTATACAATTGGAAGACCTTTGGTTAACCCTCTGATTTACACACTGAGAAATGCTGAGGTGAAAAACGCCATGAGGAAGCTATGGAGCAGAAACTAATCTCAGATGACCAAAGATGAATGGAAGTTACAAATCCTTCCTAATATCTTGAATCAGCCTAGAAGAATTTAACAGGAAATAGTATATTTTTATTTTGGATTTAATACTTTCCTATCTTTAGGAAAATAGACAATATGAATACATACACTGGCTAGTGTTAACTTCATATTGAGGAAGAGACCACACCAGGAACAAACAGGTATGTAAAGCACATTACCTTAGATTTTTCACAGTGGTCTCTCTGCCTCCATTGGATGCCTATAACCACTTGTAATTTTTGCCTGGTGTTTTCCTTGTCCTTCTTCATGTTGATTTGTGGTATTGCTTGACTCCTAAGCAAAGGCTGGCAATTTGAATCCACTTCGCATTGCTACAGAGGAAAGGGCCTGGTGATTCTACTTTGTTAAGATTACAGCCAAAAAACCACATGGGGGTTGCCATGAGTTGGAATCAAATCGATGACAATGGATTTGTTTGTTTGTTTGTTTTTTTATTGTGATTACAGTTAGCCTCTAGATTCTTAAATTCCCAGTCTGGTAGCTTTTGTTTTCAAAACTGAATGTGATAATCCAGAGAAGGAATTTGGGGCTTTGAAACAGAAATATGTATGTCACGGATAGAAAATTTTAGTGAGTTTTCAATACAAATTAGAAAAGAGAATAACTTGAGTAGAGAGAACTGAATGTTTATAGGAAATGTATGTTTCTGCAGTGGGGATAGATACCAAGTTTTGTCACTACCCATCTGACAGCACAGTCTCTATTTACATGATCATTTATTTAGAACCTAACTTCAATTTCATTTCTTTTTTGTATTTTTATCTGTACAGAAAATTAGACATGAGTGTTTTTGTTCATTTGAGACATCTAAATTCTATTTTCATAATAAATTGTATTAAATTTTTCAAATTTGTATCAATTCTATTGTACCAAGAACTTTGGCATTTCTTTAGCTTGATAAAATGAACATCTACTTTTCTGTGTGGATATGGAAAGATGTAGATTCTAAAAGGAAATACAGTGGCATGCATACATCATTTTTTAAAAATATATATTCTATGAATTTCAAGGTGAAATTGATCCCAAGCAGTTTATCATTGATTAGGGAAGCTACCGTTTGATTCTGCTATTGAAAGTATTTCATAGTATTAGATTCCAGTTGGAAGAGTTTTGCTGATGTCTTCTCCTATTTCAAGGAAAGGAAAAGACAAAAAGGAGTGTGTATTGGATCCAGTGTAGTTGTCTACTCAGAAACACACCATCTAATCTATCTCCTGGACATGTACTCAGTATAGAGCCCCTGCTGCCACTCTCACCAAGTCTACTGCTGAAAAAGAATTGTGCTCTAGATCAGAGTCAGAATTTTATAAAAAAAAGTGGCAGAACTGCAAAGAAGACTGAAGGTGCAGCCTCAACAGACTTCCTTTGTTGAAACCAGTGTCCTGATAGAGATAGAATGGGACTCTCAGAGCTAAAACAGGGAAATGTTTGTCCAGAAGTGTGAGAACCGTGAGCCCCCAAATTATCTCAATCCTCTGGGTTGGCTCCCCCTTGGGAGGGAAGAGAAGTCTTCTGTGCCTTAGTCCTATGTGATTACATCATCTGAAGCAGTTGTTGTGCAATGATAATTGTTCTTTTCCAAAACCTCCTCCTGTATTCCTTATTACTTCCAAAAGACTAACCAGGAGCAAGTCTCAGGAAAGTTAAAGCAGTAAAATACAACTGTTACTCTTTTAGAATTGACATACATGAGGTAATTACAGTGCCTAGGTAATATGTATGGTGAGAAATGGGGAAACACTTTACTATGGGAGTTAATCTTGAATATGTTAGCATAGGAGCACAGATTATAAATCTGGAGACTGAAATTTTTTTAACATGAAGGAACCCGCCAACGATTTGCAATTTGATGTTTTGGCAAGGACATACTGAGCTGGCTTTTTAAAGTATAGTTTAAGGTATGTACTTATTGTATTGGTTTTCTACAGCTGCTGTAACAAATTGCCACAAATGTAGTGCTTAAAACACCCCAAATATATTATCTTAAGTTCTGTAAGTTGACAATCTGACATAGGTCTCACTGGGCTAAAATGAAGGTGTCAGCATGGTTGCATCTCTTTTGGAAGCCCCAAGTTTTCCAGAATCTAGAGGCCACTCAATTTCCCTGCATCATGACCCCTTCCTAAATCTTCAAAGTCAGCCACATTGCATACCTTTGACCATTCTTCCATTACCATATCTCCCTCATTCTCTTCTGCCTCTGTTTTCCACCTGTAAGGATACTTGTGACTATACTGAGCTCAACTGGATAATACAGGGTAATCTCCCTATTTTAAAGTTAGATGATTAGCCACCTTAATTTTGTCTGTAACCTTAATTATAAATACTTCTTGGAAATTATAAATTCTTTGGCTGTAGATTGAAAAGATAAATACTTTAAATATAGATCGTGACTTCTTTCTCCACAGTTCCTCCACTGTTTGAGGGCTTGCAGACTATGTGATCCATTGACATGATACCCCATAAACATTGCCTGGGACACAATATACATTAGTGAGGAACAGAAGTATGAAAGTGTTGTCATGATCTCAGACTATTGATATTACCAAGTATCCCATCACCCATAAGCAGCCAACCTGGTAGAAGAGAGTAATGATAGATAGATGCTATTGAATAGGCTCCACCCATGGAGACTTTGGATATGTAATAGAATTTTGCAAGACCAACAACTTCTTTATTGCAAAAACCTTTTTTCAACAACATAAATGGCAATTTTATATGTGGACTTGCTAGATGGAATACACAGGAATCAAATCAATTGCATCTGTGGAAAGACACTGTGGAAAAGCTAAATATCATCAGTCAGAACAAGGCCAGGGGTTGGTTGCAGAACAAACTATCAAGTGCTCATGTGCAAGATCAAGTTGAAGCTGACAAAAATTAGAACAATTGCATGAGAGCCAAAGTACGAATTTGAGTATGTGCCACCTGAAATAAGAGACCATCTCAAGAATAGATTTGAAGCATTGAACACTAATGACCAAAGACCAGATGAACTGGTCTTTGGAATGACATGAAGGACATTATAAATACAGAAAGCAAGGGGTCATTAAAAAGATAGGAAAGAAAAAAGAGACCAAAATGCATGTCAAAAGAGACTCTGAAACTAGCTCTTGAATGTAGAATAGTAAAAGGGATTAAAAGAAATTATGAAGTACAAGAGTTGAAAAGAAGATTTCAAAGGAGAGCAGAAGAAGACAAACTAAAGTATTATAATGCATGCAAAGATCTGAAGTTAGAAAACTGAAAGGGAAGAGCATACTCTGAATTTCTCAAACTGAAAGAACTGAACAAAAAAATCAGTTCTCAAGTTGCAATAACTAAGGATTGTATGGGCAAAATACTGAACGACACAGGAAGCATCAAAAGGAGATGAAAGAATATACAGAGTCACTGTACCAAAAAGAGTTGTTCGACTTTCAAAGATTTCAGGAGGTAACATATGATCAAGAAGATGTTCACTGAAGTGCACTGAAAACACTGGAGAAAAATAAGGCTCCAGGAATGAGGGAATACCATTGGAGATGTTCGACAAACATATGCAGCCCTGAAAGTGCTCACTCTTCTATGCCAAGAAATTTGGAAGACAGCTCCCTGGCAAACAGACTGGAAGAGATTCATGTTTATGCCTATTACAAAGGAAGGTGATTCAACCAAATGCAGAAAATATGGAAAAATATCATTTGTATTATCAAAACTCATTGATGTCAGGTCAAATCTGATTTATAGGGACCCTATAGCACAGAGTAGACCTGTCCCATGGGGTTTTCAAGAAGCGTCTGGTGGATTCAAACTGCGGACATTTTGGCTAGCAGCCTTAGCTCTTAACCACTGAACCATTCATAACCAAATCCACTGCCGTCTAGTCGATTCCGACTCATAGCGTTCATACACAAGTTAAATTTTGCTGAAATCATTCAGCAGTGGTTGCAGCAGTACACTATAGGGAACTGCCAGAAATTCAAGTCAGATTCAGAAGAGGGCATTGGATGAGGAACATGATTGCTTATGTCAAATGGATCCTGGCTGAAAGCTGAGATTACCAGAAAGTGGTTTACCTGTGTTCTATTGACTATACAAAGGCTTTCAACTGTGTGGATGATAACAAATTATTGATAACATTTAAAAGAATCGGAATTCCAGAACACTTAACTGTGCTTACACGGAAACTGAACATAGAGCAAGAGGCAGTTGTTGGTACAGAATACTGTGTGGTCTGAAGTCAAGAAAGGCACGTGGTCAGTGTTATATGCTTTAACCATATTCAGTCTGAATGCTGAGCAAATAATCCTAGAACCTGGACTCTGTGAAGAAGAATGGGACATCAGAATTGGAGAAAGACTCGTTAACAATCTGCCTTATGCAGATGACACAACCTTGATTGCTGAAAGTGAAGAGTACTTGAAGCACTTACTGATGAAGACCACAGACTACAGCCTTCAGTATGAAATATACATCAACATAAGGAAATCAAAAAACCTCACAACTGGAGCAATAAGCAGTATCATGGGATAAATGGAGAAAAGATTGAAGTTGTCAAGGATTTCATTTTACTTGCATACACAATCGACACCCATGGAAGCAGCAGTCAAGAAATCAACACACACTGCATTGGACAAATGTGCTGCAAAAAACCTCTTTAAGGTGTTAAAAAGCAAAGATGCCACTTTGAGGACTAAGCCATGGAGTTTTCAGTGGCCTCATATGCATGTGAAAGCTGGATAAAGCATAAGGAAGACCAAAGAAGATTTGATGCCTTTGAACTATGGTGTTGGCAGAGAATATTGAATATATCATGGATTGACAGGAGAATGAAAAAAATCTGTCTTGAAAGCAGCACACCCAGAATGCTCCTTAGAAATGAAGGATGATGAGATTTCATCGCACATACTTTGGACATGTTGTCAGAAAGGACCAGTCGCTGGAGAAGGACAGCATGTTTGGTAGAGTGTCAGCGAAAAAGCGGAAGACCTTACTGAGATGGACTGCCACAATGGCTACAACAACGGGCTTAAGCAAGAAAATGATTGTGAAGGTGGAGCAGGAGCCTGCAGTGTTTTGTTCTGTTGCGCATAGAAGCTCTGTGAATCAGACCAAGCTTGAAGGCACCTAACAACAAATAACAACAACCGTCAAAAAAAAAAAAAAAGTACCTAGTCATGTCATGTTTTCTAATATCGATTTGTTCACGTTGAGTTTTCAATATTCTTTTTCCAAACTCTTAACAGTTTTCTTCTAATGAGTTGATACATCTCAGAATTGGAATCTAACAGATTCAGATTTTTTTTTTTAATTACCTTAGCCCTTGGGTTTAAGAAAAATATTTTGAAATTTTCCTTCCACCTTGAATTTATATATTTTCCCTAAAATGGATGCTATTCTACTGTGACAAATATTCATTTTGTTGTTATGGGCTGCTGTCCAGTAAGTCCCCACACTCAATAGACGGGATGCTGCCTGGTCCTCTGCCATCTCCATGTTGGCTTACAGATTGAATCATTGTGATCCTTAAGGTTTCACTGGCTGATTTGCAGAATCAGGTCATTAGCTCTTTCTTCCTAGTCTATGTTAATCTAAATGATTCACTGAAATCTGTTTGGCATCATAGCAATATACAAGCCTCTGCTGATAAATGGGCCGTGGCTGTGCGTGAGATGCACTGGCCAGGAATCAAACTAGTAACTCCCACATGGAAGGCAAGAGTTTTACTACTCAATCACAAATGTTTACCCTCACACCCACCAGGATGTCTATAATTAAAAAAAAAAAAGGAAAATAACCAGTGTATTTTAGTTTGTGCTTATGTGCATTAAAAAAAGCAGAATAACTGCAATACAAATAAATTATGGGGTTTCATAATATAAGCAGAGGCTTAATAAATTTAATGAATAGAATGAAATAAGGCTATTTTATTATTTCAATTTTTTGGTCATTGGTCTCAAAACCTGTACTAAATATTTAATAATACATATTTGAAGCAGTTTAAAAGAATTTTAAAAAGCACTTTAAAAAGCCAAACCAATAAACAAGTTAAATAACAACCATAGCAATAGCAAACAGTTCATTTTTCCTGGTCTTGTCCAAGACCTACCATAGGGAATACTGGTGGGATTGCACTCAGCTTCCTCAAGTGCCTTTAAATGCTCCTCCTGCTGCTTTCAGCACAGCTTTGCAGGAGTTCCCACACCCCATGCGCTTAGAGAACTGGCATTCGCTGCTCACTGCTGTATTGAAGCAAAGAAAGCAAGAGCAAAAGGCTCAGCTGAGTTTGACATTTCCCTGCAGTTTCATAACATAGTTCTCATTCTCATTATGACTAATTTTTGATAATTAGTTTTTTATATATTAATTTCAAATCTAGATATCAAGCATGAAGACTTTTTCTCTGTTTTTTTTTTCAAAGCGATATATTTATTATTATGATAGAGAATTGGTGTTTTTCCTGTTTGCTGTCATGAGTTCTGAAACTCAAGAACATCCCTTCAAATATTGGTTGGAATTGACAGCCAACATGTGAGTGAGTTTCTTCCCTTTCTTTCCCTTCCATTCCCTTTCCTTTTCTTTCTCTTCTCTTCCCTTTCCCTCTGTCTCTTTGACTATCCATAGAATCAACACTTAAAATAATATTTTTCCACGAATACTCAGAAAATACATCTGGTTGCTGCCTATATTTTTATAAGCTTTAGATTCTTCTAATTTTAATCACAGTTTGGAATGTTTATTAGCTTACAAGTCAAATTAAAGGGGCCTGTTCTAATGGAAAATTGACCACGGAATGGTATCTTGAAATCCTGGCTCCTAACTTGGGGCTGTTTGATGCTGGGACAAGAGGCTAAGGGAAACTGTGGAATGCTTTTTACTCTACTTCAGATAGACTAGCAATGCTACAAAGCTATAACTATTTGAAAACAATGTCAAATGGTTGAATATTATAAGCAATAAGCAGAATAAAAATTATAATTGAATGATGGAAATATTAACTGATAATTTTGCTTAATTAATAATTGATTAAATAAATCATGTGATTAATAAAATTAATTTTTAGTGACTGGGAGAATTCATGAAAACTATACTTCTTCATTTACTGATGAAGAAATAGATGTCCGTACAGTGATCATAATAGTAATTTACTTTCATATAAGTGTGCATCACTAATATATAATACATAAATATATGTAGAAATGAAACATGAATTATGTGGATGGGAATAGTGTGTGACTTTATAACATTAAATTCAAAAAGAGAGACAGGTATATCCTAAATTCTGCCTGATAAACCTACCATGCAAAAATACGGGCCCCAAGTTCTACTGAATATGAAAAAAAATTAAGTAAATAATACATTGCAGCCATATATCCAGAATTTTTATTTATCACATAAATTGAATCAATGAGAACAGAAACATGTTAAAATTAACAAGAACTTGCATTTTAAGAGTGATTTATGAAAATACCTTTCATAAGCTTAAAAAAATTGTTTTTTTAAGCTTACTTGAGGTTTAAAATGACCCTATGAAGAGGTCATTAAGAACTGAGGGGCAAAGAGGTGAGGTGACTCATTAAGAAACAATTAGAATGTCTCTAATGAGGAATATTTATTTTTGCTCAAAACAGCTCATAACATCACTTAGCACCACAAATTAATTTGTTTAAAATATTTCACACTGTTGCATAGAACATAAATTAATTCCTGTATTTTTCTTTTCAGATAAACCGCTTCACACTTGTTCCTGCTCCTCATTCACGAAATCATGCTGCTGAATAATAATGTGACTGAGTTCATTCTGCTTGGGTTGACACAAGATCCTTTTAGAAAGAAAATAGTGTTTGTCTTTTTCTTGCTTTTCTACTTAGGGACCTTGTTGGGTAATTTTTTGATTATCATCACCATCAAGACCAGCCGGGTACCTGAGAGTCCAATGTACTTCTTCCTTTTCTACTTCTTATCTGACACCTGCTTCTCTACTTCCATAGCCCCTGGAATGATTGTGGATGCCTGTCTGAAGAATACCATCTCTTTTAGTGAGTGCACGATCCAAGTCTTTTCAGCCTATTTCTTTGGCTGCCTGGAGGTCTTGATCCTTATCCTGATGGCTGTTGACCGCTATGTGGCCATCTGTAAACCCCTGCACTACATGAGCATCATGAGCCGGCGGGTCTACAGTGTGTTGGTAGCTATAGCCTGGGTAGAGACTTGTGTACATTCTTCAATTCAGATTTTTCTGACCTTGAGCTTACATTTCTCTGGTCCCAATGTGACTGATCACTATTTCTGTGACTTGCAACCCTTGTTAAAACTTGCCTGTACAGACACCTTTGTGATCAACTTACTACTAGTATCCAATGGTGGGGCTGTTTGCACAGTGAGTTTTGTCATGCTGATGCTCTCCTATGTTATCATCTTGCATTCTCTGAGAAACCACAGCGCTGAAGGGTGGAAAAAAGCCCTTTCCACCTGCATCTCCCATATCACCGTAGTCATCTTGTTCTTTGGTCCTTGTATGTTTATATATACATGTCCCGCAACCACCTTCCCCATGGATAAGATGATAAAAAAAAACTGTGTTTTATACAACTGGAACACCGTTGACTAACCCTCTGATTTATACGCTGAGAAATGCTGAGGTGAAAAATGGCATGAGGAAGCTATGGAGCAAGAAGCTGATCTCAGAAGACCAAAGATGAATGGAAGTTTCAAATCCTTGTTAATATCTTGACTCGACCTAGAATAATTTAACAGAAAATAGTATCTTCTAATTTTGGATTTAATAGAATCCTATCTTGTGGAATGAGAGCTAGTTTCTTTAGGAAAATAGGCAATCTGAACACATACACTGGTTAGTATTGACTCAATTTCATATTGAGGAAGAGACCACACCAGGAACAAACAGGTATGTAAAGCACATTACCTTAGATTTTTCACAGTGGTCTCTCTGCCTCCATTGGATGCCTATAACCACTTGTAATTTTTGCCTGGTGTTTTCCTTGTCCTTCTTCATGTTGATTTGTGGTATTGCTTGACTCCTAAGCAAAGGCTGGCAATTTGAATCCACTTCGCATTGCTACAGAGGAAAGGGCCTGGTGATTCTACTTTGTTAAGATTACAGCCAAAAAACCACATGGGGGTTGCCATGAGTTGGAATCAAATCGATGACAATGGATTTGTTTGTTTGTTTGTTTTTTTATTGTGATTACAGTTAGCCTCTAGATTCTTAAATTCCCAGTCTGGTAGCTTTTGTTTTCAAAACTGAATGTGATAATCCAGAGAAGGAATTTGGGGCTTTGAAACAGAAATATGTATGTCACGGATAGAAAATTTTAGTGAGTTTTCAATACAAATTAGAAAAGAGAATAACTTGAGTAGAGAGAACTGAATGTTTATAGGAAATGTATGTTTCTGCAGTGGGGATAGATACCAAGTTTTGTCACTACCCATCTGACAGCACAGTCTCTATTTACATGATCATTTATTTAGAACCTAACTTCAATTTCATTTCTTTTTTGTATTTTTATCTGTACAGAAAATTAGACATGAGTGTTTTTGTTCATTTGAGACATCTAAATTCTATTTTCATAATAAATTGTATTAAATTTTTCAAATTTGTATCAATTCTATTGTACCAAGAACTTTGGCATTTCTTTAGCTTGATAAAATGAACATCTATTTTTCTGTGTGGACATGGAATGTTGTAGACTCTAAGACAAACTATACTGACATATTTACATCACTTATTTTATTTAGGATTCTTGGAATTTCAAGGTGGATCTATCTCAAGTAGTTTACCATTGATTAGAGAAGCTACAGTTTGATTCTACTATTGAAAGTTTTTCATATTAGTAGATTCCAGTTGGAAGAGTTTTGCTGATGTCTTCTATTTCAAGAAATGGAAAAGATAAAAAGGGAGTGTATATTGAATCCATGTAGCAGTCTACCCAGAAACACTCCATCTATTATATCCCCTGGACATGTACTCAGTTTAGAGCCACTGCTGCCACTGTCACCAAGTCTCTTGCAAGCAGAAATTGTGCTCTAGATCAGACTCAGAATTTTATAATAAAAGTGGCAGAACTGCAAAGAAGACTGAAGGTACAGCTCAACAGGGTTCCTTTGTTGAAACCACTGTCCTGTTAGAGATAGAATGGGACTCTGAAAGCTAAAACAGGGAAATGTTTGTGCAGAAGAGTGAGAACCATGAGCCTCAAAATTATCTGGACCCGCTGGGTTGGCTCCCCGATGCAAGGGGACAAAACTCTTCCCTGCCTTGATCCCATGGCATTATGTCATCTGAAGCAGTTGTTGTGCAACGAGAATTGTTCTCTTCCAGAACCCCCTCGTTTATCCCTTATTACTTTCAAGCGACTAACCAGGGACAAGTCTTAGAAAAATCAAAGCAGTAAAATACAACCCTTACTCTTTTAGAAATGATATACATGAGGTAATTATATTGTCTAGCGAATGTATGGTGAGAAATGGGGAAACACTTTACTATAGGTGTCAGTCTTGAAGGTGCTAGCATAGGAGGACAGAATATTAGTTTGGAGATTGAAAGATTTTTAATATGAGGGCACCCACCAATGATTTGCAATTAGAAGCTTTTGCAAGGACATCTGGAGATGTTTTTTTAAAGTATATGCTTCAAGATGTATTGGTTTTCTACTGCTGCCATAACAAATTACCACAAGTGTAGTCCTTAAAACACCCCAAATTTATGACCTTAAGTTCTCTAGGTTGACAATCTGACATAGGTCTCACTGGGCTAAAATGAAAGTGACAGTATGGTTGTGTTTCTTTTGGAGGCTCTCAGCTTTTCCAGAACCTAGAGGTCACCCACTTTCCCTAGATCATGACCCCTTCCTAAATCTTCAAAGCCAGCCACGTTGCGTATCTTTGACCATTCCTCCATTACCATATCTCCTTCTTTTTCTTTTGTCTCACTCTTCCACCTTTATGGATACTGGTTGTTATACTGAGCTCAACCGGGTAATGCAGTATAATCTCCTTATTTTAAAGTTAGATGACTAGCAACCTTAATTTTGTCTGTAATCTTAATTATAAATACTTATTGGAAATTTTAAATTCTTCAGATATAGATTGAAATGATAATACTTTAGATATAGATAGTGCGTTTTTCCCCACAGTGCCTCCAACTACACTGTTTGAGGGCTTGCAGACTATGTGATCCATTGACATGATATCCCATAAACATTGCCTAGGACACAACACATGTTTGTGAACAACAGAAGTGTGAAATTGTTGTCATGATCTCAGACTATTGATATTACCATGTGTCCCATCACCCATAAGCAGCCAACCCGATAGAAGACAGTAGAGATAGATTCTCTTGAATAAACTTTACCCATGGAGACCTTCATACATATGATAGAATTTTGCAAGACTACTTCTTTTTTTCGAGCACCTTAAAAAAACAAAAACAAAAAAACCATCAACAGTGATTTTACATTTGGACTTGCTAGATGGAATACACAGAAATCAAATCGACTACATTTGTGGAAAGAGACAATGGAAAAGCTCAATATCATCAGTCAGAAAAAGGCCAGGTGTTGGCTGCGGAAGAAATCATCAAGAGCTCATACGCAAGTTCAGGCTGAAGTTTCCGAAAATTAGAAAAATTCCACGAGAGCCGGAGTGCGATTTGAGTATATCCCACCTGAATTTAGAGACCATCTCAAGAATAGATTTGATGCATTGAACACTAATGACCAAAGACCAGATGAATTGTGGAAGGATATCATATATGAAGAAAGTAAAAGGTCATTAAAAAGATAGGAAAGGAAGAAAAGACCAAAATGGATGTCAGAAGAGACTCTGAAACTTGCTCTTGAACATAGAGTAGTTAAAAGGAATAAGAGAAATTATGAAGTAAAAGAGTTGAAAAGATGACTTCAAAGGGGAACAAAAAAAGACAAATTAAAGTATTATAATGCATGTGCAAAGACCTGGAGTTAGAAAACTGAAAGGAAAGAACACACTCTGCATTTCTCAAGCTGAAAGAACTGAAGAAAATTTCAATTCTTGAGTTACAATGTTGAATTGCAATATTGAAGGATTCTATGGGCAAAATACTGAACGACACAGGAAGCATCAAAAGGAGATGGAAGAATACACAGAGTCACTGTACCAAAAAGAGCTTTTCGACTTTCAAACATTTTAGGAGGTAGCATACGATCAAGAACAAGTTCAAGCTGCATTGAAAACATGAGAAAAATAAGGCTCCAGGAATGAGGGAATACCATTTGAGATGCTTGACAAACATATGCATCCCTGAAAGTGCTCACTCTTCTATGCCAAGAAATTTGGCAGTCAGCTACCTGGCTAACAAACTGGAAGAAATTTATATTTACGCCTATTACAAAGGAAGGTGATTCAACCAAATGCAGAAATTATGGAAAAAAATCATTAGTGTCATCAAAACTCATTGCTGTCAAGCCAAATCTGACTCATAGGGATCCTATAGCACAGAGCAGAACTGTTCCATGGCGTTTTCAAGGAGCAGCTGGTGGATTCCAACTGCCGACCTTTTGGTTAGTAGTCTTAGCTCTTAACTACTGAACAACTCACATGCAAGTTATATTTTTCTGAAGATCATTCGGAAGTGGTTGCAGCAGTACATGGACAGGAAACTGCCAGAAATTCAAGCCAGATTCAGAAGAGGACATGGAACGAGGAATATCACCACTTATGTCAAATGGATTCTGGCTGAAAGCTGAGAATACCAGAAAGTGGCTTACCTGTGTTTTATTGACTATACAAAGGCATTTGGCTGTGTGGATCAAAACATACTATGGATAACATTACAAAGAATTGGAATTCCAGAACAATTAATTGTGCTTATGGGGAAACTACATAAAGCAAGAGGCCGTTGTTGCAACAGAAGAGGGGAACATGTGTGGTTCGAAGTCAGGAAGGGTGTGTGGTCAGGGTTGTGTGCTTTGACCATACTTAAATTCAGTGTGAGTGCTGAGAGATAATCCTAGAAGCTGAGCTATATGAAGAAGAATGGGGCATCAGGATTGGAGGAAG
Source organism: Elephas maximus indicus (assembly GCF_024166365.1). Classification (NCBI taxonomy): domain Eukaryota; kingdom Metazoa; phylum Chordata; class Mammalia; order Proboscidea; family Elephantidae; genus Elephas; species Elephas maximus. Next base: position 75,039,234 of record NC_064838.1, on the reverse strand, counting down.
ACTCATTAACAACCTGTCTTATGCAGATGACATAACCTTGCTTGCTGGAAGTGAAGAGGACTTGAAGCACTTACTGATGAAGATCAAGAACTCAGCCTTCAGTATGAATTACACATTGTTATCAGGAAAACAAAAATCCTCACAACTGAACCAATATGCAATATCATGATAAATGGAGTAAAGATTGAAGTTGTCAAGGATTTCATTTTACTTGCATACACAATCAACACCCATGGAAGCAGCAGTCAAGAAATCAAGACACATTTCATTAGACAAATGTGCTGCAAAAGACCTCTTTAAAGTGTTAAAAAGCAAAGGTGTCACTTTGAGGACTAAGGTGTATCTGATCCAAGCCATGGTGTTTTCAGTGACCTCATATACATGTGAAAGCTGGATAAAGCATAAGGAAGACCAAAGAAGATTTGACAACTTTGAATTATGGTGTTGGCAAAAGATATTGACTATACCATTGACTGCCAGAAGAATGAAGAACTCTTGTCTTGAAAGCAGCACAACCAGAACGCTCCTTAGAAAGCAAGGATGGTGAGACTTCATCTCACATACTTTCGACAAGTTATCAGAAGGAATCAGTCCCTGGAGAAAGACATCATGTTTGGTAGAGTAGAGTGTCAGTGAAAAAGAGGAAGAGCCTCAATGAGATGGACTGACACAGTGGCTGCAACAATGGGCTCAAGCATAAAAGTGATTGTGAGGATGGTGCAGCAGTGGGCAGTGTTTTGTTCTGTTGTACATAGGATCTCTGTGAGTCACAATCAGCTTGAAGGCACCTAACAACAAAGAACAGCATTAAAAACATTTACCTACTCATGTCATGTTTGCTAAGCTCAATTTGTGTCCATTGAGTTTTCAATGTTCTTTTTCCAAAATCTTAACAATTTTCTTCCATTGAGTTGATACATCCCAGAATTGGAATCGTCGAGATTTGGATTAAAAAAAAAAAAATTATCTTGGCCCTTGGGTTTGGGCAAAATATTGTGCAGTTTTCCTTCCACCTTGAATTTATATGTTTTCCCTAAAATGGATGCCATCGTACTGTGACAAATATTCAATTTGTTATTGTGAGCTGGCATTCAGTAAGTCCCTACGCACAATGGATGGGATGCTGCCTGGTCCTGCACCATCCCCATAAGGGCTTAGAGATTGACTCATTGTGATCCATAGGGCTTCACTGGCTGATTTTCAGAAGGAGATCATCAGCTCTTTCTTCCTAGTCCATCTTAATCTGAAAAAAAAAAAAAAAAAAATTTTTTTTTTTTTCCGCTGAAATCTGTTTAGCATAGTAAACCAAAATCCACTGCTGCCGAGTGGATCCCGACTCATAGTGACCCTACGGAACAGAGTAGAACTGTCCCACAGAGTTTCCAAGGAGGGCCTGGAGGATTCAAACTGCTGACCTCTTGGTTAGCAGTCATAGCACTTAACCACTACTCCACCAGGGTTTCCGTTTAGCATAGTAGCAATATACAAACCTTCACTGATAAATGAGTGGTGGCCGTGCATGAGATGCGTTGGCCAGGATTCAAACCAGTATCTCCCACATGGAAGGTAAGAATTCTACTGCTCAGTCACAAAGGTCTACCCTCACACACACCCACCAAGATGGCTATAACTTAAAAAAAGGAAAATAAGAAGTGCATTTTAGTTTGACCTTATTTGCATTAAAAAAAAAACAGAATAATTGGAATACAAATAAATTATCACCTTGGTAGTGTAAGCAGAGAAAGACTCTTAATAAATTTAATGAATACATTAGGGTTTATTCCCTGCATAGAATGAAATAAGGCTATTTTATTTTCTAATTTTCTGCTCATTAGTCTTAAAACCTATACTTAATTTTTAACGTATTTGAAGCATTTAAATGAAATTTTTAAAAAGCACATTTAAAAGCTAAACAACTATAACAAAAACAAACAGAATGTATTTTCTAGCCTTATCCAAGAGCCACCATAGGGGATGCTTCCTCAAGTGCCTTTAAATGCTCCTCCTAATGCTTTCAGCACAGCTTCTCCAGGAGTCTCCACACGCCGTGCACTTAGAGAACTGGCCATCGCTGCTCACTGCTGTATTGAAGCAAGGAAAGAAGGAGCAAAAGGCTCAGCTGAGTCTCACATTTCCCTGCAGTTTTGTAACATAGTTCTCATTCTCATTATGACTAAACATAATGAGTTAGGTTTTTGATATATTGATTTGAAACATAATTTCAAATCTAGATATCAAGCATGAAGATTTTTCCACTGTTATTTTTTCAAAGAGATGTATTTATTATTTTGATAGAGAATGGGTGTTTTTCCCATATGCTGTCATGAGTTCAGAAACTGAAGAACATTCCTTCAAATATTGATTGGAATTGACAGATAACATGTATGTGAGCTCCTTCCCTTTCTTTCCCTTCCAATCCCTTTCCTTTTCTTCTCTCCTCCTCTTCTTTCCTTTTTTTTTTTTTTTGCATACCTCAATCCATTTAATGTTGTCTGTTGGAATAGCCAGAGAATCAGCTCTTAAAATAATATTTTTCCATGAATACTGGGAAAATATACCAGGTTGTTAAGTATATTTTATAATCTTTACATTCTTCTAATTTTGGTCACAGTTTGGAATTATTTGTTTACAATTCCACTTAAAGAGATCTGTTCTAATGGAAAATTGACCACGGAATGGTATCTTGAAATCCTGGCTCCTAACTTGGGGCTGTTTGATGCTGGGACAAGAGGCTAAGGGAAACTGTGGATAGACTAAAAACTAGCAATGCTAAAAAGCTATGTATATTTGGAAACATTATCAAACCACTGAATATTATAAGCAATAAACAGAATGAAAAATTGCAAGTGAATGCTGGAAATATTAATTGATAACTTTGATTTATTAATAATTGATTTAGTAATCACTTGAATAATAAAGATTAATTCTTAGCAAGAGGAAGAATTCATGAAGACTATATTTTCTCATTTACTGATGAAGAAATAGATGTCGTAATACATCATGTTTGTATAAGTACACATCACTAATATATAATACATAAACATATGTAGAAATGAAACATCATTTACGTGGACAGGAATAGTGTATGAGATTATATTTATAACATTAAATTCAAAAAGAGACGCAAATATATACTGAATGCTGTCTGACAAACCGACCACGCAAAACATGGGCCCAAAGGTCTATTGCTTGTGAAAAAAATTAAGTAAATAATACATTGGAGTTATATATCCTAAATTTTTATTTATCAAACAAATCAAATCAATGAGAGTGGGAACATGTTAAAATTAACAAACAGTTGCATTTTAAAAGTGGTTTATGAAAGTATCTTTCATAAGCTTATTTGAGATTTAAAATGACACTGTGAAGAGATTATTAAGAACTGAGAGACAAAGAGGAGAGGTGACTCATTAAGAAACAACAGCTAGAATGTCCCTGATGAGGAATATTTATTTTTGCTCAAAATATCCCATAACTGCACATAGCACCAGAAATTAATTTGCTTAAGATATTTCACACTGTTGCATAGCACCATACATTAATTCCTGTATTTTTTTTTTTTTCAGATGAACCATTTCACACTTGTACCTTCTCCTCATTCACGAAATCATGCTGCTGAATAATAATGTGACTGAGTTCATTCTGCTTGGGTTGACACAAGATCCTTTTAGAAAGAAAATAGTGTTTGCCTTTTTCTTGCTTTTCTACTTAGGAACATTGTTGGGTAACTTCCTAATAATTGTTACCATCAAGACCAGCTGGAGACTTGGGAGTCCAATGTACTTATTCCTTTTCTACTTATCCTTATCTGACACCTGCTTCTCCACTTCCATAGCCCCTAGAATGATTGAGGGTGCCCTTCTCAAGAATAACACTACCTCTTTTAGTGAGTGCATAATCCAAGTCTTTTCATTTCATTTATTTGGCTGCCTGGAGATCTTGATCCTTGTGCTGATGCCCACTGACCGCTATATGGCCGTCTGTACACCCCTGCACTACATGAGCATCATGAGCCGGCGGGTCCGCAGTGTGTTGGTGGCTATAGCCTGGGTAGGGGCCTGTATGCATTCTTCAGTTCAGATTTTTCTGACCTTGAGTTTACCTTCCTGTGGTCCCAATGTGATTGATCACTAGTTATGTGACTTGCAGCCCTTGTTAAACTTGTCTGTACAGACACCTATGTGATCAACCTACTACTGGTGTCCAATAGTGAGGCCATTAGCACAGTGAGTTTCATCATGCTGATGCTCTCCTATGTTATCATCTTGCATTCTCTGAGAAACCATGGTGCTGAAGGGAGGAAAAAAGCCCTTTCCACCTGCATCTCCCATATCACCGTAGTCATCTTGTTCTTTGGTCTTTGTATATTTATATATACATCCTGCAACCACCTTCCCCATGGATAAGATGATAGCTGTGTTTTATACAACTGGAACACCTTTGATTAACCCTCTGATTTACATGCTGAGAAATGTTGAGGTGAAAAATGCCATGAGGAAGCTATGGAGCAAGAAACTGATTTCAGAAGACCAGAGATGAATGGAAGTTTCAAATCCTTCTTCATAGCTTGAATTGACCTAGAAGAGTTAACAGAAAATTGTATCTTATTATTTTGGATTTAATAGAATCCCATCTTGGAGAATGAGTGCTCATTTCTTCAGGAAAATTGGCAATCTGAACACATACCCTGGTTAGTGTTGACTCAATTTCATGTCGAGGAAAAGGCCACACCAGGTACAAACAGGTATGTAAGGCCCATTGCCTTAGATTTTTCACAATGGTCTCTCTACCTCCTTTAGATGCCTATAACCACTTGTAATTTTGATCTGGTGTTTTCTCTGTCCTCCTTCATGTTGATTTGTGGTATTGCTTGACTATCAAGCAAAGGTTGGCAGTTCAAACCCACCCAGCAGGGCTATAGAGAAAAGGGCATGGTGAATCTACTTCTGTAAAGGTTATAGACAAAAAACCACAATGAGTTTGTTGTTTTTATTGTGATTACAGTTTGCCTCTAGATTCTTAAAATCCCAGCCTGGTAGATTTTCTCTTTTCAAAACTGAATGTGATAATCCAGAGGAAGAATTTGCATCTTTGAAACAGAAACATGTATGTCACAGATAGAAATTTCAGTGGGTTTTTAATACAAATCAAAGAATAAACTGAGCAGAGAGAACTGAATGTTTATATGAAATATATGTTTCTGCAGTGGGGATGGATACCAACATTTGTCACTATCCATCTGACACCACAGTCTCTAATTACATGATCATTAAGAGCCCAATTTCATTTCTTATTTGATTTTTTATCTGTACAGAAAAATAGACATGAATATTTTTGTATATTTGAGACTTCCATTTCTATTTTTGTACTAAATCTTATTAAAGTAATTAAGTTTGCATCAATTTTATTGCCAAGAGCTTTGGCATTTCTTTAGCTTGAGAAAATGACCATCTATTTTTGTGTGTGGACATGGAAACCTGTAGAATCTGTGAGGAATTATAGTGACATATATATATCACTTTTTTTTTTTTAGATTCTGTGAATTTCAAGGTGGAATCTATCCCAAGTCCTTTATCATTGATTATAGAACCTACAGCTTGATTCAGCTATTGAAAGTTTTTCATAGTAGTAGATTCCAGTTGGAAGAGTTTTACCGATGTCTCTTTCTATTTAAAGAAAAGGAAAAGACGAAAAAAAAAAAAAGGAGTGTGTATTGGATACAAGGTAGGTGTCTGCCCAGAAACACTCCATCTATTATGTCTCCTGGACATGTACTCAGTATGAAGCCTCTGCTGCCACTGTTACCAAGTCTCTTGCTGGCAGAAATTGTGCTCTAGGTTAGGGTCAGGACTTTATAATAAAAGTGTCAGAACTGCAAAGAAGGCTGAAGGTACAGCTTCAACAGACTTTCTTTTTTGAAACCACTGTCCTGATAGAGATAGAATGGGACTCTCAGAGCTAAAACAGGGAAATGTTTGTGCAGAAGAGTGAGAACCATGAATCCCAAAATTCATCTGAAGCAGTTGTTGTGCAATGATAATTGTTCTCTTCCAGAACTTTCTCTTATATACCTGATTATTTCCAAAGGTCTAACCAAGAGCAAGTCTCAGGAAAGTCAAAGCAGTAAAATACAACCCTTAGTCTTTTAGAAATGATATTGTTGTTGTTGTTAGGTGACTTTGAGTCAGTTCCGACTCATAGCAATCCTATGCACAACAGAACGAAACACTGCCCGGTCCTGCGCCATCCTTACAATCGTTGCTCATTGTTACAGCCATTGGGTCAATCCACTTCACTGAGGTTCCTCCTCTTTTCCGCTGACTCTGTACTTTGTCCCTCCTGACAACATATCCAAAGTATGAAAGATGCAGTCTCGCCATCCTTGCTTCTAAGGAACATTCTGGTTGTACTTCTTTTAAGACAGATTTGTTTATTCTTTTGGCAGTCCTTAGTATATTCAATATTATTTGCCAACACCACAATTCAAAGGTGTCAATTCTTCTTTGGTCTTCCTTATTCACTGTCCAGCTTTCACATGCATATGATGTGATTGAAAACACCATGGCTTGGGTCAGGTGCACCTTAGTCTTCAAGGTGACATCTTTGTTCTCCAACACTCTAAAGAGGTCCTTTGCAGCAGATTTACCCAATGCAATGCGTCTTTTGACTTCTTGACTGCTGCTTCCATGGCTGTTGATTGTGGATCCAAGTAAAATGAAATCCTTGACAACATCAATCTTTTCTCTGTTTAACATGTTGCTGCTTATTGGTCTAGTTGCGAGGATTTTTATTTTCATTATGTTGAGGTGTGATCCATACTGAAGGCTGTGGTATTTGATCTTCATCAGTAAGTGGACTTTCAGCAAGCAAGTTTGTGTCATCTGCATAACACAGGTTTAATGAGTCTTCCTCCACTCCTGATACAGCATTTCTTTATATAGTCCAGCTTCTTGGATTATTTGATCATCATACAGATTGAATAAGTGTGGTGAAATGAGATAACCCTGATACATACCTTTACTGATTTTAAACCACACGGTATCCTCTTATTCCTTTCAAACAACTGCCTCTTGATCTATGCTCAGGTTCCTGATGAACACAATCCAGTGTTCTGGAATTCCCATTCTTCATTGTTGAACAATTTGTTACAGTCCACACAGTTGAATGCCTCACATAGCCGACAAAACACAGGTAAACCTCTTTCTGATATTCTCTGCTTTCAGCCAGTTATGGTATCCTTGATTCCAGATCCTCTTTTGAATCTGGCTTGAATTTCTAGCAATTCCCTGTCAATATACTGCTGCAGCTGCTATTGAATGATCTTCAGCAAAATTTTGTTCTGTGTGATGTTAACCATTTTGCTTGATAATTTCTGCATTCAGTTGGGTCACCTTTCTCGGGAATAAGCATAAATCTGAACCTCTTCTAGTCAACTGGACAGGTAGCTGTCTTCCAAATTTCTTGGCATAGATGAATGAGCACTTCCAGAGCTACATCTGTTCGTTTAAACATCTCAATTGGTCAATTCCTGGAACCTTGTTTTTCACCAGCTCCTTCAGTCCAGCTTGGACCTCTTCCCTTCAAGCCGTTGGTTCCCCATCACTTGCTACTGCCTCAAATGGCTGAATGTTGACCAATCCTTTTTGGTATAGTGGCTCCGTGTATTTCTTCCATCTTCTTTTGGTGCTTCCTGCGTCTATAATATTTTCCCGTAGGATCCTTCAGTATTGCAACTTGAGAATTGAATTTTTTCTTCAGTTCTTTCCCCTTGAGAAATGCAGAGCTTGTTCTTCCCTTTTGTTTTTCTAACTCTAGATCTTTGCATATGTCATTCTAATATTTTACTTTGTCTTATCCTGCTCCCCTTTTTAATTTTTTCAATGCTTTTACTTCATCATTCCTTCAGTTCCCTTTAACTACTCTACATTCAAGAGCAAGTTTCAGAGTCTCTTCTGACAGCAATTTGATCTTTTCTTTTTCTCCTGTCTTTTTAATGACCTCTTGCTTTCTTCATTTATGATGTCCTTGATGTCATTCCACAACTCATCTGGTCTTCGGTCATTAGTGTTCAATGGGTCAAATCTATTCTAGAGATGGTCTCTAAATTCAGGTGGGATATACTCAAGGTCGTACTTTAGATCTCATGGACTTGTTCTAACTTTCTTCAGTTTCAACTTGTACTTACATATAAGCAATTGATGGTCTGTTCCACAGTCACTATATATGGTATATATATATATATAATAATTATCCAATAATCCATTGTATGTTTCACCCCTATATTCTGTGGGACCTCACGCTTCAAAGTGGTAGCATCTCAGGATATATATATATATATATATAAAATAATCCTCCAATAATCCATTGTATGTTTCACCCCTATATTCTGTGGGACCTCACGCTTCAAAGTGGTAGCATCTCAGGAACTTTCCTGATGAAATAACATACTTTTTCCTCTATTCTTCCTCAGATGGTTGTAACATTCTCTCTTTAGTTAAGTCAGTTACTTTTCACTATGTTTTGACAAATGTCTGGAACTTTTTGAGAAACTGATATTTCCTTTTTTTTTTGTCATCATGGACTAAAGAATTTTCTTTTTTTACTTTTATTTTAATAAACGAGAGAGAGAGGAAATAAGTTTTTATGGATAGCTCATCATATTCAACAAAAAATGGTATTCTTTATTTTTAAATCTGAATTTATAGCTTTTTCTCTATAGAACAAAGAAGAAAATACAGGATAAAATTTTACCATCTAGATGTCTTTATTCACATGAAAATATGAAGTAATGTGCATAAGTTTTGAAAATCCAATCATTTCAAAAATATACAAAATGAAAAAAAAATTTGCATTATCTCTTTCCTGTCCTTTTGTAAAAAGGTAACCACTATTAATAGTTTCTTTTGATTTGTTCCATTACAAAATACCCATATGCTTATAGCCATAAATGGAGTCTCTCAGTGGTGCAAATGGTTAAGTCCTCAGCTATTATCCAAAATATTGAAAGTTCAAGCCATCCGGAAGAACTTCAGAACAAAGGCCTGGAGATCTACTTTTAAATGTCACAACCTTTGAAAACCCTATACAACACACTTGTACTCTGAAACTCATGGGGTCACCAAGAATCAGAATCCACTCAAGACCAATTGCATTTTTTTGCATATCAATAGATAGATGCATAGATTGGAATTGAACTAGAAAACTTCTGATGTCACTGGGAGGAAAATGATGAAGCATGCAGCCTTATACACAAGGATTAAGTGGAAGTCCACATTGTGAGTTTGTGGAATTCCAGTAGCCAAGCACACATCACTACCTGTCAATCTTCCATTACCATGTGCATATCCCAGGTAGCAGAGAATTTTTTTTTCCAAGAGAAAATACGTGGATTATATGATATTGCCTGATTATCTGCAAGTTATCTCTCAAAATATACAAAGCCTACCCACACATTTAGAGATTCCAAATAGCTTTTTCACTTCTTCAATTTTAAATACAACTTGAGAGTTTCTGTTTCCAGATAAGATTGCAGGATTAGTGAAATGGAAGATAGGTCAATAGAAATTTGTCTTTGAATTTAAATTTATATATTGGGGTTAGTGACTCATCTGTTTTTCTTAACAATCAAGGCTAAACTTAAAAATCAAGACTTTCTATTCCTATTGTTAGTGGACATGGAGCCCTGGTGGTGCAGTGGTTAAGTGCTTGGCTGCTAATTGAAAGGTCATTGGTTCTAGTCCATCAACTGCTTCACAGGAGAAAGATGTGGCAGTCTGCTTTCAAAAAGGTTAAAGCCTTGCAGACCCTATAGAGCAGTTCTACTCTGTCTTAGAATATTGCTATGAGTAGAAATCTACTTAACAGCAACATATTTTTTTGTTTGTTTAGGTTCCCAAAGGTTCTCACTTCACTTTTCATCCCAAGCAAACTAAAGCTCTATTTAGGCCTGCCACTTATTGTATCTCCCGCATGTCTGTCAGTTTGTCATATGTGGGGGCTTGTGTGTTGCTCTGAGGCTAGAAGCTATGCAACCGTTATTCAATAACACACAACCTTAACCATCACAGTCACCCATGGTGGAAAGGTTTCAGCTGAGCTTCCAGGCTAAGACAAACTGGGAAGAAGGAACTGGTGGTCTACTTCTGAAAAAAATTAGCCAGTGAAAACCTTATGAATAGTAGTGAAACATTGTCTGATATACTGCTGGAAAATGAGCTGTGTTTGCCTGTGTTTTATTGACTGTGCAAAGGCATTCAACTGTGTGGAAGATAACAAATTATGGATAACAGTGCAAAGAATGGGAATTCTGGAACACTTAATTGTTCTCACGTTAAATCTGAACAAAGAACAAAAAGCAGTTGTTTGAATAGAACAAGGGGATACTTTGTGTCAGGTTGTATCATTTGACCATACTTATTCAATCTGTGTGTTGAGCAAATAATCCAAGAAGCTGGACTACATGAAGAAGAACGGGGCATCAGGTAACAAACTGCATTATGCAGATGACACAACCTTGCTTGCTGAAAGTGAAGAGGACTTGAAGCATTTGCTAATGAAGATCAAGGATACAAACTTCAGTATGGAATATACCTTAACATAAAGAAAACAAAAATCCTTACATCTGGACCAATAAACAACATCATGATGAATGGAGAGAATATTGAAGTTGTCAAGGATTTCATTACTTGGATCCACAATCAACACCCATAGAAGCAGCAGGCAAGAAATGAAAAGATGTATGGCATTGGGAAAATCTGCTGCAAAAGACCTCTTTAAAGTGTTAAAAAGCAAAGATATCACTTTAAAGGCTAGGGTGTGTCTGACCCAAGCCATGGTGTTTTCAGTTGCCTCTTAGGCATGTGAAAGTTGGACAAGGAAGGTTGAAGGTTGAAGAATCGATGCCTTTGAATTATGATGTTCGTGAAGAATATTGAATATACCATGTACTCCCAAAGAATAGAGAATTGTGTCTTGTAAGAAGTACAGCCAGAATGCTCTTTAGAGTGAAGGATGGCAAGACTTTGTCTCACATACTTTGGACCTGCTAACAGGAAGGACCAGTCCCTGGAAAAGAACGTCTTGCTTGGTAAAGTAGAGGGTCAACGAAAGAGATGAAGGCCCTCCACGAGATGGATTGACACAATGGCTGGAACAGCAGGTTCAAGCATAACATCAATTGTTATGATGGTGCAGGACCGGGCAGTGTTTCCTTCTGTTGTTCATAGCGTCACCATGAGTCTGAACTGATTTGAAAGCAACTAACAATATTAGCCTATTATTTAGTTCTCTGCTCATTTTCTAGTAAATGTTCATGTTGTATGTGTTCCTCATCATGAAAGAGTGGTGGGAGCAATTAGTTATTTTACTTCTTGCATGCCATAATCAAATTACAATTGGTATTTTGGAGGTAATGAATCAGCTACTGGGTTTCAGTCAGACCTATTTAGTGATTAAAAAGAGTATGCTGCTTATTTTGTAAAATCATGTTAATCATAAGAGTCCTCAAGGACTTGGGGGAAACTAGAAAGTACCTCACAATGCTGGGAGTACTAGTGTGTCATTTCTTGTGTTCTGTGAGTTTTTGCATGATTTTCCTTTTTTCTCTTACGTTACCTTTTTACCCTCTACTATCTTTATGTTCTCTGTTTTCTCAAAATGTCTGCTTGCATGAGCCTTTGGTTTTCAAGACAAAGGATCTCCTTCCAGGCATTCTACAAGATTTTCCCTCACCCTCCAACCTGTTAGTTTACCTAGTCAGAATTCCAGAGGGGAAATTTGAATAAGCTTGTTCTTATAATTTTGTAGAGGAGACTAAATTTAAGTCATTGGACATTTTTTGGAGTATCTGCCCTAGTTCCAACCACTGTGATTAGAAGGGATGAGGAAAAAGGTAATGGAAACCAAAATGTGACAAACCAGGATGTTTGTTTAGCATTGACCCTTAATAGGCAAACATTCTGAAAATATTTCATTAGTTAATAAAAAAAAAATTCCCCAAGTGTCAGTCAGTTTGTGGCGATGTGGTAGGTTTCTTGTTGCTGTGAGACTGGAAGCTATTCCCCTGGTATTCTAACACCAGTAGGGTCACTCTTCGTGGACAGATTTCAGCTAAGCTTCCAGACTAAGGCAGACATAGAAGGACCTGGAAGTTTACTTCTAAAAAAAAAAAAAAAAGCACATGAAACCTTATGAATAGCCGCAGAACATTTTTTCATATTGTGACAGAAAATGAGCCCTCAGGCTTGACACTGCTCAAAATACGACTGGGAAAGAGCTGCTTCCTCAAAGTAGGGTAGACCTTAATAACCTGGAAGAACTCAAACTTTCAGGACCCTCATTTGCTAATGTGGCACAACTCACAATGAGAAGAGACAGCCACAATCATCCATTAATAACAGGAACATGAAATATATGAACTATGAATCTAGGAATATTAGAAATCATCAAAAATGAAATGAACACATAAACATTAATCCTAACCATTAGTGAGCTGAAATGGACTGATATTTGGCATTTTGACACAGACAATCAATCTTATGGTCTACTATGCCGGAATGAAAAAATGAAGAGGAATGGCACTACATTCATGGTCAAAAAGCACATTTCGAGATACACTCTGAAGTATAACGCTGTCAGTAATAGAAGAATATCCATACACCAACAAGGAAGACCAGTTAATATGACTATCATTCAAATTTATGCACCTACAAATAATGCCTAAAATTAAGAAATTGAAGATTTTTACCAAGTTCTGCAGTGTTAAATTGATCAAACATGCAATAAAGATGCATTGATAATTACTGGTAATTAGAATGGGAAAGTTGGAAACAAAGGAGAAGGATTGGTAGTTAGGAAATATGGCCTTGGTGATAGAAATGATGCTGTAGATCATATGATAGAATTTTGCAAGACCAATAACTTCTTCATTGCAAATACATTTTTTCACCAACATAAACAGCAACTAAACACTTGGACCTCGCCAAATGGAATACACAGGAATCAAGCTGCTAAATCTGTGGAAAGAGACCATGGAAAAGCTCAACGTCATCAACAAGAACACGGCCAGTGACAGCTTCAGAACGGACAATCAAGTGCTCATATGGAAGTTCAAGTTGAAGCAGAAGAAATTTAGAACGATCCCGCTAAAGCCAAAGTATGATCTTGAGTAAATCCCACCTGAATTTAGAGACTATCTCTGGAATGGATTTGAGGTATTGTACACTAATGACCGAAGACCAGATGAGTTGTAGAATGACATCAAGGACATCATACATCAAGAAATCAAGAGATCATTAAAAAGACAGGAAAAAAAAAGAAAAGACCAAAGTGGATGTCAGAAGAGACTCTGAAACTTGCTCTTGAATGTAGAGTAGTTAAAGAGAACAGGAGAAATGATGAAATAAAAGACTTGAAAAGAAGATTTCAAAGAAGAGGAGAAGACAATGTAAAGTATAACATGTGTAAAGCCCTGGAGTTAGAAAACCAAAAGGGAAGTACATGCTTTGCATTTCTCAAGCTGAAAGAACTGAAGAAAAAGTTCAGTTCTCCAGTTGCAATATTGAAGGATTCTATGGGAAAAATATTGAATGACACAAGAAGCATCAAAAGAAGATGGACAAATACACAGAGTCGCTGTACCAGAAAGTGTTGGTCAACTTTCAAACATTTCAAGAGGTAGCATATGATCCAGAAACAATGGTACTGAAGGAAGAAGTTTAAGCTACACTGAAAACATTGGAGACAAAGAAGGCTCCAGGAATGAAAGAATACCAGTTGAGATACTCAAAAAACTAATGCAGCACTGAAAGTGCTCACTCATCTATGCCAAAGAATTTGGAAGCCAGCTGCCTGCCAAACAGACTGGAAGAAATCCATATTTATGCCTATTCCAAAGAAAGGTAATTCAGCTGAATGCAGAAATTATGGAACAATATCATTTATATTAGCAAAAACCATTGTCGTCAAGCCAAATTTGACACATAGGGACCTATAGGACAGAGTAGAACTGCCCCACGGGATTTCCAAGGAGTGGCCAATGGATTCAAACTGCTGACCTTTTAGTTAGCAGTGTTAGCTCTTAACCACTGAGCCACTCACACGCATGTTAAATTTTACTGAAGATCCTTCAAAAGTGGTTGCAGCAGTACATGGATAGGGAACTGCCAGAAATTCAAGTTGGATTCAGAAGAGCAGTAGAATGAGGAATATCATTGCTTATGCCAGATGGATCCTGGGTAAAAACAGAGAATACCAAACAGAGGTTTACCTGTGTTTTATTGACTATGCAAAGGCATTCGACTGTGTGGACCATAGCCAATTATGGATAACATTACAAAGAATGCAAATTCCAGAACACTTAATTGTGCTTATGGAGAAACTGTACATAGAGCAAGAGGCAGTTGTTGGAAGAGAAAAAGGGAATACTGCATGGTTTGAAATCAGGAAAAGTGTGCGGTCAGGATTGTATCCTTTGACCATACTTAATTCAGTCTGAATGGTGACCAAGTAATCCAAGAAGCTGGGCTATATGAAGAAGAACAGGACATCAGGAATTGAGCAAGACTCATTAACAACCTGTGCATTATGCAGATGACACAACCTTGCTTGCTGAAAGTGAAGAGGACTTGAAGAACTTACAGATGAAGATCAAAGACTACAGCCTTCAGTATGGATTATGCATCAACATCAAGAAAATAAAAATGTTCACAACTGGACCAATAAGTAATATTGTGAAAAACGGAGAAAAAACTGAAGTTGTCAAGGATTTTGTTTTACTTGCATACGCAAAGAACACCCAGGGAAGCAGCAGTCAAATAATCAAAAGACACCTTGTATTGAGCAAATTTACTGCAAAAATCTCTTTAAAGCGTTAAAAAGCAAAGCTGTCATTCTAAGGACTAAGGTATACCTGATCCAAGTCATATTGTTTTCAAACGCCTCTAATGCATGAAAAAGCTGGATGATGAATAAGAAGACTGAAGAAGATTTGATGCCTCCCAATAATGGCCTTTGCAAAAATATTAAATATGCCATGGATAGCCAGAAGAATGAAAAAATCTATCTTGGAAGCAGCACAACCAGAATGCTCCTTAGAAAGGAAGGATGATGAGACCCTGTCTTGCATACTTTGGGTTATCAGGAGGGACTGGTCCCTGGAGAAGGATGTCATGTTTGGTACAGTAGAGTGCTAAAGAAAAAGAGGAAGACCCTCAGCGAGATGAATTGACTCAGTGGTACAACAATGGGCTCAAAAAGAACAAGACTGTGAGATGGCGCAGGAGCGGGCAGTGTTTTGTTCTGCTGTCCATGGGATCTCTAGAAGTCAGATCCGACTTGAAAGCACCGAACAACAAATACCAACAACAATCAAAAAATTTACCTAGTCATGTCATGTTTGATAAGCTCAATTTGTTCACATTGAGCTTTCAATATTTTTCCAAAATCTGAACAATTTTCTTCTATTGAGTTGATACCTCTCAGAATTGGAATCTTCTAGATTCAGATTTAAAAAATAATAATTACATTAGCCCCTTCATTTGAGAAAATAATTTCAAATTTTCCTTCCACCTTAAATATGTATATTTTCCCTAAAATGGATGCTATTGCACTGTGACAAATTATCATTCAATTTGTTGTTGTGAGCTGCCATCCAGCAAGTCCCCACACTGCTGCCTGGTCCTGTGCCATCCCCATGATGGCTTACAGATTGAATCATTGTGATCCATAGGGTTCCATTGGCTGATTTTCAAAAGGAGATCACCAGGCCTTTCTTCCTAGTCTATATTAATCTGAATGATTCCCTGAAATCTGTCCAGTATCATAGCAATATACAAGTCTCCACTGAGAAGTGGGTGGTGGCTGTGCATAAGGTGCGTTGGCCAGTACTCAAACCACTATCCCCCACATGGAAGGTAAGAATTCTACTACTCAGTCACAAAGGTCTACCCTCACATCCACCCGGATGGCTGTGATAAAAAAAGGAAAATAACAAGTGCATTTAAGATTGACCTTATTTGCATTAAAAAAGCAGAATAAGTGCAATACAAATAAATTATCGCCCTTGGTAATGTAAGCAGAGAAAGACTCAATAAATTTAACAAATGTGTTAGTGTTTAATCCCTGCATAGAATGAAATAAGGCTATATTATTTTTAATTTTTTTGGTCATTGGTCTTAAAACTTATACTAAATATTTAACATTGTATATTTGATGCCATTTAAAAGAATTTAAAAAAGCACATTTAAAGCTAAGAGAATTAAGAAGTTAAATAACAACAATAACAGCAAACAGAGCTTATTTTTCCTAGTCTTGTCCGAGACCTACCATAGGGAATACAGATGGGATTGTACTCAGCTTCCTCAAGTGCCTTTAAATGCTCCTCCTAATGCTTTCAGCGCAGCTCCTCCAAGAGTCCTCAGACCCCGTGCACTTAGAGAACTGGCCATCGCTGCTCACTGCTGTATTGAAGCAAAGAAAGCAAGAGCAAAAGGCTCAGCTGAGTCTCACATTTCCCTGCAGTTTTGTAACATAGTTCTCATTTTTATTATGACTAAACATAAAGTTAGTTTTTTGACATATTTATTTTAAATATAATTTCAGATCTAGTATCAAGCATGAAGATTTTTTCACCATTATTTTTTTTCAAAGAGATGTATCTATTATTTTGATTTAGATTTTTTTTTTTTCTGTATGCTGTCATGACTTCAGAAACTCAAGAACACCCCTTAAAATACTGATTGGCATTGACAGATAACATGCATGTGAGTTCCTTCCCTTTCATTCCCTTTCCTTTTCTTCTCTCCTCTTTTTTCCTTTCTTTTTTTGCATACCTGAATCCATTTAAAGCTGTCTGTTTGAATATCCGTAGAAGCTACTCTTAAATAATATTTTTCCATGAATACTGGGAAAATACGCCAGGTTGTTAAGTATATTTCATAATCTCTAGACTCTTCTAGTTTCGGTCACAGTTTGGAAGTTTTATTAGTTTACAAGTCAAAGTAAAGAGACCTGTTCTAATGGAAAATTGACCATGGGAATGGTATCTTGAAATGCTGGCTCCTAACTTGGGGCTGTTTGATTCTGGGACAAAAGGCTAAAGGAAATTGTGGAATGCTTTTTACTCTACTTCAGATAGAACAGTAATGTTAAAAAAAAAATTTGTGTTTTTGAGAACATTCTCAAATTACGGAATATTAATAGCAATAAGCATAAAATAGTAAGGGAATAATGAAAACATTAATTGACAATTATGATTAGTTAATAATTGATTTAGTAAAGTACTTGATTAATAAACATTAATTGGTAGTGGCTGGAAAGTTTCACGAAGTCTGTACTTCTGCATTTACACATGAGGAAATAGATGCCCGTAGAGTGATCATAATGGTACCTACCTACCTACCTACCTATGTGGTTGTTGTGGTTGCTGTTAGTTGCCATGAAGCCTGTTCCTACTCATAACCACCCTAGGTACAACAGAACGAAATATTGGTTTCTTTATCTCAAATATCTCCATGTCTTTTAGTGTAATAGGGTACAGAAATGTACCTGGCTAGTTGTATTTACATTTTATATGAACCTGAAATTCAAATAGTGAAAGTTCATGGAATATAATGGTTAGAGACTAGCCTCTGTACATACATTAACTAAAGAAATAGAGGAAACAATACGATAACTAAGAAAGAGCAAGTTATGTAAAAGTTCACTGAATTCTGCTACTGGATTGTAGTTTCTGTTTTATTTTGTGTAATTTCATTCATCATATACTGCAATCTCCTTAAGCAGTATTAAAATTAATGAATTTTTAATTAACTTTAATTATAGAAGTAATATTATAATATAGTCTCCTAATAGAGAAATCACAATATTTCTAACACTGATTTTCCCTTTGGCCATTACTCCCTTTCTTCCCGAGGTAAAGATTTCCTTCCACATCTTTTTCAGTGCATTTATAAGCACACAGGTACACACAGAATCTATATAGCATTCTTTATAGATTTCTTTTCAACATACAAGTTATCATGCTCTGATTATTTTTGTGCAATTTATTAATTCTTAAAGTCATAATTATATCTCAGTGATTTATCCGTTAGATGCTTATATAGATCCAATATTTAAAGTTCTGCCTAGTTTTCAATACTAAGGACATATTTCACGTTATCTATGTACCCCTACTGTTAGGTATTTCACTTATTTCCAGTTATCCCAATTTTTAGCAGGGATGCAATTTATAGACTTTTGAATATTTTGGGGGAATATTTTACTAGATTTCATAAATCAGTATCAAAATTTGATATGGTCTGGTGTTTTCAAAACTTACGAGTATTTCATTGTTGTTTAATTGGTATTTCTCTGATTTTAATGAGATTAGGTATTTTTATATGCTCATTGGCCAGTTACAATGTTCTTTTGTGTATTGCTTATTCAAATGCTTTGCTCTTTTGTAAAATTGTGTGGTGGTGGTGGTTGTTGTATGTTGTCAAGTCAGTTCTGACTCATAGTGATCCTTTGTGACAGAGCACAACTGCTCCATTGGTTTTCTTAGGGTGAAAACTTTATGGGAGCAGAATCCAAGGTCTTTTCTCTGCAGATATGTAGGGTGGGTTTGAACCATGGACCTAATGCCGAGGACTTAACCAATGCACCTACAGGGCTCCTTAAAATCAGATTACTAATCTTATGTTATTGATTAGTAGAAGTTATAAATATTTAACCCCATTCCACCACTTTTTAAAACTCTTCATATGAGTTTTGTTAGACAGAAGTTTTAACGTATTACAATTTTTCTTTATGAATTTGCTACCCTAAAATATAGTTATCCTTCCAATATTATTATCTACTTTGGTTTGATACATTTGTATCTTTCAACTGTCGGGACTAAATAGTTTTTTTTGAATAATGAGGTAGTTTTTTTTTTTTCCCTAACATCAGTTACTGAAAAGTCTATTATTTCACATTAATATGAAATATCAACTAAAACAGAATAAATGTCCATATATTTACACTTGTGTTTATTGACCGTATGATTTTAAATCAACTGCCTGGTATGCCTGGTGACAACCCCACTCCTACTTCCCAGGATCTAAAATGTTTAAGCAAAAAACCTGAATCTTGAAGCATGGACTATCAAGCAATCATCTTCCCCTTGTAATTTGGAAATGTAACCTCATGAGCTTTGAGTGTTCTACAAGGTGCTTTCCAGCTTTTCAGAAATGTGAAGAAAAAATAAAAATGGAGATATTTGAGATACCTTATGCCAAATTCACTGCCATCAAGTCAATTCCAACTCATAGTGACCTTTTAGGACGGAGTAGAACTGCCCCAGAGGTATCCAAAGTTGTAAGTGTTTATGGAAGCAAACTGCCTCATCTTTCCCCTATGGAGTGAGTGGTCTGTGGGTTTGAAACACTGAACTTTTGGTTAGCAGAGAAGTCCTTTAACCATGTACCACCAAGGCATCTAGATATCTTATTACAAATTATCAAAGAATATTCATTTATGTTTATTACACTATGTCAAGTACTAGACATCATTAAGGTGTCTGAGGTAAAAGTTGATTTTTAGGAAGTAGTAAGTGTTTATAGGGTTGCTATGTTCAGAACTGACTGCATGGCAATAGGATAAATTAGTGTTTCTTGCTCCCTTTTTTAAGGTAGAATACCTGGAAATGAGTGTTCAATAATGTTGGGGTCATATATTTGTTGGTCCCTGGGTGGTGTAAATGGTTTGCACTCAACCAGTAACCTAAAGATTCACAATTCAAACCCACTCAGCGCCACCACGGAAGAAAATCCTGGTGATCTGTTTGTGTAAAAATTACATCCAAAAAAAAGCCCTATGGAGCAGCCCTGTTCTGTAACACATGTGGCCTCCATGAGTAAAATCGACTTGTCAGCAATGATTTTGTTTGTTTATTACATATTTATAAGTAATATACATTCATATAAGTATGCATCACTAATATGTAATACATAAATATATGTAGAAATAAGATATTATTTACGTGGACAGGAATACTGTGTGACTTTTTAGCATTAAATTCAAAAAGAAAGACAAATTTATCCTGAATGCTGCCTGATAAACCGGCTATGCAAAACATGGGCATAACAAAACTTTATTGAATGTGAAAAAAATTAAGTAAAAATACATTAGAGTCATATATCCTGAAATGTAGTTATCAAATAAATCAAATTAATAACAGCAGAAACATGTCAAAGTAAACAAAGAGTAGCATTTTCAGAGTGGTTTAGGAAAGTATCCTTCATGAGCTTGAGATTTAAAATGACCCTATCAAGAGGTCATTAAAAATTGAGGGACAAAGAGGTGAAGTGACTCATTAAGAAACAACAGCTAGAATGTCCCTGATGAGGAATATTTATTTTTGCTCAAAATATTCCATAATATCACATAACAGCACAAATTAATTGGCATAAAACATTTCACACTGTTTCATAGCACCCTAAATTAACTCCCATATATTTTTTTTTTTCAGATAAAGCATTTCACACTTGTACCTTCTCCTTATTCGTGAAATCATGTTGCTGAATAATAATGTGACTGAGTTCATTCTGCTTGGGTTGACACAAGATCCTGTTAAAAAGAAAATTGTGTTTGTCGTTTTCTTGCTTTCCTACTTAGGGACATTGTTGGGTAACTCGTTGATTATCATCACCATCAAGACCAGTCGGGCACTTGGGGAGTCCAATGTATTTCTTCCTTTTCTACTTATCTTTATCTGACATCTGCTTCTCTACTTCCACAGCCCCTGAAATGATTGTGGATACCCTTCTGAAGAAAAACACTATCTCTTTCAGTGAGTGCATTATCCAAATCTTTTCATTTCATTTCTTTGGCTGCCTGGAAGTCTTGATCCTTACGCTGATGGCCGTTGACCGCTATGTGGCCATCTGTAAACCCCTGCACTACATGAGCATCATGAACCGGCGGGTCTGCAGTGTGTTGGTAGCTATAGCTTGGGTAGGGGCTTGTGTGCATTCTTCAGTTCAGATTTTTCTGACCTTGAGTTTACATTTCTGTGGTCTCAGTGTGATTGATCACTATTTATGTGACTTGCACCCTTTGTTGAAACTTGCCTGTACAGACACCTATGTGACCAACCTGCTGCTGGTGTCCAGTAGTGGGGCCATTTCCATAATGAGTTTTGTCATGCTGATATTCTCCTATGTTATCATCTTGTATTCTCTGAGAAACCACAGTGCTAAAGGAAGGAAAAAGGCTCTTGCCACCTGCATCTCCCATATCATTGTAGTCATTTTGTTTTGTTCCCTGTGTATTTATATACACATGCCCTGCAACCACCTTCCCCATAGATAAGATGATAACTGTGTTTTATACAATTGGAACACCTTTGCTTAACCCTCTGATTTATACACTGAGAAATGCTGAGGTGAAAAATGCCATGAGGAAGCTATGGAACAAGAAACTGACTTCAGAAGACTAAAGATGAATAGAAACTTCAAATCCTTCATCACAGTTTGCATTCACCTAGCATAATTCAATACAGCATATTATCTTCTTATTGTGGATTTCATAGAATCCTAACTTGGGGAAAAAGTGCTACTTCCTTCAGGAAAATGGATAATATAAACTCATACACTGGTTAGTGTTGAGTCAATTTCATGTAGAGGAAGAGACAAAAGCAGGTACAAACAGATGTGTCAGGCCAATTGATTTAGATTTTTTACTACTGTCTCTCTACCTCTTGGATAACTAGAACCACTTGTGGTTTTGATCTAGTGTTTTGCTGTCCTACTTCATGTTGATTTCTGGCGTCGCTCCACTATTAATTTAAAGGCTTACATTCGAATCCACTTGGTAGCACTACAGAAGAAAGTCCTGGCAAATCACTTTCATAAAGAGTACAGCCAAAAAGCCCTATGAAAAAATTCTCCTCAGTAATGCATGAGGTTGCCATGAGTGGTATCAACTCCATGACAATGGATTTTTTGTTTGTTAGTTTGTTGATTTTATTATGATGTCAGTTAGCCCTTTATATGCTTAAATCCCTATCCTAAAAAATTTCCTCCTTTCAAAAATGAATGTGATTATCCAGAGAATGAATTTTAGGCTTTGAAATTGAAATACATTGTGTCACAGATAAGAAATTTAGTGAGTTTCCAATACAATACAGAGAAGAGAATAATTGGAGTAGAAAGGGCTGAAACATGCACATGAAATGTATGTTTCTGCAGTGGCGAGGGATATCAATTTTAGTCACTGTCCATCTGACGCCACAGTCTCTAATTACATAATCATTAAGAATCTAATTTCAAATTAATGTATTATTTTTATCCATACAGAAATTTTTATTTATTTGAGAATACTTATCTATTTTTTGTAGTAAAATGCATTAAAGTTATTAAATTTGTATCAATTTTATGTACCAAGAGCTTTGACATTTCTTTAGCTTGAGAAAACGGGTATCCATTTTTCTGTGCAGATACGGAACTGGATTCTACAATGAATCGTGGTGACATATATGGATCAATTTTTTTTTTTTTTTGGTTCCTGTGAATTTCAAGGTAAAATCCATCCCAAGTAGTTTACCAGTGACTACAGAAGTTACAGTTTGATTCTGCTATTGAAAGATTTGCATAGTAGTAGTTTCCAGTTTCCTTGGCTTTTACTGGTGCCTTCATGTATTTCTAGATAAGCAAAAGATAAAAAGACAGTGTGCATTTAATCCAACGTAAGTGCCTTCTCAGAAACACTACTTTATGTCTCCTGGACATGCAGAAATCGTGCTGTAGATCAGAGTTAGAATTTTATAATAGACATGGCAGAACTGGAAAGAAGACTGAAGGTGCAGCATCAACAGACTTCCTTTGTTGGAACCAGTGTCCTGAGAGAGAAAGAATAGGACTCAGAGAGCTAAAATTTTGTGAAGAAAAGGGACAACCATGAACCTAAAAATTATTCTGCATCTTCTTGGTAGGCTTCCCCATGTGAGAGAATGGTCTTCCCTTGCCCTGATCTGATGCAATTACCTCATCTGAAGCACTTGTCATACAATGATATTTTTTCTTCCCCAGAGCTCCCTCCTATATCTCATTACTTCCACACAATTAACCAGGGGCAAGTCTCAGGAAAGCCAAAGTAGCAAAGTACAAACCTTACTCTTTCAGAAATGATTTACATGGGGGAATTGCAGTACCTAGCTAATATATGTGGTGAGAAATGAGGAGACATTTTACTATGGGAGAAGATCTTAAAGGTGTTAGCATAGGGGGACAGAGTGTAAGTCTGTAAATTGAGAAATTTTTGACATGAGGACACTCACCAATGATTTGAGATTTGGTGTTCTGGCAAGGACATATAGAGCTGACTCTATATGTTTTAAGGTCTTGTGTTGGTTTTCTACCTCTGCTGTAACACATTGTCAAAAGTGTAGTGGCTTATAACAACAGAGATTTATTGTCTTAACCTCTCTAGGTTGGAAGTCTGACATAGGCATCACTGGGCTAAAATCAAGGTGTCAGTATGGTTGTGTTTCTTTTGGAGGCTCTAGGCTGTTCCAGATTCTAGAGGCCACTCACATTCCTTGGCTCATAACCCCTTTCCTAAAGGTTCAAAGTCAGCCACATTGCATATATTTGATGATTGTTCCATTACTACAACCCCGTCTTTCTCTTCTGCCTCTCTCTTCCCCCTTAAATGATTTCATTCATTTTACCTGGACAATACAGGATAACATTCCTATGGAAATTTAGATGATTAGCAACCTTAATTTTGTCTGTAACCTTAATTATAAATACTTAAAGGAAATTATTATTTCTTCAGATATAGGTTGAAATGTTAAGTACTTCAGATATAGATTGTGCCTTCTGTCTCCACAGTGTCTCCAATGGTGTTTGAGGCTTATAGACTAAGTCATCCATTGATATGGTATCCCATAAATATTGCCTAGGACATAACACCTATTTGTGAACAACAGAAGTGTGAGAATGTTCTTGTGATCTCAGACTTTGTAGAAATTACCTTGTATCCCATTACCGATAACCAGCCAACCTGACAGAAGACAGTAGAGATAGATTGATAACTATTGTTGTATCCACTCCACTCATACAGAACTTGTATATAACAGAACAAGATATTGACTAGTCCTGCAACATCTTCAAAATTACCAGTAGGTGCGAGTCCATTTTTGTGATTATTGTGCCAATCCATCTCATCAAGGGTTTTCCTCATCCTTGCTTGCCATCTAATTCACCAAGCATGATGTTCTCTTCCAGTGATTGAACTCTCCTGATGACATGTTCAAAGCATGCAAGTCAGACAATACTCTGTTGTAATCCATAAGGTGTAAATTGGCCGATTTTCAGAAACAGATCACCTTTCTTCCTAGTCCTAGTCTACGAATTCTGCTGAAACCTGACCATCATGGGTAGAAGGGATGTCTCCTGGCTGTATGGAATACAGACAGTACCAGGGTTACAAACGAGTTCCATTACTATATCTGTTTTTATGTTGCATTTGTAAATAAGTTGGAACAGTTAGGTACAGTTCGTATCTAACGTCAGTTACTCAAAACTTTGTCTTAGTATATAGCGTATAGTGTACTTTTCTAAACATAAAAAAATAAAAGAAACTCTTCCAGATACCCTAAAAGATTTTTAACAGAATCATACATTAATAATAAGAATGTTTTGATATTCATTGTACAATAGTGCCCTTATGCTTTTGGGAACCATTTTATGTGCCTCAAATTTTAAATATAATAAGCTTTACCTGAGTTAGTTCATAACTACTGGTTGTATGTAGGTCTGATGTTCATAACTCTGGGACCATCTATATAGCCTGGAAAATAATCCTCCAGTAACCCGGGGTAAGTTTTACCTCTACATTCTGTGAAACGTGACGCTTCAAGTTTGTAACATCTCAGGAGCTTCCAGGTTAACTAAATTGCTTTTTTTTTTTTGTATCCCTCCTCAAATACTTGTACCTTCCTCTGTTCTGCTAAGTCAGTTACCTACCATTATGCTTTGAAAAATGCATGACACTCTTTCAGCAACTGGTATTTCCTGTTTTGTTTAGCTTTTTTTTTTTTTTTTTTTTGGTCATTTCCTTTCACTTTTATTTCAATGAGACTTTAGATGAGAAAGGAAATAAATTTTTATGGGTAGCTGGCCATGTTTAACAGAAAGTGCTGTTCTTTTTTAAAATATGAACTTACGGTTTACTTTTCTATAATACAAAGGCATAAAAAGAAGAAAACACGGTATAAAATTTCACCATCTGGATGACTCTTTTGACATGAAAATATGAAGTAATGCATGCAGAAATTTTGAAAATCCAAACATTTCAAAAATGTACAAAATGAAAAAAATCTAATTGTATCTTTCTCATCCTTTTGTAAAAAGATAATCACTATGAATAGCTTCTTATTTTTTCCATTAAGAAATAATCATATGCTTATAGCCATAGGTGGAGTCCCTGGGTGGTGCAAACAGTTAAGTGCTCAGCTATTAACCAAAAGATTGGAGGTTAAAATGCATCCAGAGGATACTTGGAAGAAAAGCCTGGCAATCTACTTCCAAAAAATCACAGCAATTAAAAATCCTATGGAAAACAATTCTACTCTGGAACATATTGGGTCACCATGAATCGCAATTGACTCAAGGGCAATATTTTTTGAAAATTAATAGTAGATAAGAATTGAGGTAGAAAATTTCTGATATAACTATAGGGGAAAATTGGGAAGTGTGCAGCTACATATACAAGGATTAAGTGAAAGTCTGCATAATGAACTGTGGGGTCCTTTCCTAACCCTCCTCCCAAAATTACAGTCACCAGGCACACAATAACTCACTAATCCACTCCTAGCAACTGTATATCACAGGTAGCAGGTGGGAGGATATGTGTGTGGGGGGGGGAGGTTGTTTGTTTTTTTTTCGGAGAAATTATTTGGCCTATGTTGCACTGTCTGATTATCTGCAAGTTATCTCCCAAAGTATATAAATCATGCCCACTAATTTAGAGATTCCAAAGAGCTTTTTCATTTCTTCACTTTTAAACACAACTTGAGACTTTCTGTCTCTAGATAGGATGGCAGGATTAGTGAACTGGAAGAGGGGTCAAAAAAAATTTGTCTTTGAATATAAATTTAAATTTACATATTGGAGGGAGTGACTCCTCTATTTTCTTAATAATCAAGGCTAGACTTAATAATTCAGGCTTTCTGTTCCTATTGTTAGTGGACATGTAGTCCTGGTGGCCCAGTGGTTAAGTGTTTGGCTGCTAATTGAAAGCTCATTGGTTAAATCCACCAACCAATTAACAGGACAAACAAGTGGCAGACTGCTTTCATCAAGATCAAAGCCTTGGAAACCCTGCAGAGCAGTTCTACTCTGTCCTACAGGGTCACTACTTTATAGAAATCTACTCAACAGCAATGGATTAGTTTTTCTTTTTTTGGTTAGGTTCCCAAAGGTTCTCACCTCACCTTTCATCTCAAGCAAACTAATGTTATATTTAGCTCTACAACTTATTGTACCCTCCCCACATGTCTGTCATTTTGTCATATGTGGGGGCTTGAGTATTGCTGTGAGGCTGAAAGCACACAACCTTAACCATCACAGTCACCACAGTGGAAAGGTTTTAGCTGAACCTCCAGGCTAAGACAAACTAGGAAGAAGGATCTGCTGAAAAGCAGTGAAACGCTGTCTGATACAGTTCTTGAAGGTAAGCTGTGTTTGCCTGTTTTTGTTGACTATGCAAAGACATTGAACTGTGTGGATCATAAGAAATTATGGATAACATTGTAAAGAATGGGAATTCCAGAACACTTAACTGTGGTCGTGTGCTTACCCGTACAAAGAACAAGAAGCAGTTGTTTGAACAGAACAAGGGGATACTGCATGTTTTAATGTCAGGAAAGATGTGCATCAGGTTGTATTTTTTGACCATAATTATTCAATCTGTATGTTGAGGAAATAATCCGAGAAGATGGACTACATGAAGAAGAAAGGGACATCAGGTAACAACCTGCATTACGGAAATGACACAACCTTTCTTGCTGAAAGTGAAGAGGACTTGAAGCACTTAGTAATGAAGATCAAAATGTCAGTATGGATTATACCTCAACATAAAGAAAACAAAAATACAACTGGACCAATAAGCAACACCATGATAAATGGAGAAAATATTGATGTATCAAGGATTTCATTCCTTGGATCCACAATCAACACCCATAGAAGAAGCAGTAAAGAAATCAAAGGATGGGGTCCAGGCCAAGATGGTGGAATAAACAGACTCTTCTGGTAAGCCCTCTTAAAACAAAGACCTGAAAAAACAAGTGAAACAAGTATATTTATGACAACCTAGGAGCCCTGAACATCAAAGGGAAAGTTAGAAAAATAACTGAGCAGCAGGGGGAGGAAGAGACGGTTCAGATGCAGAGAGGAGTTACCAGACATGAATAGCCAAGAACCCTCAGACACCATTCCCAGGAGTGGCTGTGGTGGGCTGATATTGACGTTAGGCCACAGTTTCCTCAGAAGAAGGAGCCAGCCACACAGCCTACTCACATCTTTGGAACCAGAGAAGAACAGCGCTCTCGGCAAAAGCTAAGTACTTGGGTATATTTTACCCCACCCGCTGCCCCCAACCTGGCTTCAGTGGTTCTTGATTTCCCTGACCTGAGATAGGCCCTGATGAGAACCTATAGCCATTCTCCCAGCCTTGGAGAAGGAAAAGATTTGCAACTGGGGGAAAAGATAATTTGCCAGCTCCACTAGCCACGGGAGCTCAGGACAAAAGCAGCTCCTGTCCAGGCATAAATGGCCCATGGACTTAAGTACCTTTGCCACATGTATGGATCTGTGTGGGCCCATTTCAGAAGAATAGGCCCTTGTTGGGAGACTACAACTGTTTCAGCTGCGCAGTGGAAAGGTGGATGTTTGAAGTTTGACACCACTTTCCCTATTAAACACAGTCCTCACCTACCCACATCAGGGGCCTAAAGACTGGTGGCTCCACTCAGATCACCCAGCCACCCATGACAGATGTCCAAGGATAACTGGTACCTCCCAGTCCTTACAACCAAAAACATTGGGTGCCTATGGTCTGTCTGCAGAACTCACCCACCTGTATGCTATAGAGAAGAGGGACACACTTTCCTCAGAGGTACTTGGGGGATGATCCTCAGACCCCTGCCTTGTTCAGAGTGTGACCCCCTGCTGCAACCAAATACTGGTACCTACACCAAACCCCCCTGCCCCTCTAAGACTGTAGGACAGAGCCTGTACCATACACATAATGCTCAGCTACCTGGACACCTGAGCTGAATTCATACAAGAAAAGTAAATCGCCTCCTAGGCTGATATACCTGATAATAGATTTAGCCATCTGGGGACAGGATCTCAGAGCTCCAAAGGCAAAAATAACAGGCTAGCTCACTCACGCAACCCATTTGGGCATATCAAAACAAAACAAAGCAAGAAGCTACAACACAGTAAGTAAACATAAAATAAACTAACACAATAACTTATAGATGGCTCAGAGACAACAGTCAATATCAAGTCACATAAAGAAACAGACCATGGTTGCCTCAACAGGCTCTCAGAGCAAAGAATCAAGCGATCTTCTAGATGAAAGTACCTTCCTGGAATTACTAGATGCAGAATACAAAAGATTAATATACAAAACCCTTCAAGACATCAGGAAGGAAATCCAACAATACATAGAACAAGCCAACGAATACACAGATAAAGCAGTTGAAGAAATTAAAAAGGTTATCCAGGAACATAAGGAAAAATTAAATAAGCTGGAAAAATCAAAAGACAGCAATCAGAAATTCAGACGATTACCAATAAAATTACAGAATTAGACAACAATAGAAAGTCAGAGGAGCAGAATTGAACAAGTGGAAGGCAGAATTTCCAAACTTGAAGATAAAGCACTTGAAGGAAAATCTGATAAAAGAATTTAAAAAAATGGAGAAACCTTAAGAATCATGTGGGACTCTATCAGAGAAATACCCTACGAGTGATTAGACTTCCAAAACAGGGAAGCATAACAGAAAATACAGAGAGAATTGTTGAAGATTTGTTTGCAGAAAACTTCCCTGATATCATGAAAGTTGAGAAGATATCTATCCAAGATGCTCATTGAACTCCACATGTGGTAGATTTTAAAAGAAAGTCACCAAGACATATTATAATCAAACTTTCTAAAGCCAAAAATAAAGAGAGAATTTTAAGAGCAGCTAGGGATAAAAGAAAAGTCATCTACAAATCAGAGTCAATAAGAATAAGCTCGGACTACTCAGCAGAAACCATGAAGGCAAGAAGGCAAGGGGATGACATATACAAAGCATTGAAAGAAAAAAATTGCCAGCCAAGAATCATATATCCCGTAAAACTGCCTCTAAAATAGAAAGGTGAAATTAGGACATTTCTGATGAACACAAGTTTAGAGATTTGTAAAAATCAAACAAAAAGTAAAAGGAATACTAAAGGGAGTTCTCTGGTTAGAAAACCAATGCTATCAGGTATCAACACAAAACTAGAACACTGGGCAGGGCAATCTGAAGTCAACCCAGACAGGGAAATCACAATAATAAATCAAGACAAAAAAAAAAACTGAAAACAAGAAAACAGCAATATTATTATGTAAAAGAAGACCACATAAAACAATAAAGAGGGACAAAGAAATGTAGTCATAGATCTTTCAGATGCAGAGAAGACAAAGCAATACAAAAAAATAAAATTTAGGTTTAAACTTACAAAAATATGGGTAAGTATTAAGGTAATCACAAAGGAGACAAACTATCCTACACATCAAAATAAAATACAAGAAAAAAATAGAGACTCAGCAGAAATAAAATCAACAACAATGAATATGAGGAAAAGACAATATATAAACTACTCAGCACAGAAAATTAAGTGGGAAAAAGAAACTGTCAACAGCACACAAAAGGAGACATAGAAATGATAGCACTAAATTCATACATATCCATAATTATGCTGAATGTAAATGGGCTAAATGCACTGATAAAAGACAGAGAGTGGCAGCATGGATTAAAAAAGCATGATCCATCTATATGCTGCCTACAAAAGACACATCTTAGGCTCAGAGACACAAAAAAATTAAAACTCAAAGGTTGGAAAAAATATATCAAGCAAACAACAATCAAATAAAAGCAGGAGTGGCAATATTAATTTCTGACAAAATAGGCTTTAAAGTTAAATCCATCATAAAGGATAAGGAGGGCACTATATAATGATTAAAGGGACAATATACAAGAAGGATATAACCACAAGAAATTTTTATGCACCCAATGACAGGGCTGCAAGATACATAAAAAAACTCTATCTCCACTGAAAAGTGAGATAGACAGCTCCACAATTATAGTAGGAGACTTCAGCATACTGCTTTTGGTGAAGGACAGGACATCCAGAGAGAAACTCAATGAAGACACCGAAGATCTAAATGCCACAATCAACCGACTGGACCTCATAGACATATACACAACACTCCACCTGACAGCACCCAAGTATACTTTCTTTTCTAGTGCACATGGAACATTCTCTAGAATAGACCATATATTAGGTCATAAAACAAGCCTTAGCAGAATGTTAAACTCTGAAATATTACAAAGCATCTTCTCTAACCATAAGGCCATAAAAGTAGAAATCAATAACAGAAAAAAACAAGGAAAAGAAATCAAAGACTTGGAAACTGAACAATACCCTGCTCAAAAAAGACTGGATTATAGAAGACATTAAGCAAAGAATAAAGAAATCCATAGATTCCAATGAGAATAAAAACACTTCCTATTAGAACCTTTGGGAGACATCAAAAGCAGTGCTCAGAGGTGAAATTATATCAATAAATGCACACATACATAAAGAAGAAAAGGCCAAAATCTAAGAATTACCCCTACAACTTGAACAAATAGAAAGAGAGAACAAAAGAAACTCTCAGGCACCAGAAGAAAGCAAATAACTAGAGCAGAATTAAATGAAATAGAAAACAGAAAAACAATTAAAAGAATTAATAAGACCGAAAGCTGCTTCTTTGAAAAAAATAATAAAATTGATAAACCATTGGCCAAAGTGACAAAAGGAAAAAAGGAAAGGAAGCAAATCACCTGAATAAGAAATGAGATGGGCAGCTTTACAACAGACCCAACTGAAATTAAAAGAATCATATCAGATTCTGACAAATCTGAAAACCTAGAAGAAATGAATGAATTCCTAGAAACACACTGCCTTCCTCAACTAACACAAACAGAGGTAGAACAACTAAATAGATCCATAACAAAAAAAGAGATTGAAACGGTAATCAAAAAAATCCCAACCAAAAAAAAAAAATTCCTGGCCTGGACAGCTTCAATGCAGAGTTCTACCAGACTTTCAAAGAACAGTTAACACCACTACTACCAAAGGTATTTCAGAGCATAGAAAAGGGTGGAATACTCCCAAAATCATTCTATGAAGCCAGCATATCCCTGATACCAAAACCCAGTAAAGAGACAACAGAAAAAGAATATTACAGACCTATATCACTCATGATATTAGATGTAAAAATCCTCAACAAAATTCTACCCAGTAGAATCCAACAACATATCAAAAAAAATAATTCAACATGACCAAGTGGGATCCATACCAGGTATGCAGGAATGGTTCAACATGAGAAAAAACAATTAATGTAATCCACCATATAATTAAAACAAAAGACAAGGATCACATGATTTTATCAATTGATGCACAAAAGGCATTTGACAAAATTCAACACCCATTCATGATAAAAACTCTCAGGAAAATAGGAATAGAAGGAAAATTCCTCAGCATAACAAAGGGCATTTGTACGAAGCCAATAGCCAACATGATCCTAAATGGAGAGATTCTGAAAGCATTACCCTTGATATCAGGAACCAGACAAGGATGCCCTTTATCACCACTCTTATTTAACATTGTATGGGGGGTCCTATCCAGAGCAATTAGGCTAGATAAAGAAATAAAGGACCTCCGGATTGGCAAGGAAGAAGTAAAATTATCTCTATTTGCAGGAGACATGATCTTATACAAAGAAAACTCTAAGGAATCCTCCAGAAAACTACTGAAACTAATAGTTCAGCGGAGTATCAAAATACAAGATAAACGTACAAAAATCAGTTGAATGCCTCTACAGTAACAAAAAGAACATCGAAGAGGAAATCATCAAATCAATACCATTTACAGTAGCCCCCAAGAAGATAAAATACTTAGGAATAAATCTTACCAGAGATGTAAAAGACTTATACAAAGAAAATTACAAAACACTTGGCCAAGAAACCAAAAGAGACCTACATAAGTGGAAAAACATAACTTGCTCACAGATAGGAAGACTTAACATTGTAAAAATGTCTATCCTACTAAAAGCAATCTATAGATTTAATGCAATTCTGATCCAAATTCCAGTGACCTTTTTAATGAGATGGAGAAACAAATCACCAACTTCATATGGAAGGGAAAGAAGCCCCGGAGAAGTAAAGCATTACTGAAAAAGAAGAACAAAGTGGGAGGCCTCACTCTACCTGATTTTAGAACATATTATACCGCCACAGTAGTCAAAACAGCCTGGTAATGGTACAACAGACACATAGGCCAATGGAACAGAATTGAGAACCTAGATATAAATCCATTCACATCTGAGCAGCTGATATTTGACAAAGGCCCAGTGTCAGTTAATTGGGGAAACGATAGTCTTTTTTACAAATGGTGCTGGCATAACTGGATATCCATCTGCAAAAAAATGAAACAGGACCCATACCTCACACCATGCACAAAAACTAACTTCAAATGGATCAAAGACCTAAATATAAAATGTAAAACGATAAATATCATAGAAGAAAAAATAGGGACAATATTAAAAGCCCTAATATATGGCATAAACAGTATACAAAACATTATTAAGAATGCAGAGGAAAAACTAGATCACTGGGAGCTCCTAAAAATCAAACACCTTTGCTCATCCAAAGACTTCACCAAAAGAGTATAAAAAGACTACCTACAGGCTGGGAAACAGTTTTTAGCTATGACATTTTGATCAGTGCCTCATCTCTAAAATCTACATGATACTGCTAAAACACAAGTACAAAAAACAACCCAATTAAAAAAAGGGCAAAACATATCAACAGACACTTCACTAAAGAAGACATTTAAGTAGCTAATAGATATATGAGGAAATGCTCACGATCATTATCCATTAGAGAAATGTAAATCAAAACTACAATGAGATTCCATCTCACTTCGACAAGGGTGGCATTAATCCAAAAAACCCAAAATAATAAACGTTGGAGGGATTGTGCAGAGGCTGGAACACTTATACACTGCTGGTGGGGATGTAAAATGGTACAACCACTTTGGAAATCAATTTGGCACTTTTTTAAAAAGCTGGAAGTACAACTACCATACTATCCAGCAATCTCACTCCTTGGAATATATCCTAGAGGAATAAGACCCTTTACACGAACAGATATATGCACACCCATGTTCGTTGCAGCACTGTTCACAAGAGCAAAAAGGTGGAGGCAACCAAGGTGCCCATCAACGGATGAATGGATAAATAAATTCTGGTATATTCACACAATGGAATACAATGCAACAATAAAGAACAGTGATGAATCTGTGAAACATTTCATAATATGGAGGAACCTGGAAGGCATTGTGCTGAGTGAAATTAGTCACTTGCAAAAGGACAAATATTATATAAGACCACTATTCTAAGACCCCGATAAATAGTTTAAACAGAGAAGAAAATATAATTTGATGGTTATGAGAGGGGGAAGGGAGGGAGAGGTGTATTCACTACTTTGATGGTAGTTAAGAACCACAGGAAGGGAAGGACAACACACAATGCAGGAGAGGTCAACACAACTGATCTAAAGCAAAAGCAAAGAAGTTTCCTGAATAAACTGAATGCTTCAAAGGTCAGCGTAGCAAGGGTGTGGGTTTGGGGACCATGGTTTCAGGGGACGTCTAAGTCAATTGGCATAATAAAATCCATTAAGAAAACATTCTGCATCCCACTTTGGAGAATGGTGTCTGGGGTCTAAAACGCTAGCAAATGGCCATCTAAGATGCATGAATTGGTCTCAACCCACCTGGACCAAAGGAGAATGAAGAACACCAAGCACACAAGGTAATTATGAGCCCAAGAGACAGAAAGGGCCACATAAACCAGACGCTACATCAGTCTGAGACCAGAAGAACTAGACGGTGCCCGGCACAACAGAGAACCCCTGAGGGAGCAGGAGAGCAGAGGAATGAAGACCCCAAATTCTCATAAAAAGACCAGACTTAATGGTCTGACTGAGGCTAGAAGGATCCCAGTGGTCATGGTCCCCAGACCTTCTCCTAGCCCAAGACAGGAACCATTCCCAAAGCCAACACTTCAGACAGCGATTGGACTAGACAATGGGATAGAAAAAGATGCTGGTTAAGAATCAGCTTTTTGGATTAAGTAGACACCTGAGACTATGTTGTTGTCTCCTTTCTGGAGGGGAGATGAGAGGGCAGAGGGGTTCAGAAGCTGATGGAATGGATATGAAAAGAGAGAGCGGAGGGAAGGAGTGGGCTGTCTTATCAGGGGAGGGCATTTGGAGTATACAGCAAGGTGTATATATATTTTTGCATGAGAGACTGACTTGATTTTTAACTTTCACTTAAAGCACAATAAAAATTTTAAAAAAATCAAAAGATGTATGGCATTGGAGAAGTCTGCTGCAAAGGAACTCTTTAAAGTGTTAAAAAGCAAAGATGTCACTTCAAGGGCAAAGATGAGCCTGACCCAATCCATGGTGTTTTCAATTGCCTCATATGCATGTGAAAGTTGGACAATGAATAAGAAGGAAGAAGAATTGATGTCTTTGAAGTGCGGTGTTGGTGAAGAATATTGAATATGCCATGCACTACCAAAAGAACAGACAATTGTGTCTTGTAAGAAGTACAGCTAGAATGCTCCTTAGAGGCAAAGATGGTGAGAGTTTGTCTCACATACTTTGGACATGTTAACAGGAAAGACCAGTTCCTGGAAAAGGACATTATGCTTGGTAAAGTAGAGGGTCAATGAAAGAGAGAAAGACCATCAACGAGGTGGACTGACACAGTGGCTGCCAAAAATGGGCTCAGGCATACCTCAATTGTGATGATGGTGCAGGACAGGGCAGTGTTTCATCCTGTTGTACACAGGGTCACTATGAGTCTGAACTGACTCGAGGGCAACAACCAACAGCAACGCTAACTTATTATATAGTTTTCTACTCATTTTCTAGTAAAAGTTCATCTCCTATGCGCTCCTCATCGTGAAAGAATGGTGGGAGCAATTAGTTGTTTTACTTCTTGCGTGTCATAATAAAATTACAATTGGTATTTTGGAGATAATGAATCAGGTACTGGGTTTCAGTGAGATCTATTTAGTGATTAAAAAAAGTACGCTGATCATTTTATTTTGTAAAATCATGTTAATCATAGGAACTCTCATGGACTTGGGGGAAACTAGGAAGTCCCTCAGGATGTTGGGAGTACTAGTGTGTCATCTCTTGTGTTCTGTGACTTTGTGCATGATTTCCATTTTTTTTTTTCTTACATTTTTTTTCTCTCTACTATGTTCTCTGTTTTCTCAAAATGCCTGTTTGCATGTGCTTTTGGTTTTCAAGACAAAGGATCTCCTATGCATTATACAAGCTTTTCTCTCTTCCCTCTAACCTATCAGGTTACCTAGTCAGAATTCCAGAGAGGAAATTTGAATAAGCTTGCTCTTATAATTGAGTAGAGTAGACTAAATTTAGGTGATTGGCCATGTTATGGAGTATCTGCCCTAGGTCAGAATCCATCCCTGGTATAAAATACTGTGATGAGAAGGGAGAAGGAAAGGATAATGGAATCCAAAATGTCACAAGCCAGAATGTTTGTTTAGCATTAACTCTTAACAGCTAAACATTCTGAAAATATTTCATCAGTTAATCAAAAAAAATTCCCCACATGTCTGTCCGTTTGTGCTAATGTGGCTGTTTTCGCATTGCTGTGAGGTTGGAAGCTATGCCACAGGTATTCTAATACCAGTAATTTCACCCTTGGTGGACAGGTTTCAGTTGAGCTTCCAGATTAAGTCAGGCTTAGAAGGACCTGGCAGTCTACTTCTGAAAAGAAAAAAAAAAAAAAAAGCCAATTAAAACCTTATGAAGAGCAGCAAAGCACTGTCTAATATACTGCCAAAAAATGAGCCCTCAGGCTTGAAGCCACTCAAAATACAATTGGGCAAGATCTGCTACCTCAAGGTAGAGTAGACCTTAATGACTTGAATCGACTCAAGGTTTCAAGACCTTCATTTGCAGATGTGGCACAACTCAAAAAGAAACAGCTGCAATCTTCTGTTAATGATAGGAATATGGAATGCATGGATTATAAATCTAGGAAAGTTAGAAATCATCAAAAATAAAACGGTACACATAAACATTGGTCCAGCCATTAGTGAGCTGAAATGGACTGCCATTGGCCATTTTGACTTAGATAATTCTGTGGTCTATTATGCCAGAATGATAAATTAAAGAAGAATAGCATTCCATTCATCGTTAAAAAGAACATTTCAGACTTCTGGACAACGTGATGCCATAGATAGAAGCACCACACTGTCCCTCCACAGCAAAAATAAGTAAAACAGAGACAAATGTCATTCCCGCAACCTGAAGTGTCAAACAAAGAGATAAAGAACTCAGCCAAACACCAAATGGAAAAAGAAACTGACAGAGAACAGACAGGGAGGAGACAAACATGCAGAGGCTCCCTATCAGCTAATGCAGCACAGATTCATCATCTCGACTCCTGTCAGAGATTGGCGGACAGGGAGCATGGGAAAACAGCTTCACAGAGCTCCCAGCAAGAGACAGAGCATCCGGTAACCAGCGATATATTCTTTCTAACCTTCCCATCCTCTTCCCGCTGCTCTACCTTCATGTTCCTTGCTGGCTGCTGTGGCTCAGATGGCCAGGAAATGCAGAATACGTGCTGCTTGGATCTCCCCACCCACATCAGATATCGGCAGATGAGGAGTATGGGAAAGCAGCTTCATGAAGTTCCCAGCAGGAGACAGAGCACCCGGTAACCAGCAAAATATGCTTTCCTAATCCTTACCCTTCTCCCCCTCCCTCCATCTTTGGGCTCCTATGCTTCCCACCAGCTGCAGTCTCTTCATAGGGAGGCATCTGCTTCAGTCCTGGGCTGCTTGGATTCACCCCGCCCACACAGGCCAGCTCCCTGAGTGCCACTAGTCTGCTGATGATATTGCTTTTTTCCATTTATTTTGGTTTCTTCTGTGCCTCCCACCACCACCCCCTCCTTTCTCTTGAACACCTGGCTCCATGGGCCAGCTTTGCTTCTTGAAAGGAAATCACCACTCCTTAAAACCAAAGACAAAGAAAAGGCTGTGAATGGGGAACCACTCCCCTGGCCCATGACACCACACTGGTGGGATTCCTGGGGCTTTTTTTTTTTCTTTGCTTTGTTTTATTGTTTGTTTTCTTTTTCTTTTCGTGGCTTGGGAGTCCCTTCTAACTGTGCTGCACTGTGTGTTCAGCCCCAGTCTGTTCAGCCCCTGGGGGTATTTCTTTCTTCTTTCATTTTTCCTCTCTGTCTTCATTTCTCAGTTCTGGTCTCTCTATACATACCTTATTTTCCTGTCTCCTGAATACCTCGCACTGTGTGACAACTATACCCCATCCTAGCCAGGCTATACTGTGCAGCCTGAGAACCACTTCCTCAGTCTTTGCAGCTGCACTAGTGGGATCCCTGAGCGCTTTTCTTTATTTTGTTCCAGATATTTTAGTTAATTATTATTTTCTTTCTTTCTCCCTTTGTTTTTTTTTTTCCACTTTTCAGTTTCTCATCTCTCTACTCTACCAGCAAGCTCCCTTATCACTTTTTTTTGGTTATTGGCTCCTGTTTCTTTCTCCTTCTCTTCTTTCCCATGCCTATATTAGCTCACATCACAACCTCCCCATGCCTTCCTGCCTACCTGCATCATGAGCTAAAAATTACACCCCCAACCAGAACAGGCATGGCCTACCAGAACCTGCCCAGCCCTGATTTCCAGCCCACATTGTCAGCCCTTATACATGCCACAAACAACGCATCCCAGCACCTTCCCTTGAGCAGGACCTGCCCTGCTGCACCATAGCTGAGTGATTGGCCCTGGTGATTGGAAAAGGAGGTGAAAAGTATCATGAGCACAGACAAGGAAACAACAAAGAATGCACAGCCCAACTTCTCAGACATAACCTAATAAAACAAAAAAGTAGGATGAAACAAATAGATCTACAATAGATAAATGAAGAAAATAACTACTGAATGTCCTGAAGACAGCAGACAGAATCAAGACATATAAAAAAAACAAGACAGAATGGTACCAGTAGGCATCCAAAATAAAACACAAGATGACTTTTCAGTAGATGAAAAGGCACTAGAATTACCTGACAGGGAATTCAAATCTCTAATATTCAGAGCTATTCAATAATTGAAGCAAGAAGCAGACAAAAATGAGGAAAAAATACGCAAATTTTTGGAAAAGGCAGACAAATTCATGGAAAATACAAACAAAAAATGGAAGATGAAAAGCTGACTGTCCAAGAAGCTCAACAAATCCCATACAGGATAGAGCCCAAAAGGAAATCACCAAGGCAAATCACACTTGTTAAAACCAAAGACAAAGAAAATATACTGAGAGCAGCTCAAGAAAAACAAAAGGTCACATACAGAGAAGAAACAATGAGACAAAGCTCTATTTGGCAGAAATCATGAAGGCAAGAGGGTAATGGGATGACATATCTAAAGCCTTGAAAGAAAAAAAAAATGCCAACCAAGAATAATATATACCACAAAACTCTCGTTCACATGTGATGGTGAAATGAGGACATTTCCAGATAAACAGAAATCAAGGGAATATGTAAAAACCAAAGAAAAGAATTACTGAAGGGAGTCCTTTAGTCTGAGAACAAACAACATCAGACCACAGAAAGTATCCAGGATACAAGATTGTACCAGCTGGATAACAACCTAGGGAATGAACTCTCAAGGACTACCCCAAACCAAACGAATTGCAACAGGGAGCCAGAGAGGCTAATGCATAAATGACAACAATGTCAGGACGATAAAAGCGGGAATAAACGGTGTAGGTGTAGAATTGTTTAATGGAGAGGAAGGCAAGGTGATACCAAGTAATAATGAACTGGTTCAAACCTAGGAAGGTAAGAGTCAATACAAGGTAACAACAAAGAAAGTTAACAAATATACTCATCAAAATAAAGAAGAAAAACATAAAATCTCAATAAAAACAAAATCTACAAAAAGAAATCCACAAACAAAAGGAACTCAGAACAGGAGAGTAAGAGGAACAAAGAAAATGTCACTACACACACACACACAAAAGAAACTACAAAGTGACCGCAGTAAACTTACACCTCTCAATAATTACACTGAATGTAAATGGTATAAATGCACACATAAAGAGACAGAGGGTGACAGAATGGATTAAAAACCAGGATCCATCAATACGTGTCTACAAGAGACACACCTCAGAAGGAAAGATGTAAATTTATTAAAAATCAAAGAAGGGAAAACATATATCAAACAAATAACTACCAAAAGAGAGCAGGAGTGGCAATACTAATCTCAGGTAAAATAGACTTTAAAACAAAACCCACCATAAAAAACAAAGAAGGGCACTATAACTATATAATGATTAAAGAAATGATCCATCATGAATTTAACCATAATAAACATCTGTGTACCCAATGACAAGGCTCAAAAACACATACAACAAACTCTAACAGCACTGAAAAGAGAAATTGACTGTTCCACAATAAAGGCAGATTTCATCACACCACTCTTGGTAAAGGACAGAACATGTAGAAAGACACTCAACAAAGATACAGAAAAGCTAAAGTGCACAATCAGCCAACTTGACCTCACAGATATATACAGAATACTCTACCCAAGAGCTGCAAAGTACACTTTCTTTTCCAATGCACATGGAAGGTTCTCCAGAATAGACCACATGTTAGGCTACAGAGCAACCTTCAACAAAATCCAAAACATTGAAATAACGCAAAGTATCTTCTTTGATCACAATAGCTTCCTTTTTCAAGCTGAAATATCTGGAAATGGAAATGAGTGTTCAGTAATTACTGGGTCATATATTTGTTGGTCCCTGGGTGGCATAAATGGTTTTTACTCAATTAGTAACATAAAGATTCAGAATTCAAACCCACTCACCACAACCAAGGAAGAAAGTCCTGGTGATCTGTTTCTATAAAAATTATCTCAAAAAAAAAAAAAAAACTATGGAGCAGTTCCACTCTGTAACACACGTGGACTCCATGAGTAGAATCCACTTCGTGGCAATGTTTTTGTTTGTTTATTATATGTTCATGAGTAATATACACTTATATATGTATGTATCACTAATATGTAATAAATGTATGAAGAAATAAGACATTATTTATGTGGACAGGAACAGTGTGTGACTTTATATTTATAACATTAAATTCAAAAAGAAGACAAATGTATCCTAAATGCTGCCTGATAAACCAACCATGCAAAACGTGGGCCCAATGGTCTACTGAATGTGAAAACTATTAAATAATACACTGGCATCATATACCCTGATTTTTTATTTATCAAATAAATCAAATTAATAAGAGCAGAAACATGTTAACAAGGAATTGCATTTTAAAAGTGATTTAGGAAAGTATCCTTCATAAGCTTATTTGAAATTTAAAACCACTCTCTGAAGAGGTCATTACAAAATTGAGGAACAAAGAGGTGAAGTGACTCATTAGGATAAATAGCTAGAATGTCCCTGATGTGGAATATTTATTTTTTGCTCATGATATCCCATAACATTGCATAGCACCAGAAATTAATTTGCTTAAAATATTTCAAACTGTTGCATACCATCATAAATAACTGTATTTTTTAAATTTGTTTTTCATATAAACTATTTCATACTTGTACCATCTTCTCATTCATGAAATCATGCTGCTGAATAATAATGTGACTGAGTTCATTCTGCTTGGGTTGACTCAAGATCCTGTTAAAAAGAAAATAGCGTTTGCCTTTTTCTTGCTTTTCTACTTAGGGACATTATTGGGTAACTCATTGATTATTATTACCATCAAGACCAGTTGGGCACTTGGGAGTCCAATGTACTTCTTCCTTTTCTACTTATCCTTATCTGATACCTACTTCTCCACTTCCATAGCCCCTAGAATGATTGTGGACACCCTTCTGAAGAATAACACCATCTCTTTTAATGAGTGCATGATCCAAATCTTTTCACTTCATTTCTTTGGCTGCCAGGAGATCTTGATCCTTGTGCTGACGGCAGTTGACCGCTATGTGGCCATCTGTAAACCCCTGCATTACATGAGCATCATGACCCAGTGGGTCTGCAGTGTGTTGGTAGCTATAGCCTGGGTAGGGGCCTGTGTGCATTCTTCAGTTCAGATTTTTCTGACTTTGAGTTTACCTTTCTGTGGTCCCAATGTGATTGATCACTATTTATGTGACTTTCGGCCCTTGTTGAAACTTGCCTGTACAGACACCTATGTGATCAACCTGCTACTGGTGTCCAATAGTGGGGCCCTTTGCATAATGATTTTTATCATGCGAACGTTCTCCTATGTAATCATCCTGCATTCCCTGAGAAACCACAGTGCTGAAGGGAGGAAAAAAGCCCTTTCCATTTGCATCTCCCGTATCATTGTAGTCATCTTGTTCTTTGTTCCCTGTATATTTATATACACATGCCCCACAACTACCTTCCCCATGGATATGATAACTGTGTTCTATAGAATTTGAACACATTTTCCTAACCCTCTGAGTTATATCCTGAGAAATGCTGAGGTGAAAAATGCCATGAGGAATCTATGGAGCAAGAAACTGATCTCAGAAAACCAAAGATTAATGGAAATTTCAAATCCTTCTTTATAGTTTCCATTGACCTAGCATAATTCAACAAAGCATATTTTCTTCTTAATGTGGACTTCAGGGAATCTTATCTTGGAGAATAAGTGCTACTTTCTTCAGGAAACTGGGTAATATGAACATATACACTGGTTACTGTTTTTACTGTTGAGTCAGTTTCATGCAGAGGAAGAGACAATCAGGTACAATCAAGTCTGTAAGACCAATAGCTTTAGATTTTTACTACTGTCTCTCTAACTCTCTTGCGTAACTAGAACCGCTTGTTTTTCTGATGTTTTTCTGTCCTTCCTCATGTTGATTTCTGGTGTCACCCCAGTATAAACCTAAAGGTTTACAGTTTGAATCTACTCAGCAGCACTACAGATGAAAGGTCTGGCGATTCACTTCTGTAAAGATTACACCCAAAAA
Organism: Elephas maximus indicus; assembly: GCF_024166365.1. Taxonomy (NCBI): domain Eukaryota; kingdom Metazoa; phylum Chordata; class Mammalia; order Proboscidea; family Elephantidae; genus Elephas; species Elephas maximus. The sequence continues at coordinate 74,996,845 of NC_064838.1, read as the reverse complement.
CCCCTATGGAAAAATTCTCCTCGGTAATGCACGAGGTTGCCATGAGTGGGTTTCAATTTGATATCAATAGATTTTTTTATTTGTTTGTTGTTTTTATAATTACAGTTAGTCCTCTATATGCTTAAATTCCTATTCTGGTCTATTTTCTCCTTTCAAAACTGAATGTGATAATCCAGAGGAGGAATTTGGGCTTTGAAACAGAAATATGTTACGTCACAGATAGAAAATTTTAGGGAGTTTTCAATACAATCCAGAGAAGAGAATAACTAGAGTAGAGGAGACTGAAACGTGTATAGGAAACCTATGTTTCTGCAGTGGGGAAGAAGACCAACTTTTGTCACTATCCACTGATACCACAGTCTCTGATTACATAATCATTAAGAATCTAATTTCAAGTTAATTTCTTATTTGTATTTATATCCATACAGAAATTTTTGTTTATATGAGAATTCTATATTGATTTTTTGTAGTAAATTGTATTAAAGTTACTAAATTTGTAGCAATTTTATGTACCAAGAGCTTTGACATTTCTTTACCTCGAGAAAACTGGTATCTATTTTTCTGGATATGGAACTATGGATTCTACAATGAATGGTAGTGACATATACACATTACTTTTTTTTTTTTTTTTTTTTTTAGCTTCTGTGAATTTCAAGGTAAAACCCATCCCAAGTAGTTCACCAGTGATTAAAAAAGCTGCAGTTTGATTCTACTGTTGAAAGATTCACATAGTAGTAGTTTCCAGTTGGCTGAGTTTTAGCTGCGGTCTTCTTCTACTTCAAGATAAGGAAAAGATAAAAAGGGAATGTGCATTTAATCCAATGTACATGTCTCCTCAGAAACACTCCATCTCTTATGTCTCCCGGACATGCTCTAAGCATACAACCCCTCCTGCCACTGTCACCAAGTCTCCTGCAGGCAGAAATTGTGCTCTAGATCAGAGTCAGAATATTATAATAAACATGGCAAAGCTGCAAAGAAGACTGAATGTGCCACCTCAACAGACTTCCTTTGTTGAAACCAGTGTCCTGACAAAGAAATGATTCTGAGAGCTAAAATTTTGTTGGGAAAAGTAACAACCATGAACCTAAAAATTATGCTGCATCTTTTTGTTTTGCTTCCCCGTGTGAGAGACTAGTCTTCCTTTGCCTTGATCCCATGGAATTACCTCATCTGAAGCAGTCGTCATACAACGATATTTTTTCTCCCCCAGAGCTTCCTCCTAGATCTATCTCATTACTTCCACACATTAACCACGAGCAAGTGTCAGGAAAGCCAAAGCAGTAAAGTACAATCCTTGCTCTTTTAGAAATGATATGCATGGGGGAATTGCAGTACCTAGCTAACATACATGGTGAGAAATGAGAAGATACTTTACTATGGAAGTTCATCTTGAAAGTGTTAGCATAGGAGGACAGAGTATAAAGGTGGAAATTGAAAATTTTTTGACACGAGGGCATTCACCAATAATTTGAGATTTGGTGTTCTGTCAAAGACATCTGGACCAGGCTCTTTAAACATATGTTTCAAGGTCTTGTATTAGTTAGCTACCTCTGCTGTAACATATTGCCACAAATGTAGGGGCATATAACAATGCAAATTTATTGTCTTAAGTCCTCTAGGTTGTAGGTCTAACATAGGTCTCACTGAGCTAAAATCAAGGTGTCAGTATGGCTGTGTTTCTTTTGGAGGTTATAGGCTTTTCCAGATTGTAGAGGCCACCCATATTCCTAGGCCCATGATCCCTTTCCTAAATCTTCAAATTCAGCCACATTGCGTGTATTTGACAATTCTTCCATTAATGTATTCCCCTCTTTTTCTTCTGCCTCTCTCTTCCACCTTTAAGGATACTTGTGATTACATTCATTTTACCTGAATAACACAGAGTAATCTCCCTATTTAAAGTTAGATGATTAACCACCTTAACTTTGCCTGTAACCTTAATTACAAATGTTGTTGTTGTTGTTAGGTGCCGTCGAGTCAGTTCCGACTCATAGCGACCCTAAGCACGACAGAATGAAACACTGCCCGGTCCTGAGCCATCCTTACAATCGTTGTTTGGCTTGAGCTCATTGTTGCAGCCACTTGTCAGTCCAACTCGTTGAGGGTCTTCCTCTTTTCCGCCAGCCCTGTACTCTGCCAAGCATGATGTCCTTCTCCAGGGACTGATCCCTCCTGACAACATGTCAAAGTACGTAAGATGCAGTCTTGCCATCCTTGCCTCTAAGGAGCATTCAGGCTGCACTTCTTCCAAGAGAGATTTGTTCATTCTTTTGGCAGTCCATGGTATATTCAATATTCTTCGCTAACACCACAATTCAAAGGTGTCAACTCTTCTTCGGTCTTCCTTATTCATTGTCCAACATTCATATGCATATGATGTGATTGAAAATACCATGGCTTGGGTCAGGCGCACCTTAGTCTTCAGGGTGACACCTTTGCTCTTCAGCACTTTAAAGAGTTCCTTTGCAGCAGATTTGCCCAATGCAATGCATCTTTTGATTTCTTGACTGCTGCTTCTGTGGCTGTTGATTGTGTAATTACAAATACTTGATGGAAATTATTTCTTCAGATATAGATTGAGATGATAAATACTTCAGTATAGATTGTGCCTTTTGTGTCCACAGTGTCTCCAAATGTGATTGAGGCTTATAGACTAAGTCATCCCTTGACATGGTAGCCCATAAACATTGCCTAGGATATAACACCTATTTGTGAACAACAGACAAGTGAGTCTGTTCTTGTGACCTCAGACTGTGTAGATATTTTCATGTATCCCATCACTCATAAGCAGCCAACCTGATAGAAGGCAGTAGAGATACATAGATAACTACTGTTGAATCCACTGCACTCATGTAGACCTTATATACAACAGAACAAAATATTGCCTAGTCCTGCATCATCCACAAAATTGCCAGCATGTTTGAGTCCATTGTTGTGCTTATTGTGCCCATCCATCTCACCAAGTGTCTTCCTCATCCTTGCTGGCCCTCTACTTCACCAAGCATGATGTTCTCTTCCAGTGATTGAACCCTCCTAATGACATGTCCAAAGCATGTGAGTCAGACAATACTCATTGTAATCCGTAGGTGTTCACTGGCTGATTTTCAGAAATAGATCACCTTTCTTCCTAGTCTTAGTCTACGATCTCTGCTGAAACCTGTCCATCATGGGTAGAAGGTTATCCCCTGGCTGTATGGAATACAGACAGTCCCAGGATTACAAATGAGTTCCATTCCTAAATCTGTCTTTAAGTTAAATTTGTAAATAAGTCAGAACAGTTAGGTAAGGTTCATATCTAACATCAGTTATTCAACTGTTTGTCTTATTGTATAGTGTATACTGCACTTTTCTACTTGTAAAAAAAACACAAAAGAAACTCTTCCAGGTACACTAAAACATCTTTCACACAATCATACATTAATAATAAGAATATTTTGATATTCATCACGCAATAGTGCCCACATGTTATTGTGAAACATTTTATGCACCTCAAGTTTTTAATATAGTAGGCTTTACAGGTTTGGTTCATAACTACTGGTTGAATGTAATTTCAGTGTTCATAACTCTGACACCGTATGGGCTGGAAAATAAAATAATCCTCCAGTAATCCTGTGTAAGTTTCACGGCTTCATTCTATGAAACTTGATGGTTCAAGCTTATAACATCTCAGGAGCTTTCCAGGTGAACTAACTTGCTTTTCTTTTACTATCCTTCCTCAGATAGTTGTAACTTTCTCCATTCTGCTAAGGCTGTTAACTACCATTTTGCTTTGAAAAATGTGTGACACTCTTTCAGCAACAGGTATTTCCTGATTTTTTTTTTTTTTTTTGGTCATTGTGGACTAATATGTAAAATCTTTTTTCACTTGTGTTTTAATGAGAACTTAGAAAGGAAATAAATTTTTATGGCTAGCTCACCACGTTTAACAGAAAATGCTGTTCTTTTTTTAAAATATGAACTTAAAGTTTACCTTTCTATAATAAAAAGATGAAAACACTACATAATTTTACCATCTAGATGACTCTATTTACATGAAAATATGAAGCAATGCATGCAGAAATTTTGAAAATCCAAATATTTCAAAAATGTACAAAATCAAAAAAAATCTAATTATCTCTTTCTCATCCTTTTGTAAAAAAGATAATCCTATGAATTGTTTCTTATTTCTTCCATTAAGAAATAATCATATGCTTATAGCCATAGGTGGAGCCCCTGCGTGGTGCAAAAGGTTAAGTGCTCATCTATTATCCAAAAGACTGGAAGTTCGGATACATTCAGAGGAGCCTTAGAAGAAAAAACCTGGCAATCTACTCCCAAAATATCACAGCTATTGATAACCCTTTTTAAAACAGCTCTACTCTGGAAAACCTTGGGGTCACCATGAATCAGAATTGACTCAAGGGCAACATTTTTTGAAAATCAATAATAGGTAGGAATTGAGCTAGAAATTTTCTGATACAACTGTGGGGGAAATAAAATGAAAGTCTATGTAATGAACTGTGGGCTCCTTTCTTCTCTCTGCTCCCAGAATTCCAGCTCACATGTACACACTACTGCAATAATCCACCATTACCAAGTGCATATCTCAGGTGGGGGGGGGACGGCGGGGACGAGAGGGGGAGTTTTTTTTTTTCAGGAGAAAATATGTGGCCTATATCATAATGTCTGATTACCTGCAAGTTATCCCCCAAAACATACACACCCTGCCTATACATTTAGAGATTTCAAAGTGCTTTTTCATTTTGTCACCTTTAAATATAACTTGAGAGTTTCTGCTTCCAGATAGGATGACAGGATTAGTGAATTGGAAGACCAATCAATAGAAATTTGTCTTTGAATTTAAAGAGGGTTTTCTATTGGGTATATTGTGAGTAGTGACACCTCTATTTCCCTTAACAATTCAGCTGGGTCCTAAAATTGAAAAATCAAGACTTTCTATTCCTGTTGTTAGTGGATATTTAGCCCTGGTGGTACAGTGGTTAAGCACGTGCATGCTAACCGAAAGGTCAGCAGTTTGAACCACAAGCCCTTCCACAGGAGAAAGATGTGGAAGTTGCCTTCAGCACAGATCACAGCTTAGAAAATCCTACAGTGCAGTGCTACTCTTTCCTGTAGGGTTGCTATGAGTCTGAATCATCTCAAGGGTACTGGGTGTGATTTTATTTTTGATTAGGTTACCAAAGGTTTTTATCTCATTCTTCATCCCAAGTAACCTAACATTGTGTTTATGCCTACCATTTATTGTATAGTTCTCTACACTTTTGCTGGTAAATGTTCGTCTCTTATTTGCACATCGTAATGAAAGAAAGGTAGGTACATTTAGTTGTTTTACTTCTTGCATGTCATAATAAAATTACAATTGTTATTTTGAAGATTATGGATCAGGTACTGGGTTTAAGTCAGTCTTATTTAGTTTTTAAAAAGAAAGCACTGATCATTTTATTTTTGTAAAATCATGTTAATTATAAAAGCCCTCATTGACTTAGGAGGAAATTAGAAATTATCAGTACCTCAGGATGCTGGCAGTACTAGTGTGTCATCTCTTGTATTCTCTGAGCAATTATTTGCCTTTTTTCTCTTACCTCACTTTTTTACTCTCTACTGTCTTTATGTTCTCTGTTCCCTCAAAATATCTGCTTACACGTGTCTTTGGTTTTTAAGACAAGGGTTCTTCTCTGAGTTCTACAAACTTCTTCTTCCTCCCTCCAGCCAGTCAGAATTCCAGAGAGGAAATTTGAGTTGAGTAGAGTAGTAATTTAGATTATTGGCCATTCTACGGAGAATGTCTTAAGTCAAGATCCATTCCCGGTACACTGTGATTAGAAGGGAGAAGGAAAAGACTAATGGGATCCATAATATGACAACCCAAGGTGTTTGTTTAGCATGGATGGTTAACACCCAAGCTTCTTAAAAAATGCTGAAAATATTTTATTAGCTAATCAAAAATTTTACCTAGTCATATCTTGTTTGCTAAACTCAGTTTGTTTCTGTAAAGTTTTCAGTATTCTTTTTCCCATATCTTAGTAATTATTTTCTACTGAGTTGATTCATCTCAAAATTGGAATCTTCCAGATTCAAAATTTAAAAAAAAAAGCCTTAGCACATGAGCACATGGGTTTGAGAAAGTTATTTTGAAAATCCTTTTCTACCTTAAACTTATATATTTTCCCTAAAATGGATGCTATTGTATTGTGACAAATGTTCTTCAGTTTCCTGTTTTGAGCTGCTATCTAGTCAGTCCAGCACACAATGGATGGGATGTTACCTGGCCGTGAGCCAACCCCGTGTTTGGTTACACATTCAATCATTGCGATCCGTAGGGTTCCAATGGCGGATTTTCAGCAGTGGACCACCAGGCTTTTCTTCTAGTCCATATTAATTTGAAAGATGCACTGAAATCTGTTAAGCACCATAGCGACATACAGGCCCCCACTGAGAAACAGGTGGTGGCTGTGTATGAAGTTCATTGGCCAGGAATCAATCCAGTATCTTTCACAGGGAAGGCAAGAATTCTACTACTCAATCACAAATGTCCACCCTCACACCTAAAAAGACGTATATAGTGGGAAAAAAAAAAAAAAAACAACTAGATTTAAGTCTCACCTTTGTTGCATGAAAAAAGCAGAATGACGTCAATATAAATAAGTTATCAGCCTTGTAAATGGAAAGAAAGAAGACTCTTAGTAAATTTAATACGACTGCATTACAGTTTATTCCTTGCATAGAAAGAAATACGGCTTTTTTTTTTAACTTTTTTGTCATTGGCCTTAAAACTTATACAAATATTTAACATTATCTATTTTTTTATTTGAAGCAATCTTACAGAATTTAAAATCACATTTGAAAAGCCAAAGCAGTAAGAAAGTTAAGCAGCAACAACAACAGAGTTCATTTTTATTAGCCTTTGCAGGAATTACCACAGGGAGTGCCAGTGGGATTACACTCAGCTCCCTCAGCGCCTTTAAATGTTCCTCCTAATACCGTCAGGGCAGGTTCTACCGGAGCCCCCAGACCCTGTGAACTTAGACGTGGACTTTGCTGCTCATTGTTATATATAAAAAAGCAAGAGCAAAAGGCTGAGACGCATCTGATATTTTCCCTGCAGTTTTGTAACAAAAATCTCATTCTCATTTTGACTAAATATACTATTTTTTGATAATTTATTGTAAATATAATTTAAAAACTAGATATCAAGAATAAAGACTTTTTCAATGTTTTTATTTTTTTAAGAGATGTATTTATGATTTTGAGTTAGATTTTTTTTTCCGTATGATGTCATGAGTTCAAAATTCAACAAAATCTCTTCAAATATTGATTGAAATTGATGGATACTGAATATGTGAGTTTCTTCACTTTCTTTCCCTTCCCTTCCTTTTCCTCCTCATTTTTCTTCTCCTTTCATATCTTTTTTTTTTTTTGAGTGCATGAATCCATTTAAAGCCACCTCTTTGAAAATCTATAGAATCAGTCTTTTAGAAAATATTTTTCCATGAATGCTCTGACAATATATCTGGTTGTTAGTAATTCCTTTATAATCTTTAGATCCCTGTAATTCTGGCCACAGCTTGGCATTTTTATTAGTTTAAAAGTCAAATTAAAGAGATCTGTTCTAATGGAAAACTGACCAAGGAACGCTATCTTGAAATCCTGGCTCCTAACTTGGGGCTGTTTCATTCTGGGAGAAGAGATTGAGAGAAATTGTGGAGTATTTTTTACTCTACTTCAAACAGAATAGGAATGCTAAAAAGATATTAATATTTGAAAACATTATCAAATGGTTGAATAATGCAAGCAATAAGCAGAATAAAAAATGGTAAGGGAATGATGGAGATATTAACTGATAATTTTGATTAATTAATTAATAATTGATTTAGTAAATCACTTGATGAATAAAGATTAGTTCTTAGTGGCTGGAAGAATCCATGAAGACTATACTTCCTTATTTCCTGGTAAGGAGGAAACAGATGCCCATAAAACCAAAAGTCAAACCTGATTCTGACTCACGCCATAGAGTGATCATAATACTATCAACCTATCTACCCACCTATGTGGCTGATTTTGTTGCTGTTCGGTGCCATCCAGTCTTTCTGACTCATAGCCACCCTGTACACTACCTACTTCTGCGCCACCCTCATAATCATTGCTATTCTTGAGCCCACTGTTGCAGCCACTGTGTTAAGGGTATTCCTCTTTTTAGCTGACCCTCTACCTCACCAAGCATGATGTCCTTCTCCAGGGAATGGTCCCTCCTGGTAAGATGTCCAAAGTATGTGAGAAGAACTCTTGCCATCCTTGCTTCCAAGGAACATTTTGCCTGTACTTCTTCCATGACAGATTTGTTTTTCTGGCAGTCCATGTTATATTTAATATTTTGTCCACACCATAATTTATAGGCATCCATTCTTTTTCAGTCATCCTTATTTATTGTCCAGCTTTTGCATGCAGATGAGGCAATAGAACGTATCACGGGTGAGTCAGGCACACCTTAATTTTCAAAGAGACATCTTTGCTTTTCAACACTTTAAAGAGGTTTTTTGCAGCAGCTCTGACTAATGCAATATGTCTTTTGAAATATTGACAGCTGCTTCCATGAGTGTTGATTGTGGATCCAAATAAAATGCAGTCCTTGATAACTTCAATTTTTTATCCATTTGTCATGATGTTGCTTGTTGGTCCAGTTTTGAGGGTTTTGTTTTCTTGATGTTGAGGTGTAATCCATACTGAAGGCTGTAGTCTTTGATCTTCATCAGTAAGTGCTTCAAGCCCTCTTCATTTTCAGCAAGCAAGGTTGAGTCATCTGTATGTCAAAAAACAGATTGTAGACAAATCTTCCTCCAATCCTGATGCTGACTTCTTCTTCGTATTGTCAAGCTTCTTGGATTATTTGCTCAGGATACAGGTAGAATAAATATAATAAAAACAAAACTCTGATGCACGCCTTATCTGATTTTAAACCAGGCAGTACCCCTTTGTTCTGTTTGATCAAATGCCTCTTGTTCTATGTATTGGTTCCACATAAGTACAATTAAGTGTTCTGGAATTCCCATTCTTTCCAATTTTATCCATAATTTTTTATGATCCAAATAGCCGAATGCCTTTGTATAGTCAATAAAACACAGGTAAACATCATTCTGGTATACTTTGCTTTCAGGCAAATTCCAGGTGACATCAGCAATGATATCCCTCATTCCAACTCCACTTCTGAATCTGGCTTGAACTTCTGGCGGTTCTCTGTCAATGTACTGCTGCAACTGTTTTTCAATTACCTTCAGCAAAATTTGAATTGGTTGTGATTATAATTGTGGTGTTCCATACTTCCCCATTTTGTTGGATCACTTTTCTTTAGAATGGGCACCAATATGGATATTTTCTAGCCAGTGGGTTAGGTAGTTATCTTCCACATTCCTTGGCATAGACAAGTGAACACCTCCAGTGCTGCCTCACTTGTTGAAACATTTCTATTGGCATTCCCTCATTTCCTGGAGCCTTGTTTTTGCCAATATCTTCAGTGCACCTTGGATTTCTTCCTTCAGTACCAATGATTCTTGATCGTGTGCTACCTCCTGAAATGATTGAACATGGACCAATTAGTTCTGGTACTGTGACTCTGTGTATTCCTTCCATCCTCTTGTGCTGCTTCCTGCATCATTCAATATTCTGCCCATAGAATCCTTCAGAATTGCAGCTGGAGGCTTGAATTTTTTCTTCACTTCTTTCAGTAAGAGAAATGCCAAGAGCGTGCTTGCGTTTTGGTTTTCTAACTTCAGGTCTTTTTACATTTTGTGGTAATTCCTTATCTTTTCTACTTGCCTTTGGAAATTTCCTGTTCAGCTCTTTTGTTTCATCACTTCTTCCTTTTGCTTTAGTTACTCTATGTTCAAGAGCAACTTTCAGAGTCTCTTCTGACATCCATTTTGTTTTTTTCTTCCATTTCTTCTTTTTAATGATCTTTTGTTTTCTTCATGTATGATGTCCTTGATGTCATCCCACTACACCTCTGGCTTTTGGTCATTAAAGTTCACTGCATCAAGTCTGCCCTCAAGATGGTCTCCAAATTCAGGTGGGTTACACTCAAGGTCAAATTTTGCCCTTTATGGACTTATTTTAATTTTCTTCAGCTTCATCTTTTTTTTCATCGTTTTTTCATCTTCTACTGTATATCAGCTCTTGATAGTCTGTTCCGCAGTCAACTAATATCTTTGTTCTGACTGATGAAATTGAGCTTTTCCATCACCTTTCCACAGTTGCAGTCTATGTGGTAGATATTCTTATTTTATCACTGTTTTACAAATTAGAAACAAAGACTCAGAGAGTTATGTAACTTGCCTAAGATTATTCAATAGTTAAGTGGTGAACTAATTATTTAAACTCCTTTTGTCTGCCTCAAGTACTTTTACTCACTATGAAAATCTGCCTCCCTGGTGGATACAGTTGTCAGTTATATTTTTGGTGTTGAATATTAATCTTTTTTCCTAAGAAAACATTTTAATGAGGCTAAGTAAGCCAAGATGTTCCTGAAAATCAGGTGGTGTGGGGATTTTTGTTTGTTTCTTTTTTTTTAAGAGGGCATGGTAAAGCAGAGTTAGTCTTAATGTCCTGAATATCTCTTTCAGGATGCTGTCCATTGCAAATTTTCTTCTTGAACTTGTTGCAACAGAAATAAGAATTTCAGACTATCAGAATCTTTACACTGATGTTTGTGGTCAATGTGTAGATATTAGAAGCAGTTAACGTTTTCTGTAGCATAACTTGGTATTCAGCATCTCCGATCTCTTACACATTTACTATTTCCTTCCATTAAAACTGTAATCAGCCAGTGTTCAGCAAATCAAGGAGTAATGAGAAAGAATAAACTGTAAATTTGAATCTTCATTGATAACAGTTGTTACATATAAGTGATCATCTGGAAATTTATTCATACCCTATCAGGATTACAGAAGTATAACTAGGCATATGCTTGTTAATGTTGATACTAAAAGCAAATCCAGATAAAAATATAAAAAGAGATGTAGCTATTGACATAAATGTAGATATAAATATATATATATATCAATATATATATTTTTTCCAATTTCTTTATCTCAGAAACCTCCTTGTAGCAGAATGGGGGACAGAAATGTATCTGGCCAGTTATAGTTGCATTTTATATGCACCTGGGATTTAAATAATGAAAATTCATAGAATATAACGGTGAGAGAATAACATCTATATATATATAAAAAAAAACATATATATACATTTACTAAATAAATAGAGGAAACAATAAGGAAACTAAGAAAGAACAAGTTATGTAAAAGTTCACTGAATACTACTACGGGATTGTGGCTTCTGTTTTATTTTGTGTAAATTCATTCAGTACATAATGCATTCTCCTTAAACCATATTAAAATTAATGAATTTCCAATTAACTTTGATTAAAGAAGTAATATTATAATCCCCTAATAGAGAAATTAACCCTTTTATAACACTAAAATTCTCTGTGATCCTCACTTCCTTTCTTCCCCAGAGGTACTCATAGAAAGTATACAGCATTCTGTATAGGTTTTTTAATTTTTTTAACGTACAATTTATCATACTATGATTATTTTTTGTGCAGTTAATTTTTAAACTCAAATATATCTCAGTGATTTACCCATGTTAGATGCTCATATAGATCCAATATTTAAACTTCTACCTAATTTTCAATAGTAAGGGCATATTTCATGTTATATGCTATTATTGTTAGGTATTTAGATCATTTCCAGTTATCCCAATTTTTAACAAGGCTGCTATGTATATCTTTTTGAAAGATTTCTAAGGATATTTCACTGGATCACATGCTGATTCCCTAAATCATCATCCAAATTTTATATGTTTGGTTTTTATAAAACTTATGAGCATTTCATTGTTGTTTAATTGGTATTTCCCTGATTTTAATGAGGTTGAGTAGTTTTATATACGCTCAGTGACTAGTTAAATTGTTCTGTGTATTGCTTATTCAAATGTTTTGCTGTTTTGTAAAATCATGTGGTTTTTTATCATTGTTGTATGCTGTCAAGTTGATTCCGTCTCACAGAAATGCTTTATAACCGAGTAGACCTGCCCTCACAGAGTTTCCAAGGCTGAAATGCTTATGGGAGCCAATTGCCAAGTCTTTTCTCCTGCAGAACTTCTGGGTGCTTTTGAGTCACTGATCTTCATGTTACCAGCAATGACTTAGCCACTGCATTACAGGTTTCCTTAAAAATGGGTTGTTAATATTTATATTATGATTTGTAGGCATTGTAAGTATTTAATCACATCCTATCACTTTTTAAAAATCTTTGCTCATATTGAGTTTTGTTTTACAGAAGCTTGAATGTATTATAGTTACTCTTTATGAATTTTCTACCCTAAAATATCAATAGTTATTCTTCCAATATTATTTTCTAGTTGGATTTGATATATATAGTTTTTTGAATAGTGAGGTAGTTTTTTTTTTTTTAATCAGATGGAGATTCAAATTCCTAACATCAGTTACTGAAAAGTCCATTATTCCACATTAATATCAAATGTCAACTTAAACATAGAATAAATATGCATATATTTCTGCTTGTGTTTATTGACTGTCTAATCCTATACCACCTGCCTGGTGTGTCTGGTGACAATTCCCACTCCTACTGCCACAGTTCTAAAATGTTTAAGCAAAAAATCTGAATTGTAAAATATGAACTATGAAGCAATCATCATCCCCCTGTAATTTTGAAAGGTAACCTCAGGGACTTCAAGTGATTTAAGAAGTGCTTTTCAGATTTTCAGAAAAAGGAAGAAGAAAATAGAAAGGAGAAACTTTGAAATATCTTATTCCAAACTCCCTACCATTGAGTCAGTTCTGACTCACAGTGACCCTATAGAACAGAGTATAATTGCCTCATACATTTTCCAAGGTTTAAGTCTGTATGGAAGCAGACTGCCACTCTTTCCCCCAGGGAGCAGCTGCTGGGTTTGAACCACTGACCTTTTGTTTAGCAGTAGAGTGCTTTAACCATGTACCACCAGGGCTCCTAGATATTTTATTAAAAATTATCGAAGAATGTTCTTTTATGTTTTTTAACATATGTCAAGTACTGAATATTATTAAGGTGCTTGAAGGTAAAAGTAGATTATTTAGAGGCTAATAAGTGTTTAAACGTTCTCTATGAGTCGGAATCAACTCTACCGCAATGGACTAAATAAGTGTTTCTTCCTCCCTTTTTCAGCTGGAATACCTGGAATTGAGTGTTCAGTAAATAACTGAGTCATGTATTTGTTTGTTCCTGGGTGGTGTAAATGGTTTGTGTCCAACTACTAACCTAAAGGGTCACGATTCAAACCCACTCGCCACCATCACAGAAGAAAGTCCTGATAACCTTGTTCTTTAAAAATTACATCCAACCGAACCCTATGGGGCAGTTCTACTCTGTAACAATAGGGTCTCCGCGAGTTAGAATCAGTTTGGTGGCAAAGGGTTTGTTTTTGGCTTATTATATACTTATAATTAACATATATTTATACAAGAATGCATGACAAGTATGTAATGCACAGGAAAAAAATACACATACATATGTATAAATAAGACATTATGAAGAGGTCCTTAAAAATTGAGGAACAAAGAGGTGATGTGACTCATTAAGAAACAACAGCTAGAATGTCCCCGATGTGGAATATTTATTTTTGCTTGTAATACCCGATGCCATTGCATAGCACCACAAATTAATTTGCTTAAAATATTTCACACTCTCCCATAGCACCCTAAATTAACTCCTGTATTTTTTCTTTTTTTCAGATAAACCATTTCACACTCATACCTTCTCCTCCTTCATGAAATCATGCTGCTGAATAATAACATGACTGAGTTCATTCTGCTTGGGTTGACACAAGATCCTGTTAAAAAGAAAAGAGTGTTTGTCGTTTTCTTGCTTTCCTACTTAGTGACATTGTTGGGTAACTCGTTGATTATTGTCACCATCAAGACCAGCCGGGCACTTGGGAGTCCAATGTACTTCTTCCTTTTCTACTTCTCCTTATCTGACACCTGCTTCTCTACTTCCATAGCCCCTAGAATGATTGTGGACACCCTTCTGAAGAATAGTACTATCTCTTTTAGTGAGTGCATGATCCAAGTCTTTTCATTCCGTTTCTTTGGCTGCCTGGAGATTTTTGTTCTTATCCTCATGGCTGTTGACCGCTATGTGGCCATCTGTAAGCCCCTGCACTACATGAGCATCATGAACTGGCAAGTCTGCAGTATGTTGGTAGGTGTAGCCTGGGTAGGGGCCTGGGTGCCTTCTTCAGTTCAGATTTATCTGGCCTTGAGTTTACCTTTCTGTGGTCCCAATGTGATTGATCACTATTTATGTGACTTTCAGCTCTTGTTGAAACTTGCCTGTACAGACACCTATATGACCAACCTGCTACCGGTGTCCAATAGTGGGGCAACTTGCACAGTAAGTTTTGTCATGCTTATGTTCTCCTATGTCATCATCTTGCATTCTCTGAGAAAACACAGAACTGAAGGAAGGAAAAAAGCCCTTTCCACCTGTATCTCCCATATCGTTGTAGTCATCTTTTTCTTTGGTCCTTCTATATTTATATACACACGCCCCACAGAGACCTTCCCCATGGATAAGATGATAACTGTGTTTTATACATTTGGAACATATTTGATTAACCCTTTGATTTATACGTTGAGAAATGCAGAGGGTGAAAAATGCCATGAGGAAGCTATGGAGCAAGAAACTGATCTCAGATGACCAAAGATGATTAGAAGTTTCAAATCTTTCTCCAAAATTTGGATTGAGGCATGGGCCAAGATGGCTGACTAGGTAGAAGGTACTGCGGATCCCTCTTGCAACTCAAATAGGGAAATCACAAAAACAACATAAGATTAATTTAAAACAGAAAAATAGTGCTCAAAACAGGGAATCATTGAAGTCATTATGTAAAAGATTATAATAATCAAAGAAGACGGATTAAATATGGGAGGCATAAAAATAGATCTTCCATATGGAGAGGAAAACAGGATGATACAAGTTAGGTTTTTACTTATAAAAATAGGGGTAAATATTAAGGTAAACAGAAAGAGGTCTAACAATTCCCTAACTCAAAATAAAAACCAAGAAAAACAAAAGGACTCAGCAAAAATAAATTCAACTACTATGAAAATGAGGAACACACAATTTACAAAGAAAAACTTCTCAGCATAAAAAAGTAAGTGGAAAAATGAAATTCAACAGCACACACACAAAGGCAACAAAATGAGAGCATTAAACTCATACTTATCCATAGTTACCCTGAATGTAAATGGACTAAATGCACCTATAAAGAGACAGAGAGTCTCAGACTGGATAAAAAAAAAACATGATCCATGTAAATGCTGCCTACAAGAGACACACCTTAGACTCAGAGACACAAACAAACTAAAACTCAATGGATGGAAAAAATATATCAAGCAAACACAATCAAAAAAGAGCAGGGGAGGCGATATTAATTTCTGACAAAATAGACTTTAAAGTTAAATCCACCACAAGAATAAAGAAGGACACTAAGTAATGATTAAAGGGACAATTTACCAGGAAGACATAACCATATTAAATACTTATGCACCCAATGACAGAGCTGCAAGATACATAAAAAAAACTTTAACAGAATTGAAAAGTGAGATAGACACCTCCACAATTATAGTAGGAGACTTCAACACACCACTTTCGGAGAAGGATAGGACTTCAAGTAAGGAGCTCAATAGAGACACGGAAGATCTAATTGCTATAATCAACCTACTTGACCTCATAGACTTACAAAGAACACTCCACCCAATCGCTGCAAAGTATACTTTTTTTTCTAGTGCACATGGAACATTCTCTAGAATAGATCACATATTAGGTCATAAAACAAACCGTCCCAGAATCCAAAACACTGAAATATTACAAAGCATCTTCTCAGACCTTAAGGCCATAAAAGTAGAAATCAATAACAGAAAAATCAGGGAAGAGAAATCAAATACTTGGAAACTGAACAATACCCTGCTCAAAAAAGACTGGGTTATAGAAGACATTAAGGAGGGAATAAAGAAATTCATAGAATGCAACGAGACTGAAAATACTTCCTATGAAAACCTCTGTGACACAGTGAAAGCAGTACTCAGAGGTCAATTTATATTGATGAATGCACACATACATAAAGAAGAAAGAGCCAAAAATCAGAGAACTGTCCCTAAAACTTGAACAAATAGAAAGTGAGCAACAAAAGAATCCGTCAGGCACCAGAAAAAAACAAATAATAAAAATTAGAGCAGAATGAAATGAATTAGAGAACAGAAAAACAATTGAAAGAATGAACAAAGTCAAAAGGTGGTTCTTTGAAAAAATTAACAAAATTGATAAACCATTGGCCGGACTGACTAAAGAAATACAGGAAAGGAAAGAAATAATCTGAATAAGAAATGAGATGGGCCATATCACAACAGACCCAACTGAAATTACAAGAATCATATCAGATTACTATGAAAAATTGTACTCTAACAAATTTGAAAACCTAGAAGAAATGGATGAATTCCTAGAAACACACCACCTACCTAAACTAACACAGTCAGAAGTAGAACAACTAAATAGACCATAACAAAAAAAAGAGATTAAAAAGGTAATCAAGAAACTCCCCCCGCCCCAAAAAAAAGCCCTGGCACAGACGGCTTCACTGCAGAGTTCTACCAAACTTTCAGAGAAGAGTTAACACCACTACTACTAGAGGTATTTCAAAGCATAGAAAAGG
Source organism: Elephas maximus indicus (assembly GCF_024166365.1). NCBI lineage: Eukaryota > Metazoa > Chordata > Mammalia > Proboscidea > Elephantidae > Elephas > Elephas maximus. Next base: position 74,980,078 of record NC_064838.1, on the reverse strand, counting down.
ATGGAATACTCCCTAACTTATTCTATGAGGCCAGCGTATCCCTGATACCAAAACCAGGTAAAGACACCACAGAAAAAGAAAATTACAGACCTATATCCCTCATGAACATAGATGCAAAAATCCTCAACAAAATCCTAGCCAACAGAATTCAACAACATTTCAAAAAAAATAAGCCACCATGAACAAGTGGGATTTATACCAGGTATGCAAGGTTTGTTTAATATTAGAAAAACCATTAATGTAATCCATGATACAAATAAAAGACAAAAACCACATGATCTTATCAATTGATGCAGTAAAGGCATTTGACAAAGTCCAACACCCATTCATGATAAAAACTTTCAGAAAAACAGGAATAGAAGGAAAATTCCTCAACATAATAAGGGGCATTTACGCAAAGCCAACAGCCAACATCATCCTAAGTGGAGAGAGCCTGAAAGCATTTCCCTTGAGAGCGGGAACCAGACAAGGATGCCCTTTATCACCGCTCTTATTCAACACTGCTTTGGAAGTCCTAGCCAGAGCAATTGGGCTAGACAAAGAAATAAAGGGCATCCGGATTGGCAAGGAAGAAATAAAATTATGTCTATTTGAAGATGACATGATCTTATACAGAGAAAACCCTAAGGAACCCTCAAGAAAACTACTGAAACTAATAGAAGAGTTCAGCAGAGTTTCAGGTTACAAGATAAACATACAAAAATCACTTGGATTCCTCTACATCAACGAAAATAACATCGAAGAGGAAATCACCAAATTAATACCATTCACAGTAGCCCCCCAAAAGATAAATTACTTAGGAATAAATCTTACCAAAGATGTAAAAGACCTACACAAAGAAAACTACAAGGTACTATGGCAAGAAACTAAAAGGGACCCACATAAGAGGAAAAACATACCGTGCTCATGGATAGGAAGACTTAACATAGTAAAAATGTCTATTCTACCAAAAGCCATCTATATATACAATGCACTTCTGATCCAAATTCCAATGTCATTTTTTTTTTAATTAATTTTTATTAAGCTTCAAGTGAACATTTACCATTCCAATCAGTCTGTCACATGCAGGTTTACATACATCTTACTCCCTTCTCCCACTTGCTCTCCCCCTATTGAGTCAGCCCTTTCGGTCTCTCGTTTCGTGCCAATTTTGCCATCTTCCCTCTCTCTCTATCTTCCCATCCCCCCTCCAGTCAAGAGTTGTCAACACAATCTCCAGTGTCCACCTGATTTAATTAGCTCACTCTTCATCAGCATCTCTCTCCCCCTGACTGACCAGTTCTTTTCACGCCTGATGAGTTGTCTTCGGGGATGGTTCCTGTCCTGTGGCATCAGAAGTTCTGGGGAGCATTGTCTCTGGGATTCCTCTAGTCGCAGTCATACCATTAGGTATGGTCTTTTTATGAGAATTTGGGGTCTGTATCCCATTGGCCTCCTGCTCCCTCAGGAGTTGTCTGTTGTGCTCCCTGACAGGGCAGACATCGATTGTGGCCGGGCACCAACTAGTTCTTCTGGTCTCAGGATAATGTAGGTCTCTGGTTCATGTGGCCCTTTCTGTCTCTTCGGTTCTTAGTTGTCGTGTGGCCTTGGTGTTCTTCCTTTGCCTTTGCTCCAGGTGGGTTGAGACCAATTGATGTATCTTAGATGGCCGCTTGTTGGCATTTAGGACCCCAGGTGCCACAATTCAAAGTGGGATGCAGAATGTTTTCATAATAGAATTATTTTGCCCATTGACTTAGAAGTCCCCTCAAACCAAGTTCCCCAGACCCCAGCCCCTGCTCCGCTGACCTTTGAAGCTTTCATTTTATCCCGGAAACCTCTTTGCTTTCAGTCCAGTCCAATTAGGCTGACCTTCCTTGTATTGAGTGTTGTCTTTCCCTTCACCCAAAGCAGTTCTTATCTACTGATTCATCAATAAAAAGCCCTCTCCCTCCCTCCCTCCCTCCCCCCTTTGTAACCACAAAAGTATGTGTTCTTCTCCATTTTTTCCATTTCTCAAGATCTTATAATAGTGGCCTTATACAATATTTGTCCTTTTGCCTCTGACTCATTTCGCTCAGGATAATGCCTTCCAGATTCCTCCATGTTATGAAATGTTTCAGAGATTCGTCACTGTTCTTTATCGATGCGTAGTATTCCATTGTGTGAATATACCACAATTTATTTACCCATTCATCCGTTGACAGACACCTTGGTTGCTTCCAGCTTTTTGCTATTGTAAACAGAGCTACAATAAACATGGGTGTGCATATATCTGTTTGTGTGAAGGCTCTTGTATCTTTAGGGTATATTCCGAGGAGTGGGATTTCTGGGTTGTATGGTAGTTCTATTTCTAACTGTTTAAGATAACGCCAGATGGATTTCCAAAGTGGTTGTACCATTTTACATTCCCACCAGCAGTGTATGAGAGTTCCAATCTCTCCACAGCCTCTCCAGCATTTATTATTTTGTGTTTTTTGGATTAATGCCAGTCTAGTTGGTGTGAGATGGAATCTCATCGTAGTTTTAATTTGCATTTCTCTAATGGCTAATGATCGAGAGCATTTTCTCATGTATCTGTTGGCTGCCTGAATATCTTCTTTAGTGAAATGTGTGTTCATATCCTTTGCCCACTTCTTGATTGGGTTGTTTGTCTTTTTGTGGTTGAGTTTTGACAGAATCATGTAGATTTTAGAGATCAGGCGCTGGTCTGAGATGTCATAGCTGAATATTCTTTCCCAGTCTGTAGGTGGTCTTTTTACTCTTTTGGTGAAGTCTTTAGATGAGCATAGGTGTTTGAGTTTTAGGAGCTCCCAGTTATCTGGTTTCTCTTCATCATTTTTGGTAATGTTTTGTATTCTGTTTATGCCCTGTATTAGGGCTCCTAGGGTTGTCCCTATTTTTTTTTCCATGATCTTTATCGTTTTAGTCTTTATGTTTAGGTCTTTGATCCACTTGGAGTTAGTTTTTGTGCATGGTGTGAGGTATGGGTCCTGTTTCATTTTTTTGCAAATGGATATCCAGTTATGCCAGCACCATTTGTTAAAAAGACTATATTTTCCCCAATTGACTGACACTGGTCCTTTGTGAAATATCAGCTGCTCATATGTGGATGGATTTATATCTGGGTTCTCAATTCTGTTCCATTGGTCTATGTGCCTGTTGTTGTACCAGTACCAGGCTGTTTTGACTACGGTAGCTGTATAATAGCTTCTGAAATCAGGTAGAGTGAGGCCTCCCACTTTCTTCTTCTTTTTCAGTAATGCTTTGCTTATCCGGGGGTTCTTTCCCTTCCGTATGAAATTAGTAATTTGTTTCTCTATCCTCTTAAAATATGACATTGGTATTTGGATTGGAAGTGCGTTATATGTATAGATGGCTTTTGGTAGAATAGACATTTTTACTATGTTAAGTCTTCCTATCCATGAGCAGGGTATGTTTTTCCACTTCAGTATGTCCTTTTGAATTTCTTGTAGCAGAGTTTTATAGTTTTCTTTGTATAGGTCTTTTACATCCTTGGTAAGATTTATTCCTAAGTATTTTATCTTCTTGGGGGCTACTGTGAATGGTATTGATTTGGTGATTTCCTCTTCGGTGTTCTTTTTGTTGATGTAGAGGAATCCAAGTGATTTTTGTATGTTTATTTTATAACCTGAGACTCTGCCAAACTCTTCTATTAGTTTCAGTAGTTTTCTGGAGGTTTTCTTAGGGTTTTCCATGTATACGATCATGTCATCTGCAAATACTGATAGCTTTACTTCCTCCTTGCCAATCTGGATACCCTTTATTTCTTTGTCTAGCCTAATTGCCCTGGCTAGGACTTCAAGTACGATGTTGAATAAGAGCGGTGATAAAGGGCATCCTTGTCTGGTTCCCGTTCTCAAGGGAAATGCTTTCAGGTTCTCTCCATTTAGAGTGATATTGGCTGTTGGCTTTCCATAGATGCCCTTTATTATGTTGAGGAATTTTCCTTCAATTCCTATTTTGGTAAGAGTTTTTATCATAAACGAGTGTTGAACTTTGTCAAATGCCTTTTCTGCATCAATTGATAAGATCATGTGGTTTTTATCTTTTGTTTTATTTATGTGATGGATTACGTTAATGGTTTTTCTGATATTAAACCAGCCTTGCATACTTGGTATAAATCCCACTTGATCAGGGTGAATTATTTTTTTGATGTGTTGTTGGATTCTATTGGCTAGGATTTTGTTGAGGATTTTTACATCTATGTTCATGAGGGATATAGGTCTAAAATTTTCTTTTTTTGTAATGTCTTTACCTGGTTTTGGTATCAGGGAGATGGTAGCTTCAAAGAATGAGTTGGGTAGTATTCCGTCTTTTTCTATGCTTTCAAATACCTTCAGTAGTAATGGTGTTAAGTCTTCTCTTAAGGTTTGGTAGAACTCTGCAGTGAAGTCGTCTGGGCCAGGACTTTTTTTTGTTGGAAGTTTTTTGATTACCATTTCAATCTCTTTCTTTGTTATGGGTCTATTTAGTTGATCTACTTCTGAATGTGTTAGTTTAGGTAGGTAGTATTTTTCTAAGAATTTATCCATTTCTTCTAGGTTTTCAAATTTGTTAGAGTACAATTTTACGTAGTAATCTGAAATGATTCTTTTAACTTCATTTGGCTCTGTTGTGATGTGGTCCTTCTTGTTTCTTATTCGGGTTATTTGTTTCCTTTCCTGTTTTTCTTTAGTCAGTCTAGCCAACGGTTTATCAATTTTGTTAATTTTTTCAAAGAACCAGCTTTTGGCTTTGTTAATTCTTTCAATTGTTTTTCTGTTCTCTAATTCATTTAGTTCAGCTCTAATTTTTATTATTTGTTTTCTTCGGGTGCCTGATGGATTCTTTTGTTGCTCACTTTCTATTTGTTCAAGTTGGCGGGACAGTTCTCTGATTTTGGCTCTTTCTTCTTTTTGTATGTGTGCATTTATTGATATAAATTGGCCTCTGAGAACTGCTTTTGCTGTGTCCCAGAGGTTTTGATAGGAAGTATTTTCATTCTCGTTGCTTTCTAAGAATTTCCTTATTCCCTCCTTGATGTCTTCTCTAACCCAGTCTTTTTTCAGGAGGGTATTGTTCATTTTCCAAGTATTTGATTTCTTTTACCTAGTTTTTCTGTTATTGATTTCTAGCTTCATTGCCTTGTGGTCTGAGAAGATGCTTTGTAATATTTCTATGTTTTGGATTCTACCAAGATTTGTTTTATGACCTAATATGTGGTCTATTCTAGAAAATGTTCCATGTGCACTAGAAAAGAAAGTATATTTTACAGCAGTTGGGTGGAGAGTTCTGTATAAGTCAATGAGGTCAAGTTGGTTGATTGTTGTAAGTAGGTCTTCCGTGTCTCTATTGAGCTTCTTACTGGATGTTCTTTCTCCGAAAGTGGTGTGTTGAAGTCTCCTACTATAATTGTGGAGGTGTCTATCTCACTTTTCAATTCTGTTAAAATTTGATTTATGTATCTTGCAGCCCTGTCATTGGGTGCGTAAATATTTAATATGGTTATGTCTTCCTGATCAATTGTCCCTTTTATCATAATATAGTATCCCTCTTTATCCTTTGTGGTGGATTTAAGTCTAAAGTCTATTTTGTCAGAAATTAATATTGCTACTCCTCTTCTTTTTTGCTTATTATTTGCTTGATATATTTTTTTCCATTCTTTGAGTTTTAGTTTGTTTGTGTCTCTAAGTCTAAGGTGTGTCTCTTGTAGGCAGCATATAGATGAATCGTGTTTCTTTATCCAGTCCGTGACTCTCTGTCTCTTTATTGGTGCATTTAGTCCATTTACATTCAGCATAATTATAGATAAATAAGTTTTTAGTGCTGTCATTTTGATGCCTTTTCATGTGTGTTGTTGGCCATTTCATTTTTCCACATGCTTTTTTTGTGCTGAGGCGTTTTTCTTAGTAGCTTGTGAGATCCTCATTTTCATAATGTTTAACTTTATGTTAGTTGAGTCGTTACGTTTTTCTTGGCTTTTATCTTGAGTTGTGGAATTGATATTCATTTTTGTGGTTACCTTATTATTTACCCCTATTTTTCTAAGTAAAAACCTAACTTGTATCCTTCTATATCGCCTTGTATCACTCTCCATCTGGCAGTTCAATGCCTCCTATATTTAGTCCCTCTTTTTGATTATTGTGATCGTTTATCTATTGATTTCCATGATTTCCTGTTGTGTGTATTATTTTGTTTATTTATTTATTTTTTAGAATTAATCTTAATTTGTTTTTCTGCTTTCCCTATTTGAGTTGCGTTGATATCAGGACGGTCTGTTTTGTGACCTTGTATTGTGCTGGTACCTGATATTATTGGTCATCCGGCCAAACAATCTCCTTTAGCATTTCTTGCAGTCTTGGTTTAGTTTTTGCAAATTCTCTAAACTTGTGTTTATCTGTAAATATCTTAATTTCACCTTCATATTTCAGAGAGAGTTTTGCTGGATATATGATCCTTGGTTGGCAGTTTTTCTCCTTCAGTGCTCTGAATACGTCGTCCCATTCCCTTCTTGCCTGCATGGTTTCTGCTGAGTAGTCTGAACTTATTCTTATTGATTCTCCCTTGAAGGAAACCTTTCTTTTCTACCTGGCTGCTTTTAAAATTTTCTGTTTATCTTTGGTTTTGGCGAGTTTGATTATGTCTTGGTGTTTTTCTTTTTGGATCAATCTTAAATGGGGTTCGATGAGCATCTTGGATAGATATCCTTTTGTCTTTCATGATGTCAGGGAAGTTTTGTGTCAGGAGTTCAACTATTTTCTCTGTGTTTTCTGTCCCCCCTCCCTGTTCTGGGACTCCAATCACTCGCAAGTTATTCTTCTTGATAGAGTCCCACATGATTCTTAGGGTTTCTTCATTTTTTTTAATTCTTTTATCTGATTTTTTTTCAGCTATGTTGGTGTTGATTCCCTGGTCCTCCAGAAGTCCCAGTCTACATTCTAATTGCTCAAGTCTGCTCCTCTGACTTTCTATTGCGTTGTCTAATTCTGTAATTTTATTGTTAATCTTTTGGATTTCTACATGCTCTCTATGGATTCTTGCAACTTATTAATTTTTCCACTATGTTCTTGAATAATCTTTTTGAGTTCTTCAACAGTTTTATCAGTGTGTTCCTTGGCTTTTTCTGCAGTTAGCCTAATTTCATTTGTGATATCTTTAAGCATTCTATAAATTAGTTTCTTATCTTCTGTATCTGATAATTCCAGGATTGTATCTTCATTTGGGAAAGATTTTGATTCTTTTGTTTGGGGGGTTGGAGAAGCTGTCATGGTCTGTTTCTTTATGTGGTTTGATATGGACTGCTGTCTCCGAGCCATCATTGGGAAACTAGATTTTCCAGGTAATCAGCTATAAAAAAAATGCAGTCAAATCCCTATCTGAATTCTCCCCCTGGCTCAGGGTATTCGGATGTTAATGGAGCCGCCTGGGGAGGGTGGGGGAGGGATCAGAGAGCTAGGAGTGTAGCAACACAGAATATAGAGCTGATCCCCGTGTTCACGCTCCGCCCCCGTCTGCCAAAATCCCGGCGGGACAGCTCCCCGGTTGGGACGCTACTCTCCCCGCTCAGAGACCTGTCACTTCCGGGGATTTCTCCCTCCGGTGCGCCGCACCACTCGCGCGAACTGGGTGCGCGTCTCCCGCACAAATGGGTGGGCCCGCCCCCGGGGTCTATTCAGGGGAATATAACGGGACCCCTCTCTCAAGCCCCGCCCATGCGCGCCAGAATCCCAGCAGGACGGCTCCCTGGCTGGGACGCTGCTCTCCCTGCTCCAAGACATGTCACTTCCTCCCAGGGACTTCTCCCTCCGGTGCGCCACACTGCACGCGCGCACTGGGTGGGTATCCCCCGCACGAACGTGTGGGCCCCGCCAAGGGGTCGCTTTAGGGAAATATAGTTGATCCCCCCTCTCGCGCCACGCCTGCTTCCTGCCAAACTCCCGGCGGGACGGCTCCCCGGCTGGGATGCTGCTCTCCCCGCTCCAAGATCAGTCACTGCCTCCCGGGTGCTTCTCCCACCGGCTGCGCAGCTACGCCGCCCGCGCCCACCAGCTAGACTCCCTCCCGGGATGGGTTCGGGGGGTAGGGCTGGGCCCCTTGTCTGTGCCGTCTGCCCCCCTGGGCTCTGCCCCAGATCGGGCTCCGAAGGTCACCTGCCTGGTACGCTGGCTCCTAGTTCTGAAAACGGTCGCTGTCTGCCCGTATTTGTTCGTTTTCCATCTCTAAGTCTGTGTTTGTTGTTCAGAGTTCGTAGATGGTTATGTATGTGATCGATTCACTTGTTTTTCCGAGTCTTTGTTGCAAGAGGGATCCGCGGTAGTGTCCACCTAGTCCGCCATCTTGGCCCCGCCCCCTGTACTCCCAATGTCATTTTTTAATGTGATGGAAAAACAAATCACCAACTTCATATGGAAGGGAAAGAAGCCCCGGATAAGTAAAGCATTACTGAAAAAGAAGAACAAAGTGGGAGGCCTCACTCTACCTGATTTTAGAACATATTATACAGCCACAGTAGTCAAAACAGCCTGGTAATGGTACAACAACAGACACATATGCCAATGGAACAGAATTAAGAACCTAGATATAAATCCACTCACATATGAGCAGCTGATATTTGACGAAAGACCACTGTCAGTTAACTGGGGAAAAGATAGTCTTTCTTACAAATGGTGCTGGCATAACTGGATATCCATCTGCAAAAAATGAAACAGGAACCATACTTCACACCATGCACACAAACTAACTCTAAATGGATCAAAGACCTAAATATAGAGCCTAAAATGATAAAGATCAGGGAAGCAAAAATAGGGACGTTAGGAGCCCTAATACATGGCATAAACAGAATACAAAACATTACAAAAAATGACAAAGAGAAACCAGATAACCAGGAGCTCCTAAAAATCAAACACCTATGCTCATCTAAAGACTTCACCAGAAGAGTAAAAAGACCACCTACGGACTGGGAAAAAATTTTCAGCTATGACATCTCCGACCAGCGCCTGATCTCTAAAATCTACATGATTCTGCTAGAACTCAACCACAAAAAGACAAACAACCCAATTAAAAATTGGGCAAAGGATATGAACATGCACGTCACTAAAGAAGATATTCAGGCAGCCAACAGATACATGAGGAAATGCTCGCCATCATTAGCCATTAGAGAAATGCAAATCAAAACTACGATGAGATTCCATCTCACTCCAACAAGGCTGGCATTAATCCAAAAAACACAAAATAATAAATGTTGGAGAGGCTGTGGAGAGACTGAAACACTTATACACTGCTGGTGGGAATGTAAAATGGTACAACCACTTTGGAAATCTATCTGGCGTTTTCTTAAAAAGCTAGAACTAGAACTACCATAAGACCCAGAAATCCCACTCCTCGGAATATACCCTAGAGAAATAAGAGCTTTTACACAAACAGATATATACACACCCATGTTTACTGCAGCACTGTTTACAATAGTAAAAAGCTGGAAGCAACCGAGGTGTCCATCAAGGGATGAATGGATTAATTCTGGTATATTCACACAATGGAATACTACACATCAATAAAGAACAGTGAGGAATCTGTGAAACATTTCATAACATGGAGGAACCTGGAAGGTATTATGCTGAGTGAAATTAGTCAGATGCAAAAGTACAATTACTGTATAAAAAAAATTATAAGATCTTGAGAAATACTTTAAACTAAGAAGAAAACGTTCTTTTGTGGCTACCAGAGGAGGGAGGGAGGGAGGGTAGGAGAGGTTTATTTACTGATTAGATAGTAGATAAGAACCACTTTAGGTGAAGGAAAGGACAACACTCAATACAGGGAAGGTCAGCACAACCGAAGTGGACCAAAAGCAAAGAAGTTTCCTGAATAAACTGACTGCTTCGAAGGTCAGCAGAGCAGGGGCAGAGGTTTGGGGACTAGGCTTCAGGGGACATTTAAGTTAATTGGCAAAATAAATTCTATTAAGAAAACATTCTGCATCCCCCTTTGAAGTGTGGCGTCTGGGGTCTTAAACGCTAACAAGTAGTCATCTAAGATGCATCAATGTGTCTCGACCCACTTGGATCAAAGGACAATGAAGAACACCAAGGTCACCAGGTAATTATGAGCCCAAGAGACAGCAATGACTACATGAACTAGAGACTACATCATCCTGAGACCAGAAATAGATGGTGCCTGCCTATAACTGGTGCCTGGCTATAACTGATGACTGCCCTGACAGGGAGCACAACAGAGAGCCCCCGAGGGAGCAGGAGAACAGTGGATGCAGACCCCAAATTCTCATAAGACCAGACTTAATGGCCTAAGACTAGAAGAATCCCGGTGGTCATGGTCCCCAAACCTTCTGTTGGCCCAGGACAGGAACCATTCCCGAAGCCAATTAGTCAGACATGGATTGGACTGGATAGTGGATTGGAGAGAGCTGCTGATGAGGAGTGAGCTACTTGTATCAGGTGGACACTTGAGACTATGTTGCCATCGCCTGTCTGGAGGGGATATGGGAGGGTAGAGGGGGTTAGAAACTGGCAAAATGGTCACCAAAGGAGAGACTGGAAGGAGGGAGCAGGCTGACTTATTAGGGCAAAGTAAGGGGGAGTATGAAGTAAGGTGTATATAAGTTTATATGTGAGAGACTGGCTTGATTTGTAAACTTTCACTTAAAGCACAATAAAATTTTTTTTAAAAAAAACTGGAAAAAACATTTTTATAAAAGTAATACATGTTTATAGCAAAAATTCACACAATACAAAAGTGAGACAATACTTTTCACCCTTGCTTTATGCCAGGGAACCACTGATAACTGTGATTTGCATTTAAAAAAAAATCTATTATAACCCCTTTTATGTCAAAATATTTTTAGCTTCTCAAGACATAGCTGTTACACTTTTAATGAGCAAATAAATAGGTGCATTTGGAGTCTCTGAACACTTACAATAGCCTGTTGTCTTGTCACTCCCTGACCCTAGGGCTTTGAGTCACATGTCTTGGAAATGCAGACCCTGCAAGCTTGCACTCCTTGTTCTGTTTGCTCCCAACTCTAACAGTGAGTATTTCTACAGTATTCATTAGGTTGAGAGAAGAAGAGATGCTTCAGATATTTGTGTTTTCTGTTCATGTCAGACTTTAATCATTTTATTTTTTTTTAATTTTGGTTTTAAAATATATATTCCAACAAGGATTTGACTGCTTCAAATTTTTGGTTGAGAGGCAGAGCTATGTGGAGGAAAGAACACTAGGTTTGTGGTCAGGAGACATCAGTTGAACTCTCAGCCTTATCATTTATTATTTGGATTTACTTGAATAGTTGCTTAAGCCCTTGTTAATAAAACACCCTACCCACTGTGGTCGAGTTGATTCTGACTCATAGTGACCCTATAGGACAGAGTAGAACTGCCCCAAAGGTTTTCCAACGAATGCATGGTGGATTTGAACAGCTAACCTTTTTGTTAATAGCCAAGCTCTTAACCACTGTGTCACCAGGGCTCCAGTAATAACAGAGGGCAATATCTTGTTTAGCCCACAGTGGAGTCCTGGGTGGTACAAACTGTTAACACTCGTGGCTGCTAACCAAAAAAGTTGGAGGTTCAAGTCTGCTCAGAGAAATCTCAGAAAAAAGGCCTGGCCATCTATCATATTTTCACGCAGATAAGGTACACATTCTATGTTTGTTTGCCAACACGGCCCCCTCCTCCCCCTCCCCAGGTATTTCCATAAGCACAGAATGCTAATTATTTTTATATGTTGCTGTAAAAAAATTAGTATAGGCCGCTTAACAAAAACACCACGGGGGTGGGTGCGGGGAGCTGCTGGCAAGCAAAAGTAGAAGGTGCGGGTTGTTTGCTTGTGTAAAAACATGGTACTTTTGAAAATATATATAGGCCATTGAAAACCTTATGGAGCCCAGCTGTACTCTGACATACATGAGTTATCATGGCTTGAGATCAACTAGATGTATAGCAACCAGTTAGCCCACCGTGAAAGCCCCAAGAAATAATGTAAAATTGAGCTGTAAATTGAAAATTACCATAACAATGTATCATATATATATAACACTCTATAAGAAAAAAATGGAGTAGTTAACCATGTCAGGGTAGATGCATGACTGTGGCATGGGCTCCCAACAAGGGAATCTGGGATTTCAGCTGTTATCTTTACCTTGGCATAGTCTAAGTGTGACTCAGTCATTCTCCTTTAGAGTCATTTTAATCTTGTCATGACCACCGTTATGTAACTTACATAATTTAATAACTAAATATGCAAAGGAAGTCACCTCAATTTTACAGATGAGCTTGATGGGCTAGATATTAAGTGACTTATTTTGGGCCACCCAGCTAGTAAATACTAGAGTTGTGAGTTGAAACCAGTAATGACAATCATTTGTCTTTTTACTCTCAGATCCATCCCTTGCCTGCTCCTGCTCTGCTCTGTACTATTGTGTCAGGAAAAGACAAATTTCAGTGCAGTGAAACAGAGGCACAATATGCTGACCATGCTATCTAATTTTAATCTGGATTCTAGACTAACAGCTATGTTTTTGAGAAAAACATGTTTTTCCTGGTGATCAAAACCAGGATGTGAAACCATATGCCCAGAGGGTGTCTTAACCAAGTGACCATCTGCACCCCTCGAAATACCTGTGTTCTGAAAGAGTGCTGAGTGCTGCTGCCAGTAAGATATTTTCTTCTTTTCGCAAAATAGACAAAGAAACTACATGTAAGCATGTAGTTGTGACCATGATGTATGTAAGCACCCTATAAAACTATCTATAATCACTAATTATACTATTAATAATCAGTAAAAAAAAAAAAAAAAAATTGGATCAACCTAGAAGAATTCAGGAGAGAATATTACCTTCTTATTGTAGATCTGCAGTGGGTTTTTTGGGTATTGTAGATTTAGTGGAATCCTATCTGGGGAAATGTCAGCTAATTCCTTCAGGAAAATAAGCAATATGAAAACATTCACTTGTTAAAGTTGAGTCAATTTCATGTATAGGAAGAAAAACACAAGGTACAAACAAGTATATAAGGTCTTTTGTCTTAGGTTTTTCACCACTTCTCTTTGCCTCTTCTCGATGCTTACAATGATTTGTGGTTTTGATCTGGTGTTTTCTCTCTCATTCTTCATGTTGTTTTCTGGTGTTGCCGGAATTTTAAAATAAGGTTTATAGTTTGAGCCCACCCAGGAGAGCTAAGAAAGTCCTGGTGTATCTGTTTCCATAAAGATGATAGCCAAAAACCCTATGGAACAGTTCTCTGTAACACATGGAGTTGCCATGAGTCAGAATCAACTCAATGGCAATGGATATTTTGTTTGTTTGATTTTTTTTTTTATTGTTGTTATAGCTTGCACTCAATTTTACTTATATTCCCACCCTAGCAGATTTTCTCTTTTCAAAACTAAATGGATAAACCACAGGAGAATTTTTGGGCTTTGAAACAGGAATATGTATGACACAGATAGAAAAATTTAGTGAATTTTCAATATAATCCAAAGAAGAGAATAACTTGAGTACAGAGGTTTGAAATGATTATATGAAATGTACGTTTCTGTAGTGGAGATAGAAACCAACTTTTGTCACTGTCCATCTAACACAAGTCTCCAATTATATGATCATAAAAACCTAACTTCAAGTTAATTTCTTATTTGTATTTTTATCAATAAAGAAAATAAAAATGAGTATTTGTGTTTATTTGATTCTTCTATTTCTATTTTTTTTGTACTAAATCATATTACATCTGTTAAATTTGTACCAATTTTATTGTACCAAGAGCTTTACCATTTCTTTATGTTGAGAAAATGACCATTTACATTTCTGTTGGATGTGGAAAGCTATGCATTATACCATGAACCATAGTGACAGATACACATCCCTATTTTTTTTTTTTAGATTATATGAATTTGAAGGTGAAATCTGAAGCAAGTAGTTTATTATTGATTATGGAAGCTATAGTTTTTCTGCTTTTGAAAGGTTGACATAGTAGTAGATTCCAGTTGGCAGAGTTTTAGCTGGTGTTTTTCTCTATTTCAAAGTAAGGAAAAGATAAAAAAAGGAGTGTGTATTGGATCCAGATTAGATGCCTACCCAGAAACACTCCATCTATTATGTCTTCTTGACATGCACTCAGTATACAGCCCTTGCTACCAATGTCACCACATCTGCTGCAGACAGAGATTGTGCTCTAGATCAGAGTCAGGATTTGATTTAAAAAAAAGTGGCAGAACTGCAAAGAAGACTGAAGGTGCAGCTAAAATGAACTTCCTTTGTTGAAATCAGTGTCCTGATAGTGATAGAATGAAATTCGGAGAGCCAAAATATGGCAATCTTTGTGGGGAATGGTGAAGACCATGAACTTCAAAATTTTCTGAATACTCTGGGTTAGTTCTCCCATGTGAGGGAATACAGTCTTCCTTGCCTTGATCCCATGCAATTATCTCACAGGAACAGGTTGTCTTCTGATGATATTTGTTCTCCCCCAGAGCTTTGTCCTATATCCCTTAAGACTTCCAAACAACTAGCCAGCGATAATTCTCAGGTAAGCCAAGGCAGGAAAGTACAATCCTCACTCTTTTAGAAATGATTTACATGAAGGAATTGCAGTACCTAGCTAATATGTACAGTGAGAAATGGGGAAACACTTCACTATGGGAGTTAATCTTGAAGGTGTTAGCATAGGCAGACAGAACATAAGCCTGGAGACTGAAAAAATTTTGACATGAGGGCACTCACCAATGATTTGCAATGTGATGTTCTGGCAAGGGCATCCAGAGCCAGCTCTTTAAAGTGTATGCTTTAAGGTGTTGTATTAGTTTTCTAGTGCTGCTGTAACAACTTACCACAAATGTAATGGCTTAAAACACCCTAAATTTATTATCTTAAGTTCTCTGGGTTAGAAGTCTGACATAGTCCTCACTGGGCTAAAATCAAGGTGTCAGTATGGTTGTGTTTCTTTTAGAGGCTTTAGGCTTTTCCAGATTCTAGAGGTCACCCACGTGTCCTGGCTCATGATCCCCTTCATGAATCTTCAAAGTCAGCCACATTGCGTATCTTTGACAAATCTTCCATTACCACATCTTCCTCTTTCTCTTCTGCCTCTCTCTTCCACCTTTAAGGATGCTTGTGATTACACTGATCTCATCTGGATAATGCAGGATAATCTTCCTGTTTTAAAGTTAGATAATTAGCAACTGTAATTTGGCCTGTGACCTTAATGATACAAACTTACTGGAAATGATAAATTCTTCATATATAGGTTGAAATGATAAATACTTCAGATATAGATTGTGCCTTCTGTCTTCACAGTGTCTTCAACTACACAATGATTGAGGGTTCACAGACTAAGTCATACACTGACATGATATCCCACAAACATTGCCTAGGACATAATACTTATTCATGAACAACAAAAGTATGAGATTGTTCTCATCATCTCAGATTACCATGCACCCCATCACCCATAAGCAGGCAACCTGATAGTAAAGAGTAGAGATAGACTGATAGCTGCTGCTGAATTTACTCCACTCATATAGACTTTACGTATAGCAGAACAAAATACTGCCTGGTCCTGCAGCACCCTCACAATCACCAGCATGTTCGAGTCCATTGTTGTGCCTATTGTGCCAATCCACCTCACTGAGGGTCTTCCTCATCCTTGCTTTCCTTTTTCTTCACCAAACATGATATTCTCTTCTGGCTATTGAGCCATCCTAATGTCCAAATTGTGCAAATCAGACAGTACTCTGTGTGATCCATAAGGTTTTCATTGGCTAATTTTCAGATATACTCACCTTTCTTCCTAATCTTAGTCTAGAAGCTCTGCTGAAACCTGAGCCCCATGGGTAGAAGGGTGTTTCCTGATTATATGGAATATAGAGTGGGAAAATAAAATAATTCTCCAATCACGAGTGCATGTTTCACCACTTTATTCTGTTGAAACTGCTGCTTCAAGCCTGTACCATATCAGGAGCTTTCCAGGTGAGCTAATTTGCTTTTTCCTCTAACCATCCTCAAATAGTTGTAACTTTCTCCATTCTGTTAAGGCAGGTACCTAAAATTATGTTTTGAAAAATGTCTGAAAGTCTTTAAGCACCTGGCATTTCGTATTTTTTTTTGTTGTAAATTAACATGTAATTTTCAATTTCACTTTTATTTTAATGAAAATTTAGAAGAGGGAGGAAATGCACTTTTATGGATAGCTCACCATGTTTCACAGGAAATGCTGTTCTTTTTTTTAAATATGAATTCCTGCTTTTCTTTTCTGTAATAAAAACATACAAAAAGAAGAAAATTTAGCCTATAATTTCACCATCTATATGATATTATTCACATGAAAACATAGAGAAATTCATGCATAAGTTTTGAAAATCCACAAATTTAAAAAAATGTACAAAACAAAAAAAAATCTATTTTTCCCATCCTTTTGTAAACAGATAATCACTGTTAATAGTTTCCTATGATTTCTTCCACTGAGAAATAGTCATATGCTTATAGCCATAAGTAGAGTCTATGGGTGGTGCAAATGGTTAAGTGCTTGGCTATTAACCAAAAGATTGGATGCTTGAGTGCATCCGGAGGAGCCTTGGAAGAAAAGCCTGGCAATCTACTGTCAAAAGATCAAAGCCATTGAAAACCCTATGGAGCACTGTTCTGCTTTGAAACACATGGGGTCACCACGAATCAGAATCAACTGTAGGACAATTTTTTTTTAAACATGTATATCAATAGATAGGTAGATAGGAATTGAGCTAGAAGATTTCTGACATAACTGGAGGAAAATGAGGAACTGCGCAGCTGCACAAATAAGGATTAATTAAAGTCTACATTGTGAACTGTGGGGCCCATTCCTCTTGCTGCTCCCAGAATTCCAGCAGCCGGGCACATGCTATCTCACTAATCCTTCACTACCATGTGCATATCCCAGGCAGCAGGGAGAAAGTTTTTTTTTCTTTTTTTCCCCAGGAGAAAATGTATGACCATTATCATATTGCCTGATTACCTGTGGGTTATCTTTCAAAACATAAAAACTCTGCCCACACTTTTAGAGACTCCAAAGAGCTTTCTCATTTCCTCACTTTTAAAAATAATTTGAGAGTTTCTGCCTCAAGGCAGGGTGACAGGATTAGTGAACTGCATGAGAGGTCAATGGAAATCTGTCTTTGAATTTAAAGCAAAGAAGGATTTCTATTGTGTGTATCGTGGGTAGTGTTTTTCTTGTTAGGTGCCGTCGAATCGATTTCCACTTACAGTGACCCTATGCAAACAGAACAAAACACTGCCTGGTCCTGCTCCATCCTCGCAATTGTTGCTAGGCTTGTGCCCATTGTTGCAATCACTGTCTCAATCCATATCCTTGAGGGTCTTCCTATTTTTCACTGCCCCTCTACTTTACCAAGCCTAATGTCCTCCACTGACTGATCCCTCTTGATAACATGTCCAAAGTATGTGAGACGTAGTCTCACCGTCCTTGCTAATAAGGACCATTCTGATTGTACCTCTTCCAAGGCAAGTTGGTTTGTTTTTTGGCAGTCCATGGTATATTCCACATTCTTCACCAACACCACAAATCAAAGGCATCAATTCTTCTTTGGTTGTCCTTATCCATTGTCCAGCTTTCACATGCAGCTTTCACATGCATACAAAAAAAAAAAAAAAAAAAAAGCATACAAGGTGACTGAAAACACTATGGCTTAGGTGAGGTACACCTTAATCTCCAAGGTGACATCTTTGTTTTTCAACACTTTAAAGAGGTCTTTTGAAGCAGGGTTGCCCAATGTAATACATCTTTTGGTTTCTTGACTGCTGCTTCCACGGGTGTTGATTGTGGATCCAAGTAAAAAGAAATCCTTGGCAACATCAATCTTTTCTCCATTCATGATGTTGCTTACTGACCCAGTTGTGAGGATTTTTATTTTCTTTATGTTGAGGTGTAATCCATACTGAAGGCTGTGGTCTTTTATCTTCACCAGTAAGTGCCTCAAGTCCTCTTCATTTTCAGCAAGCAAGGTTGTGTCCTCTGCATTAGGCAGGTTGTTAATGAGTCTTCCACCAATCCTGATGCCCTGTTCTTCTTCATATAGTCCTGTTTCTTGGATTGTTTGCTTAGCATACAGATAGAATAAGAGTGATGAAAAGATACAACCCTGACACACACTTTTCCTGACTTTATCCCCTTTTTATGTTCGAACAACTGCCTCTTGATCTATGTACAGGTTCCTCATGAGCACAACTAAGTGTTCTGGAATTCCTACTCTCTGCAATGTAATCTATAATTTGTTATGGTCCACCAAGTCCAATGCCTTAGCATAGTCAATGAAACACATGTAAACATCTTTCTGGTATTCTCTTGTTTCAACCAGGATCCTTCTGACATCAGCAATGATATCCCTGGTTCCATGTCCTCTTCTAAATCCAGCTTGAATTTGTAGAAGTTTCTGTCGATACACTGATGCAGCCATTTTGGAATGACCACTAGCAAAATTTTGCTTGCATGTGATATTAATGATATTGTTCGATAACTTTCACATTTGGTTGGATCACCTTTCTTGGGAATAGGCATATAGACATCTTCCAGTTGGCTGATCAGGTAGCTGTCTTCCCAGTTTCTTGGCTTAGACAAGTGTTCACTTTCCAGGCTGCATCTGTTTGTTGAAACATCTCGATTGGTATTCCATAAATTCCTGGAGCCTTGTTTTTCTCCAATGCCTCCAATCTGCTTTGACTTCTTCCTTCAGTACCATAGGTTCCTGATCATATGTTACTCCTGAAATGTTTGAATGTAGACCAATTCTTTTTGGCATAGGGACTCTGTATTCCTTTCATCTTCTGTTGATGCTTCCTACTTCGTTTAATATTTTCCATGTAGAATCCCTCAGTATCACAACTCGAAAACTGAATTTTTTCTTCAGTTCTTACAGCTTGAGAAATGCTGAGTGTGTTCTCCCCTTTTGGTTTTCTATCTCCAGGTCTTTGCACCTGTCATCATAATACTTTGTCTTTTTGAGCTGTCCTTTGAAATCTTCTATTCAGCTCTTTTACTTCATAAGTTTTTCTTTTGATTTTGTTACTTGATGTTCAAGAGAAAGTTTCTGATGTCCATTTAGATATTTTCTTTCTCTCCTGTCTTTTTAATTATCTGTTGCTTTCTTCACGCACGATGTCCTTGACGTCATTCTACAACTCATCTGCTCTTTGGTCATGGTCATAAGTGTGCAAGGCACCAAATCTATTCTGGAGATGGTCTCTAAATCCAGGTGGGATATACTCAAGGTTGTACTTTGGCTCTTGTCAACTTGTTTTCTTCATTTTCAACTTGGACAATAACAGGAGTTATTGATGGTTAGATCCACAGTCAGCCTCTGGCCTTGTTCTGACTGATGACATTGAGCTTTTCTATTGTCTTGTCACATATGCAGTCAAATTGATTCTTGTGTATGCCATCTGGTGAGGTCCACATGTATAGTTGCTATTTATGTCGGTGAAAAAAGGTATTTGCAATGAAGAAGTCGTTGGTCTTGAAAAATTCAATCATCCAATATCCAGCATCATTTCTATCACCAGGGCCATATTTTCCAGTTACCTATCCTTCTTCATTTCCATCTTTTGTATTCCAATCCCCCGTAATTATCAGCACATCCTGATTGCATATTCAATCAATTTCAGAATGCAGAAGTTGGTAAAAATCTCCGATTTCTTTATCTTTGGCCTTAGCATTTGGTGTGTAAATTTGAATATTAGTCTTATTAACTTGTCTTCCTTGTAGCCGTATGGGTATTATCATATCACTGACAGTGTTGTACTTCAGGATAGATCTTCAAATGTTCTTTTTGATGATGAACGTAACGTCATTCCTCTTCAAGTTTTCATACGGCATAGTAGACCATATGATTGTCTGATTCAAAATTACTGACACCAGTCCATTTCAACTCACTAATGCCTAGGATATCGATCTTTATGCATTACATTTCATTTTTGGTGATTTCTAATTTTTCTAGATTCATACTTCATACATTCTAAGTTCCAATTATTAATGGATGTTTGTAGTAGTCTCTTCTCATTTTGAATTGTGCCACCTCAGCAAATGAAGGTCCTGAAAGCTTGACTCCACCCATGTCATTGAGGTTGACTCTACTTTGAGGAGGCACCTCTCTCCCAAGAGCATTTTGAGTGACTTCCAACCTGAAGAGCTCATCTTCAGGCACTATGTCAATGTTCTGCTGATATTCATAAAATTTTCACTGGCTAATTCTTTTCAGAAGTAGACTGCCAGGTCCTTCTTCCTAGTCTGTCTTAGTCTGGAAGCTCAGCTGAAACCTTTCCTCCATGGGTGTCCCTGCTGGTATTTGAATACCACTGGCACAACTTTTAGCATAACAGCAACAAACAAGCCCCCACAGTATGACAAACTGACAGACTTGAGGGGGATTGTGGGTAGCAACTCCTCTATTTTCCTTAACAATTCAGCTCTGGTCCTAAAATTGAATAATCAAGGCTTTGTATTCCTATTTCTAGTGGTCATCTAGCCCTGGTGGTTCAGTAGTTATGCCCTTGGATGCTAACTGAAAGGCCAGTGGTTTGAACCCACCTGCCTCTCAGTGGGAGAAAGATATGATAGCTTCAGTTTAGAGTCCAGGAAACCTTAAGTGGTAGTTCTGTTCTGTCCATTGTGGTCACTATGAGTCAGAATCAACTGGATGGCAGCAGGTTTGGTTTATTTTTTTGTTGTTGTTAAATTCCCAAAATTCTTACCTCACCCTTCATCCCAAGCAACCTAACATTGTATTTATGCTTACAACATATTGTATAATTCTCTAAAACTTTCCTGGTAAATGCTCATCTCCTATTGTTCCAGATCACAAAAGAATGGTGTGAGCACGTCTTAATTATCTAGTGCTGGTATAACAGAAATACCACAAGTGGATAACTTCAACAAACAGAAGTTTATTCTATTGCAGTCTAGTAGGCTAGAAGTCCAAATTTGGGATGCCAGTGCTTGGGAAAGGATTTTTCTCTCTGTTGGCTCTGGGGGAAGGTTCTTGTCATCAATCTTGCCCAGTGGAGGAGCTTCTCAGTGCAGGGACCCTGGGTCCAAAGCATGTACTATTCTCTTGGCTTTTGTTTCTTGGTAGTATGAAGTCACCCCCATCTCTCTGCTTGCTTCTCTCTTTTATATGTCAAAAGAGATTGACTTAAAATACAACCTAATCTTATAGATTGAGTCCTGCTTAATTAAGATAACTGCTGCTGATCCTACCTCATTAACATCATAGAGGTAGAATTTACAACACATAAGAAAATCACATCAGATGACAAAATGGTGGAAAATCACACAACACTGGAAATCATGGACTAACCAAGCTTACACACATTTTTGGGGGCACAATTAAATCCATAACAGAACATTTAGTTGTTTTTCTTCTTGCATGTCATAATAAAATCACAATTGGTATTTTGGAGATAACAGATCAGGTACTGGGTTTCAGTCAGGATCATTTTATGATTAAGAAGACAACACAGGTCATTTTATCTTTGTAAAAGCATATTAATCATAACAGCCTTCATGGACTTAGGGAGAAACTAGAAATATCAGTTAGTGTGTCATCTCTTGCATTCTCTGAGCTCGTACATGATTCGCCTTTTTTCTCTTACCTTACTTTTTTACTCTCTACTTTCTTTATGGTCTCTGTTTTCGCAAAATACTTGCTTACATGTGGGTTCGGTTTTCAAGACACAGGTTCTCACTGAGTGCATTCTACAAGCTTCTCCTTCCTTCTTCCAGCCTTTCAGGTTACCTAGTCAGAATTCCAGAGAGAAAATTTGGATGAACTTGCTCTGAAAGCTTAGTGGAGTAGACTAAATTTAGGTCATTGGCCTTTCTAGGGAGTATCTGCCCTAGGTCAGGGTCCATCCCTGGTACACATCGCTGTGATTAGAAGGGAGAATGAAAAGGGTAGTGGGATCCAAATTATGACAACCCAAAATGCTTGTTTATCATGGACCGTTAACAGCCACGTACCCTGAAAAAATCGGAGAATACCAGCTAATCAAATATTTTACGTATCTTTACATATCTTGTTTTCTAAACTCAATTTGTTCTCACTGAGTTTTCAATATTCATTACCCAAAATCTTTGCAATGATTTTCTACTAAGATGATACACAGAAATGGAATCTTCCAGATTTAGATTTTTTAAAAAATTATCTTAGCCCTAGGTTTTGGGTATTATTTTGAAAAATTCCTTCCACCTTAAACTTACATACTTTCTTCTAAAACAAATGCTATTGTGCTGTGACCAATATCCTTCAGTTGGTTGTTTTTAGACTGTATCTAGTCAGTCTCCATACACAATGGACAGCAATCTGCCTGGTTCTGTACCATCCCCACGATTAATTACAGATTGAATCATTGTGATCCATAAGGTTTCACTGGCTGCATTTTAGTAGTAGATCACCTTTCTTCCTAGTTTATATTATTCTGAAAGCTCTGCTGAAACCTGTTCAGCATTAGGGCAACACACAAGCCTTCACTGAGAAATGGGTGGTGGCTGTACGTGAGGGGCATTGACCAGGAATCAAACCTGTATCTCCAGCATGGAAGGTGAGAATTCTCAATCAAAAATGTCCACCTTACACCCACTAGGGTGTCTATTATAAAAAATAAAAATGAAAATAACAAGTCCATTTAAGTTTGACCTTAGTCGTCTTAAAAAAGCAAAATGACTTCAATATAAATAAGTCATGGTCTTGGTAAAGGAAGTAGAGAAAGACTTTTAATAAATTTAATAAATACATTAGGGTGTATTCCCTGCATAGAAAGAAATAAGGTTTTTTTTTTTTTTTTTTAGCTTTTTGGTCACTGACCATAAAACCTATATTAAATATTTAATATCACACATTTGAAGCAGTTTAAAAGAATGAAAAATAAAAAGTATATTTGAAAAGCCAAGCAATTATCAAAGCAAACATCTACAAAAACAAGCAGAGTTTATTTTTACCAGCCTTGTCCAAGAATTTGCCAGGCGCTCCTTGGAAACTCTATGGGGCAGTTCTACTCTGTCCTATAGGGTTGCTATGAGTCGGAATTGACTTGATGGCAGTGGGTTCTTGGTTTGGTTCAAGAATTACCACAGGGAATGCTGATGGGACTACACGCAGCTCCCACAAGTGCCTTTAAATGCTCCTCCTAATGCTCTCAGCGCAGCTTCTTCAGGAGCTGCCAGACCATGTGCACTAAGAGATGTGGACTTTGTGCTCACTACTGTATTGGAGTGAAGAAAGCACAAGCAAAAGGCTTATCTGCATCTGACATTTTTCTGCAGTTTTGTAACATACTTCTGTTCTTATTGTGACTAAACATAAAGTTAGTTTTTTGATATATTTATTTTGCATACAATTCGAAAGCTAGATACCAAGCACGGAGATTTTTTTCACTGCTATGTCTTTTCAAAGAGATGTATTTATTATTTTGAGTTAGAATGGATATTTTCCCCATATGATTTCATGAGTTCTAAAAGTCAAGAACATGCCTTCAAATATTGACTGGGATTAATGGATCTCAAATATGTGAGTTCTTTTTCTTCCCTTTCTTTTTCTTCTCTCTGCCTCTCCTCTTCTTTTTTCTTCTCCTTTTCTTGCTTTTGTGGCTTGCCTGAATCCATTCAAAGATATTTCTTTGGATATCCATAGAATCAATTCTTAAAAAAATATTTTTCCATGAATACTTGGAAAATACATCTGGTTGTAAGTCATTCTTTTATAATCTTTGGATTCTTGTAATTCTGGTCACAGTTGGGCATTTTTATTGGTTTACAATCAAATTAAAGAGAACTGTTCTAATGAAAAATTGTCATGGGAACACTGTCTTGAAATCTTGGCTCCTAACTTGGGGCTGTTTGATGCTGGGAGAAGAGGTTAAGAGAAATTGTGGAATGTTTTTTACGTACCTCAGATAGAAAAGCAATGCTAAAACACTATAAATATTTGAAAACATAATCAAATGATTGAATAATACAAGCAATAAGAATAAACATAAAAAATATTAATTGATAATTTTGATAAATTAATTAGTTAATGATTTAGTAAATCACTTGATTAAAGAAGATTAGTTTTTTTGTGGCTGGAAGAATACGTGAAGACTATACTTTCTCTTTTACTAATAAGGAAATAGATGCCCATAGACTGATCACAGTAGTACCTATTTACCTACCTGCCTACGGGCTATTCTTACCAATGTTTTACAAGTAAGAAAACCAAGTTTCAGAGAGTTATGTAACTTGCCTAAGATTTTTCAATACTAAGTGGTGGACCATTCTTGGAAACTCCTTTTGTCTGCCTCAAGTGCTCTTACCTACTATGAAAGCCTGGCTTTTCTGTGTTGAAGCTTAGTCTTTCCTTTAGAAAACATTTCTATGAGGCTAAGTAAACCAAGATGTCCCTGAAAATCAGGGGCCATAAGGGTTTTTTTTTTCTTCTCTTTTTCTTTTTTTAGAGGGCATGGTAGGGCAGAGTGAGTCTTAATATCCTGAATATCCCTTTCAGGATGTTGTCTAATGCAGATTTTCTTCATGGACTTGTTGCTAAAGAAATTACAATTTCAGACACTCAGAAACCTTAAAAATGCTGCTGTTCGTATTCAATACTTAGATATTAGAAGCTGTTAAGTTTTCTGTGGCATATCCTGATCTTCAGCATTCTCTCCAATCTCTTACACATTTACTGCTTCCTTCCATTAAAACTGTAATGAGCCAGTGTTCAGCTAAACAAGGAGTCAGAGAAAGAACACATTGTAAATTTGAATCCTCATTGATAAATTTAGATCCTCATTGATAAAAACTGTTAAATTTAAGAGATCATTTGGAAATTTACTCATATCCTATCAGGATTATAAAAGTGTAACTAGACATATGCTTATTAATGTTGATACCAAAAAACTAAATCCACTGCCATCAAGTCAATTCTGACTCATAACAACCCTACAGGTCTGAGTAGTACTGCCCTATAGGGTTTCTAAGGCTGTTAATGCTGATACTAAAATCAAATCAAGATACAGGTATAAAAAGAGACGTAGCTGTTGATATAAATGTAGATACATGTGTATATATACATGCATATGTATGTATATGCGCACACACACACATTTATATATATATGTACATAAATATGTATATTTTTCCAGGTTTCCTTATTTCAAATATCCCCCATTGCCTGTAAATGGGGGACAGAAATGTATCCAGCCAGTTATATTTACATTTCACATGCACCTGGAATTCTATTAATGGCAGTTCATGGAACATAATGTTTAGGGAATAGCATCTATGCATAAATTTACTAAAGTAATTGAGGAAACAATGTGGTAACTAAGGAAGAACAAGCTATGTAATTGCATTCATTATGTAATACATTCTCCTTAAACCATATTAAAATTAATGAAATTTAAATTAGTTTTTGGTTAACTGTCAGTTTGTCATACTGTGGTGGCTTGTGTGTTGCTGTGATGCTGGAAACTTGTTGTTGTTAGGTGCTGTCAAGTCGGTTCTCACTCATAGCAACCCTCTGTACAACAAAAGAAAACACCGCCTGATCGTGTGGCATCCTCACAATCATTGCTCTGCTGGAGCCCATCATTGCAGCCACTGTGTCAACCCATCTCATCGAAAGTCTCCCTCCGGAAGTTATGCCAATGGTATTTCAAATACCAGCAGGGTGGTACAAATTTCAGAGGAGCTTCTAGGCTAAGACAAACTAGGGAGAAGGACCTGGAAATCTACTTCCAAAAAAATTGGCCAGTGAAAATCTCATTAACTGAATATCAGTGAATGAACAAATGGAGAGACTAACACACTTTGGACAGGAGGGATCAGTCCCTGGAGGGTCAGCAAAAAAAAAATAAAAAAAGGAAGACCCTCAACAAGATGGATTCACACAATACGCTCAAATATAGCAACCATTGTGAGGATGGTGCAGGACTGGGCAGTGTTTTGTTCTGTTGTACATAGGAATGCTAGGAGTTGGAACCTACTGGATGGCACCTGAAAACAACAACGATATTGTAATATAATCTCCTATTAGAGAAATCAAAATATGTATAAAATTACAATCCCCTTTGGCCATTACTCCTTTTCTTCCCCAGAGGCAAAGATATCCTTCCGTATCTTTTCCAATGCATTTATAAGCACACAGGGACTCGTAGAAACTATATAGTTTTCTATATAGCTTTTCTTTTTTTTTAGCATGCAAGTTAGCATACTATAGTCATTCTTGTGCAATTTATTAATTTTTATGCTCAACAATATATCTCAGTAATTTATCCATGTTAGATGTGCCATGTAGTCGGTTCCGACTCATAGAGACCCTATAGGACAAAGTAGAACCACCCCCATAGGGATTCCAAGGAGAGGCTGGTGGATTCGGACTGTGGATCATTTATTTAGCGAACTCTTTTTTGATTTTAATTTATTTATTGTGCTTTAAGTGAAAGTTTACAAATCAAGTCAGTCTCTTATACAAAAAGTTATTCACACCTTGTTACGTACTCCTAGCTGCTCTCCCCATAATGAGACAGCATATTCCTCCTCTCCATCCTTTATTCCCCATGTCCATTCAACCAGCTCCTGTCCTCCTCTTCCTTCTCATCTCATCTCCAGACAGGAGTTGCCCACATAGTCTCATGTGTCTACTTGAGCCAAGAAGCTCACTCCTCACCATTATCATTATCTGTCTTATAGTCCAGTCCAATCCCTGTAGCAGACAAACTCCTAAACACTGCTCCAAGGGCTCCAACTTTCAATAGCAAGGACATATTCCACATTATCTATATTCTATTACTGTTAGGTATTTAGATCATTTCCATTTATCCCAATTTTTATCAAGGTTGTAATTTATATCCTTTTGAATGCTTCCTGGGGGCATTTCACTAGATCACATGCTGATTCCTTAAATCATCATCAAAATTTGATATGCTCTGGTTTTTACATAACTTATAAGTATCATTATTTAATTTGTATTTCCTTGATTCCAATCAGGTTGAGTATTTTTATGTATGCTCATTGGCCATTTATAATGTTCTTTCTGTGTATTGCCTATTCAAATGATTTGCTTTTTTTAATAAAACTGGGTGGTTGTTTATGTTGTTGTTGTTGTATGCTGTCATGCTGATTCTAACTCAGTGACCCTATGTGACAGAGTAAAACTGCCCCATAAAGTTACTCGGGCTGAAATCTTTACAGGAGTAGATAACCAGGTCTTTTCTCCTGCAGAGCCACTGGGTGGGTTTGAATTGCCAACCTTTCCATTAGCAGACAAGCGCTTAAAAATTATGCCCCCTAACCAAACCAAACCCATTACTGTCAAGTCGATTCTGACTATAGTGACCATATAGGGTAGAGTAGAACTGCCCTGCAGAGTTTCCAAGGAGTGTACTGGAACTGTTGACCTTTTAGTTAGCAGCCAGACTCTTACCCACTGCTCCACCAGGGTTCCTATTGTGCCACCAGGGCTCCTTAAAATCTGGTTACTAATCTTTATTATTAATATTATTGATTCTGCCACTTTTTAAAACTTTTCATATGGAGTTTTTTTCATACAGAAGTTTTAATGTATTATAATTTTTCTTTATGAATTTGCTGCCCTAAAATAACAATAGTTATGCTTCCAATATTATTTTCTAGTCTGGTTTGATATATTTGTATCTTTCAACCATCTGGGATATATGTATATTTTTCGAATAATGAGGTTTTTTTGTTTTTTTTTTTCAGATGGAGATTTAAATTCCTAACATCTGTTACCAAAAAGTCCATTATGTGACACTGATATGAAATGTCAACTTAAATACAGAATAAATTTTAATATATTTATGCTTGTGTGTATTGACTTTCTTCCAGTCCACCAATCTATTTGTCTATCCCAACACAGCTTTGCTTCTTGCCATAGCTACATAATATACTTCAGTGTTTGGAAAGGTATGTCTATCTTTTTTGTTCTTTTTAACAAGTTAGCCCAACTACTCTGAATATTTGGTATTTCTGAATTTTGGAATCAGCTTTTCACATTCCATAAGAAATTATGTTGGACTTTTTATTTTAAATTATTGAATGTATTGATTAATTTGAGAAGAACTAGATCTTTACTATATTGACCTTTTCCAACCTTAAACATGCTGTATCTCTTTACTTACTTCAGCTTTTTTATATCTTTTAGTAAAATTCTATATTCAAGGATATGATTCTGTTTTCAAGGTCAGGATAGGTGACTAACTTTTTATTAAAAAGTAAATTGCTCTACTGTTCAGGACTACTGCAGTTGGACTTTTACTTATACGACAGTGATGCTTCCAGTGATTTTGCAAGAAATTAGACCACAGGGTGTTAACTTGGTGTCCATGGATGTAATTCAAATCAACAGTCTATGGAATCCCTAAAATAATACTGAATATCTCTGTGTATGTTACATGTGAATTTTTCTGAAACAGTTTTATGGGAACCCATGCAATTCAAAAGACATTGTCCAATTGCCATCCCAACCCTTACAAGCATCCTGACAAATTTGAATCACTGTGTAAGTTTAGTTTTTATAACATTGAGCCTTGAGTTTAGCAGTTTTGTGACACTTTCTAGATCAGGTTACTATGAAAAGGAAGTAGTGTAATATTGTGCACCAAAAAAATCTTTTCTTTTAAACAAGAGCATTCCAAGACTTGGCTCCATGAGTGTGCAGTGAGCCTGGTAATGAAAGAAAGTGATTCCATTCAAAGAGATACAAAGTAGGGAAACAGTTGAAGTAAAGAAGAATCTCTGGATGCAATTTGTTCCTAAAGGCTGCAGCCATAAGTGGACGAAAGGGCAAACATGATGAAAACCCATGGCTTAGACTAAAAAGTGAACTGAGAAATAAGGTAAATTCTAAGAAACCTTAACTGCCCTGGATGCCCATGCAATGGAGAAGACCCTTTCCCCGAAGATCTACTTATTGCTCTTCCTTTTCTTTCAGTCTTTTTTTTTCCCAATATTTGAGGAAATGTTCTGAAGGTGGTTTCTGGAATTGTGACCCAGAGATTGAATATTTAAAATAATGAGCTGATTGCAGTCTAATGGCATAACTGAACTTTCAGGATTTACATCAGTGCTAGACCCAGCAAAGGGCTGAGAATATATAGTGCCCTTCCTGCCTTTCAAGAACAGATGGCATGCTGTTTTATAGATGCCATTAGTAAGTCATTATTAACGTTTAATACTGAAATTTCATCTCAAAATTTACCTGAAAATGAATGTTTCATCTTTTAAGTGTTTACCCTGTTGTTCATGGTAAGTGTTCAACTTTAGAATTTATCACAATTGCAACTGGTTAACTTTTTTGCCATTACTGTTACTATTTGTCTGTTCTAATGAACTACACTGTACATGTGCATAGAGATAATATTTATTTTATTCATTGTTGTGCCCCTTACACAGAGTAGAGTGAGTGAATTGCAATTAAATAAAAGGAAAACAAACATATATATATAATGTATGACTTTGAAAATAAATCAATAATTACAAAAAATTCTAGTGTATTAACCTATACCTCTAAACTATCAACCTCACAGAAGCCATGGGACATGAAAACATCACGGAATTTATCCTCCTGGGACTTTTTAGTGATGAGGGCACAAAGGCTGCCTGCTTTGTACTGTTCTCACTTTGCTATATTGCCATTCTCTCAGGAAACCTGCTCATTTTCCTTACCATCAAGGGCAGCCACCTCAGTGAGCAGCCCATGTACTTTTTCCTCAGCTACCTGTCCTTCATGGATGTCTGCTTTACCTCCACGGTAGCCCCAAAGCTGATCACAGACTTGCTGGTCCAGCAGAAGACCATATCCTATAACAGCTGCATGGCCCAGATGTTTTATGCCCACTTCTTTGGTGCCACTGAGATCTTCATTTTGGTAGCCATGGCCTGTGATCGCTATGCAGCCATCTGTAGACCCCTTCACTACATGGTCATCATGAGCAGACAGGTGTGCTATGTCCTGGTGATGGCCTCTATTATGGGAGCATTTATCCATTCCACCCTGCAAGTATTGATTATTATTGAACTTCCTTTCTGTGGTCCCAATCAGATAGACCACTATTTCTGTGATGTATTCCCACTGCTGAAGCTGGCCTGCACAGACACTAGTTTGCTGGTGATTGTGATCATCGCCACCACAGGGGTGTTGTCCATTTTGACCTTTGTTGCCTTGGTTATTTCTTACATCATCATCCTGTTAACCCTGAGGACCTGCTCCTCTGAGGGCCGCCGCAAAGCCCTCTCCACCTGTGGCTCGCACATCACTGTGGTGTTCATGTTCTTCTTGCCCCTCATCTTCACCTATGTCCCCACAGCTGATTCTGTCAGTGATGACAAGGTGTTTGCCCTATTTTACACTATGATTGCTCCCATGTTCAACCCCCTCATCTATACACTGAGAAACACAGACATGAAGAATGCCATGAAGAAAGTGTGGTGCCGACGCAAGCTGTTTGAAGGGAAATGATGCCCTTGGTAGTGAGCTCTTTGCCTGATCTTGTTCTTGCCACAGCATCAATAATGTTGATCAGTGCAGCAGGTACAGAGAGGTGGTATGCTGTCATCTAAAGTCACAAGCCTTGAAGACAGAAGACCGGTTTGCCACTCTCTTTCTGGACTTCACTTCTCTGATTCTCTTCAAAAGAAGTGGATCAGAGGATCTCCAGAGCCATTTCGGCTCAGACATTCTGGAAACTATTCTGTTCTTCATGTTTCCAGACAGAGTGACATTATTATACTTCTATCAGGGCAGATTATAAAGACTACATGATTTGGAAGTCATGCTTTAGGAAACAGATATCCTGACTGTGACCGTTTTCATAGAGAGAGACAGCTCCTAGGCATTTCTGTTTTTTGAGGTTTCCATTACAATAAGAAATAAAGCAATGACAAAAAAATTTTTAAAGTGTTACATATTTTAACTGTTCACATTGAACAAATTATGCGATGCAATTGTATTATTTACATTATACTGTACTTCTGAAGTCGATGTAATTAATTCTGATTCGTTCTGTTATGTATAAGGTCACCATGAGTTGGAGCTGACTCCATGGTAACTAACAAGAATAGCAACTCTATATGTAGTATATTCTAGTAATTAGAAGTTTCAGGTTGGATGAAGAACATCTTTTTTTTTTTAATTTTATACACCTACTTCTCACTTATCAATTTTCTCATTTTCAGACATTTCACATTTACAACAATAGTAAAAAATCTACTATCAATTATTTTGTCCGTTAACAACATATGTCTGGCATTAACGAATGCCAAAGAGAGAGGTGAGAGTAACACTGGCTGTGATGTTGAGGTTATATGTCAACTTGGCTGGACCACGAGTCTCAGTGGTTTGCCAGTTATGTACTGATGTAACTTGGCACTTGTGTAATGATGTAATCATTCTCCATTTTGTGATCTGATGTGGTGGTCCTCCATTTTCACATAACACCAATTTTTGCATAACTACCTGGTCTTTGAAATCTCAACACGTTGATGATAAGGGAAGAGTGGGTGTAAATACATATGTATGACTTATTTAGGAGCTCTGATGGTGCAATCTTTGAGAGCTCAGCTGCTAACCAGAAGGTTAGTGGTTTGAATCCATTGGAGACTCCCTGTGAGAAAGACCTCTTGATCTGCTTCCATAAAGATTACAGTCTATGAAAACCTATGGGGCACTTCTATTATACAACATGGGGTCTCTATGAATCAAAAATTGACTCAATGGTGCACAACAACATGACTTATTTAAAACCTCATTTAAAAAGCCTTCATGAGTACACACACTGATGCTCTTTGTAAAGTGCCAAATGGAAATCTCACACTGTGTGAATGACCCTGAGTTTAAGAAGGCCCATACATGAAGAGATGGATGTACCTGTTGTGATATTTGTTAATCAGCACTGCTCCATGTAAATAGTATCTTTTGAGGTGTTTTCTCACCGTTTATATTATGTAAAGCTGTTTTTGACACACTAAGAAGAAATAAAGAAGATCAGACTAAGAAAAAAGTGGGACCAATTGAAGACCAGGGCATAGGCCAAGATCACCTTTGGCACATTGAGGCATTTCTTTCGTTTATAGATAATTCCTTGAGTTTTGTGAACTGGAACGGAGTTTCTAATATCACCTACTGTCATCTACTACCACAAAACACACAAGGAAAATGGGTGAGAAAATAGCTAAAAGCTCGCCAAGTTTACAAATATGAGAGAACCAGAATGATATTTTTTTGCTTCTTTTTTCTACACCACAGCTTCATCTAAGAAAATGAATTATATACACTTAAAGCATTATCTTTCCGAGTGTGGCAGGAATAAACATTTTAAGATCAGGGTATTTTTGAAGAAATTATCCGCAGGGTGAGGGAAGATTTCAGCAACAGGTTTTCCTTCCAAAATTCCACATGCGTATTGCCAAAAAAAATCAGGATATTTAGGATCCCAAGAGGAGGAAGAGAAGGGATAAACTACATTGAAAAGGAGGCAAGAAAGACCATAGCTGAGGAAGCCAGGGTCTAGTTTTGATGTTGGTTGGTGGCGATTACCTCCTGACAGGAGTTTCCAATTCAGGAAGGTGAGATGGACAAAGATATCTATAGTTTATGGGCAAGCGTCTAATTCTGACACCTATTTTTAAGTCTGTTGTTGATACATACGTAGGCCCTGTTCTGCAGCAATGGGTTAAGTTTGCTTATTGTGACAAATTCTCTATTTGGTTTCTCCCCCAAAAGAACAGGTCTTTCAGGAGTCTGTTTGAACATGGATCATAGTTGTCTTTTGTTAACCCTTGTTTTATAATTTATCAATGAAGAAAATGTCAAGGGGAATCTATCCAAGTGTGCTTAATGTTACGTTGAACTCTTCTTATATATCACCCATGAAGAAATAGTGGAAGAGAGGCTGACTGCACACTTAGAGTATAATATTTGGCTTACATGCATAGAATCAAAGGTATGTGCTTTCCTTCATATCTGTTCTTTCAAGCTTGACCTTTTTACCCTTCTCCTGGCAAAGTAAACAACAACAAAAAAACCCAAACCCATTGCCATCAAGTCAATTCCAATTCATGGTGAACCCACATGTTACACAGCAGAACAGATCCATAGGTTTTTCTTGGCTGTAATCTTTATGGAAACAGATAGCCAGATCTTTTCTTCCATGGCACTACTAGGTGAGTTTGAACTGCCTCCCTTTTAGTTTAGCAACTGACAGTAAACTGCTTACACCACCCAGGGACATCCTGGTAAAGTATCTTTCACTAAATATTTAGAAGGTTTTAAAAATTTAAAAGCGATCCGGGGCCAAGATGGCGGACTAGGTGGACGCTACCGCGGATCCCTCTTGCAACAAAGACTCGGAAAAACAAGGGAATCGATCACATACTTAACAATCTACGAACTCTGAACAACAAGCACAGAATTAGAGATGGAAAATGAACAAATACGGGCAGACAGCGACTGTTTTCAGAACTAGGAGCCAGCGCACCAGCTGACTACTTGGAAAATCTAGTTTCCCAGTGATGGCTCGGAGACAGCAGTCCATATCAAACCACATAAAAAAACAGACCATGACAGCTTCTCCAACCCCCCAAACAAAAGAATCAAAATCTTTCCCAAATGAAGATACAATCCTGGAATTATCAGATACAGACTATAAAAAAACTAATTTATAGAATGCTTAAAGATATCACAAATGAAATTAGGATAAATGCAGAAAAAGCCAAGGACACACTGATAAAACTGTTGAAGAACTCAAAAAGATTATTCAAGAACATAGTGGAAAAATTAACAAGTTGCAAGGATCCATAGAGAGACAGCATGTAGAAATCCAAAAGATTAACAATAAAATTACAGAATTTGACAACGCAATAGAAAGTCAGAGGAGCAGACCCGAGCAATTAGAATGTAGACTGGGACTTCTGGAGGACCAGGGAAACAACACCAACATAGCTGAAAAAAAATCAGATAAAAGAATTTAAAAAAATGAAGAAACCCTAAGAATCATGTGGGACTCTATCAAGAAGGATAACTAGGAAGTGATTGGAGTCCCAGAACAGGGAGGGGGGACAGAAAACACAGAGAAAATAGTTGAAGAACTCCTGACACAAAACTTCCCTGACATCATGAAAGACGAAAGGATATCTATCCAAGATGCTCATCGAACCCCATTTAAGATTGATCCAAAAAGAAAAACACCAAGACATATCATCATCAAACTTGCCAAAACCAAAGACAAACAGAAAATTTTAAAAGCAACCAGGGAGAAAAGAAAGGTTTCCTTCAAGGGAGAATCAATAAGAAAAAGTTCAGACTACTCAGCAGAAACCATGCAGGCAAGAAGGGAATGGGACGACATATACAGAGCACTAAACGAGAAAAACTGCCAACCAAGGATCATATATCCAGCAAAACTCTCTCTGAAATATGAAGGCGAAATTAAGATATTTACAGATAAACACAAGTTTAGAGAATTTGCAAAAACTAAACCAAGACTGCAAGAAATGCTAAAGGAGATTGTTTGGCCGATGACCAATAATATCAGGTACCAGCACAATACAAGGTCACAAAACAGAACATCCTGATATCAACGCAACTCAAACAGGGAAAGCACAAAAACAAACAAATTAAGACTAATTCTAAAAAATAAATAAATAAACAAAATAATACACACAACAGGAAATCATGGAAATCAATAGATAAACGATCACAATAATCAAAAAGAGGGACTAAATATAGGAGGCATTGAACTGCCAGATGGAGAGTGATACAAGGTGAAATAGAAGGATACAAGTTAGGTTTTTACTTAGAAAAATAGGGGTAAATAAAAAGGTAACCACAAAAAGGAATATCAATTCAATAACTCAAGAAAAAAGCCAAGAAAAAAGTAACGACTCAATAAACACAAAGTTAAACATTATGAAAATGAGGATCTCACAAGCTACTAAGAAAAACGTCTCAGCACAAAAAAGCATGTGGAAAAATGAAATGGCCAACAACACACATGAAAAGGCATCAAAATGACAGCACTAAAAACTTACTTATCTATAATTACGCTGAATGTAAATGGACTAAATGCACCAATAAAGAGACAGAGAGTCACGGACTGGATAAAAAAACACGATCCATCTATATGCTGCCTACAGGAGACACACCTTACACTTAGAGACACAAACAAACTAAAACTCAAAGGATGGAAAAAAATATGTCAAGCAAACAATAAGCAAAAACGAAGAGGAGTAGCAATATTAATTTCTGACAAAATAGACTTTAGACTTAAATCCACCACAAAGGATAAAGAAGGACACTATATAATGATAAAAGGGACAATTGATCAGGAAGACATAACCATATTAAATATTTACGCACCTAATGACAGGGCTGCAAGATACATAAATCAAATTTTAACAGAATTGAAAAGTGAGATAGACACCTCCACATATATAGTAGGAGACTTCAACACACCACTTTCGGAGAAGGACAGGACATCCAGTAAGAAGCTCAGTAGAGACACGGAAGACCTACTTACAACAATCAACCAACTTGACCTCATTGACTTATACAGAACTCTCCACCCAACTGCTGTAAAATATACTTTCTTTTCTAGTGCACATGGAACATTCTCTAGAATAGACCACATATTAGGGCATAAAACAAATCTTTCCAGAATCCAAAACATCGAAATATTACAAAGCATCTTCTCAGACCACAAGGCAATGAAGCTAGAAATCAATAACAGAAAAACTAGGTAAAAGAAATCAAATACTTGGAAAATGAACAATACCCTCCTGAAAAAAGACTGGGTTATAGAAGACATCAAGGAGGGAATAAGGAAATTCTTAGAAAGCAACGAGAATGAAAATACTTCCTATCAAAACCTCTGGGACACAGCAAAAGCAGTGCTCAGAGGCCAATTTATATCAATAAATGCACACATACAAAAAGAAGAAAGAGCCAAAATCAGAGAACTGTCCCGACAACTTGAACAAATAGAAAGTGAGCAACAAAAGAATCCATCAGGCACCCGAAGAAAACAAATAATAAAAATTAGAGCTGAACTAAATGAATTAGAGAACAGAAAAACAATTGAAAGAATTAACAAAGCCAAAAGCTGGTTCTTTGAAAAAATTAACAAAATTGATAAACCATTGGCTAGACTGACTAAAGAAAAACAGGAAAGGAAACTAATAACCCGAATAAGAAACGAGAAGGACCACATCACAATAGAACCAAATGAAATGAAAAGAATCATTTCAGATTACTATGAAAAATTGTACTCTAACAAATTTGAAAACCTAGAAGAAATGGATAAATTCTTAGAACAATACTACTTACCTAAACTAACACATTCAGAAGTAGAACAACTAAATAGACCCATAACAAAAAAAGAGATTGAAACGGTAATCAAAAAACTCCCAACAAAAAATGTCCTGGCCCAGATGGCTTCACTGCAGAGTTCTACCAAACCTTCAGAGAAGACTTAACACCATTACTATTGAAGGTATTTCAAAGTATAGAAAAAGACGGAATACTACCCAACTCATTCTATGAAGCCACCATCTCCCTGATACCAAAACCAGGTAAAGACATTAAAAAAAAGAAAATTTTAGACCTATATCCCTCATGAACATAGATGCAAAAATCCTTAACAAAATTCTAGCCAATAGGATCCAACAACACATCAAAAAAATAATACACCCTGATCAAGTGGGATTTCTACCAGGTATGCAAGGCTGGTTTAATATCAGAAAAACCATTAATGTAATCCATCACATAAATAAAACAAAAGATAAAAACCACATGATCTTATCAATAGATGCAGAAAAGGCATTTGACAAAGTTCAACACCCATTTATGATAAAAACTCTAACCAAAATAGGAATTGAAGGAAAATTCCTCAACATAATAAAGGGCATATATGCAAAGCCAACGGCCAGTATCACTCTAAATGGAGAGAACCTGAAAGCATTTCCCTTGAGAACGGGAACCAGACAAGGATGCCCTTTATCACCGCTCTTATTCAACATCATACTTGAAGTCCTAGCCAGGGCAATTAGGCTAGACAAAGAAATAAAGGGTATCCAGATTGGTAAGGAGGAAGTAAAGCTATCACTATTTGCAGATGACATGATCGTATACATGGAAAACCCTAAGGAATCCTCCAGAAAACTACTGAAACTAATAGAAGAGTTTGGCAGAGTCTCAGGTTATAAAATAAACATACAAAAATCACTTGGATTCCTCTACATCAACAAAAAGAACACCGAAGAGGAAATCACCAAATCAATACCATTCACAGTAGCCCCCAAGAAGATAAAATACTTAGGAATAAATCTTACCAAGGATGTAAAAGACCTATACAAAGAAAACTATAAAACTCTGCTACAAGAAATTCAAAAGGACACACTTAAATGGAAAAACATACCCTGCTCATGGATAGGAAGACTTAACATAGTAAAAATGTCTATTCTACCAAAAGCCATTTATACATACAACGCACTTCCAATCCAAATACCAATGTCATACTTTAAGGGAATAGAGAAACAAATCACTAATTTCATATGGAAAGGAAAGAACCCCCGGATAAGCAAAACATTACTGAAAAAGAAGAAGAAAGTGGGAGGCCTCACCCTACCTGATTTCAGAACCTATTATATAGCTACAGTAGTCAAAACAGCCTCGTATTGGTACAACAACAGGCACATAGACCAATGGAACAGAATTGAGAATCCAGATATAAATCCATCCATGTATGAGCAGCTGATATTTGACAAAGGACCAGTGTCAGTCAATTGGGGAAATAATAGTCTTTTTAACAAATGGTGCTGGCATAACTGGATATCCATTTGCAAAAGAATGAAACAGGACCCATACCTCACACCATGCACAAAAACTAACTCCAAGTGGATCAAAGACCTAAACATAAAGACTAAAACGATAAAAATCATGGAAGAAAAAATAGGATCTACCCTAGGAGCCCTAATACAGGGCATAAACAGAATACAAAACATTACCAAAAATGATGAAGAGAAACCAGATAACTGGGAGCTCCTAAAAATCAAACACCTATGCTCATCTAAGGACTTCACGAAAAGAGTAAAAAGACCACCTACAGACTGGGAAAGAATTTTCAGCTATGACATCTCAGACCAGCGCCTGATCTCTAAAATCTACATGACTCTGTCAAAACTCAACCACAAAAAGACAAACAACCCAATCAAGAAGTGGGCAAAGGATATGAACACACATTTCACTAAAGAAGATATTCAGGCAGCCAACAGATACATGAGAAAATGCTCTTGATCATTAGCCATTAGAGAAATGCAAATTAAAACTACGATGAGATTCCATCTGACACCAACTAGACTGGCATTAATTCAAAAACCACAAAATAATAAATGTTGGAGAGGCTGCGGAGAGATTGGAACTCTCATACACTGCTGGTGGGATTGTAAAATGGTACAACCACTTTGGAAATCCATCTGGCGTTATCTTAAACAGTTAGAAATAGAACTACCATACAACCCAGAAATCCCACTCCTCGGAATATACCCTAAAGATACAAGAGCCTTCACACAAACAGATATATGCACACCCATGTTTATTGCAGCTCTGTTTACAATAGCAAAAAGCTGGAAGCAACCAAGATGTCCATCAACGGACGAATGGGTAAATAAATTGTGGTATATTCACACAATGGAATACTACGCATCGATAAAGAACAGTGACGAATCTCTGAAACATTTCATAACATGGAGGAATCTGGAAGGCATTATGCTGAGCGAAATGAGTCAGTTGCAAAAGGACAAATATTGTATAAGACCACTATTATAAGATCTTGAGAAATAGAAAAAACGGAAAAGAACACATACTTTTGTGGTTACAAAGGGGGGAGGGAGGGAGGGAGAGGGCTTTTTATTGATCAATCTGTAGATGGGAACTGCTTTGGGTGAAGGGAAAGACAACACTCAAAACAAGGAAGGTCAGCCTAACTGGACTGGATTAAAAGTAAAGAGGTTTCCGGGATAAAATGAAAGCTTCAAAGGTCAGCGAAGCAGGGGCTGGGGTCTGGGGAACTTGGTTTGAGGGGACTTCTAAGTCAATGGGCAAAACAATTCTATTATGAAAACACTCTGCATCCCACTTTGAATTGTGGCACCTGGGGTCCTAAATGCCAACAAGCAGCCATCTAAAATACATTAATTGGTCTCAACCTACCGGGAGCAAAGGCAAAGGAAGAACACCAAGGTCACACGACAACTAAGAACCCAAGAGACAGAAAGGGCCACTTGAACCAGAGACCTACATTATCCTGAGACCAGAAGAACTAGTTGGTGCCCGGCCACAATCGATGTCTGCCCTGTCAGGGAGCACAACAGACAACTCCTGAGGGAGCAGGAGACCAATGGGATGCAGACCCCAAATTCTCATTAAAAGACCACACCTAATGATATGATTGCGACTAGAGGAATCCCAGAGACAATGCTCCCCAGAACTTCTGATGCCACAGGACAGGAACCATCCCCGAAGACAAATCATCAGGCATGAAAAGGACTGGTCAGTCAGGGGGAGAGAGATACTGATGAAGAGTGAGCTAATTAAATCAGGTGGACACGGGAGAGTGTGTTGGCAACTCTTGACTGGAGGGGGGATGGGAAGATAGAGAGAGAGGGAAGATGGTAAAATTGGCACGAAATGAGAGACTGTAAGGGCTGACTCAATAGGGGGAGAGCAAGTGGGAGAAGGGAGTAAGATGTATGTAAACCTACATGTGACAGACTGATTGGAATGGTAAATGTTCACTTGAAGCTTAAGAAAAATTTTAAAAAAAAAAAAATTTAAAAGCATTACCAAAAATCCCTACTTTCACAAATTGACCATGACATTCTTGGATAAGTCAGCTCGCTAATGCTCTGTAACAAGGTATTCTAAAACTTATGGCTTACACAAGAATCATTTAATTCTTGTTCATGTGTCTGTGGGTCAGGGACCAATCATCTGACCTTGCCTGGTCTTAACTCCAGGCTTCAGTTTGGGTTCAGGTATTCTCTATGACTATAATTCTTCTCATATATCAAAAAGAAGCTTCATCTTTTTCTTGGTTGGTCAGATTGTATTAAAGATTGGTAACCACACAAGGAAGGACTGGAAACATCAAAATGAACCATCCCCAATCAGGTACTACAAAAATAGTAAAATTCTTCAGATCTTGGCATGTGACTTGGTACCAAGAGTGGGTATAGAGAAACAGAATTATAAGGGTGAGTTTTCTAAATTTGTCCTCAAGTGTGGTTAGTCTTAAAGATGTTGATGACTCTGCTTCCAGTAGTTTCGAGGGCACTGCTAATCCATGGTGTGAGGGGTAGCAACAGAAATACACAAAATATCACCACCAATAGGTAGGTATTGATGACAGGTAAGGCTCTGGGTAATCACAGGTTTGATACCTCCCTACACTTTTTTCAGAACAAGAAGTATAAATTAGCTGGTTGGTTGGTCCTATGCTCATTAGACAAAGTAGTGAAAACAAAAAAAAATGAGCTCAAGTGCCACATAAACAACCTCAGATTTGCACTTATGCCCTGAAAGAAGCCTTATTTCTTGTTGTAACAGAGCTGATATTGCCAAAAAATAAATCCAGAGTCTTATCCAAAGAGGCCTAATTACAACACCAATTGAATTTGCAGCTTAGAATGGTGTCTAAAGTTAAAGTGAGGGCTTTGATTTGGAAGAAATGGAATCCTGAATCTTTGGATGGGGAAATATGCACAGTGGTTAAGAGCTCAACTGCTAACCAAGAAGTCAGCAACTTGA
The DNA here is from genome assembly GCF_024166365.1 of Elephas maximus indicus. NCBI lineage: Eukaryota > Metazoa > Chordata > Mammalia > Proboscidea > Elephantidae > Elephas > Elephas maximus. Next base: position 74,939,251 of record NC_064838.1, on the reverse strand, counting down.
ATCCACCAGCTGTTCCTTGCAAACCCTATGGAGCAGTTCTATTCTGTCCTATAGGGTTACTATCAATCAGAGTCAACTCTATGGCAATGGGTTTGGTTTGGTTTGAAATCAAGAAGCTGAGCCCCTAAATTACACTTAATCACTCCTGCCAACAGAACCAGCCCTCTCACTCCCATCTGAAAGGATAAGTCCATCTTTGTCTGCTAAGCCACGCTACCCAGTAAAACCGTTAGCCCCCCCATTTTCATCTGATGAGATTAACCCAGCTAGGTAGGAAGAGCCTTTGACTGAGATATTGCCTGGGATGGCATCTGAGTCATCACCTGATGAGGCATCTGAGTTATTACCTGGGGTGCCTCCTGAGGCAGATGACTTACAGAACATTGCTGAATGTTCTCAAAACACATCCCCACCAATCATTTTTGCTTCTAGACCTCTAACTAGACTTAAATACCAGTGAACTCCAAAAGGTAAAGTGCAAAATATGACTCAGCAGGAGGTACACTACCCTCCAAAAGAACTGCTTAACTTTTCTAATGTGTACAAACAGAAACCTGGGGAATATGTCTGGGAATGGCCATAAGGGTGTGGGATAATGATACAAGGAACATAAATTTTGGTCATTTTTTTGAGCCATTTATTTGGTTTTGTTTTTAAATTAAACCTTTTACATTTTGAATATTGTATATTCACACACACTTCTAAGAAATAATACAAAGAAATCCCATGTATCCTTTACCAGTTTCTCCTGGTGGTAAAACCATATGTCATGGATTGAAATGTGTCCCCCAAAAATATGTGTATTGATTTGGCTAGGCCATGATTCCCAGTATTGTGTGATTGTCCACATTTTGTCATCTGAAGTGATTTTCCTATGTGTGGTAAATCCTATCTCCAGGATGTTAATGAGAAGGTATTAGTGGCAGTTCTGTGATTGAGACAGGACTCAATCTACAAGATTAGGTTGCATTTTAAGCCAATCTCTTCTGAAATGTAAAAGAGAGAAGTGAGTAGAGAGACATGAGGATCTCACACCATCAAGAAAGCAGCACTGGGAACAGAGTGGATATTTTGGACCCAGGGTTCCTGAGAAGAAAAACTCCTAGACCAAGGGAAAATTGATGACAAGGACCTTCCTCAAGAGTTGACACAGAGAGAAGGCTTTTCCCTGGAGCTGGCACCCTGAATTCAGACTTTTGGCCTAACGGACTGTGAGAGCATGAACTTCTGTTTGTTAAAGCCATCCACTTGTGGTACTTCTGTTACAGCAGCACTAGATAACTAAGACACCCTAGTAGAGTATCATAACCAGAATATTGATATTGACACAGTCCAGCAATATTATTCAGACTTCTCCAATCTTACATGCACTCATGTGTGAAACTAGCTTCTCCCTGCTTTTTTTCCCTGCAGTACTTATTGCTCTTATGCTATAAGATTTACTTTTTTTTTTAAATTTTATTGTGCTTTACGTGAAAGTTTACAGAGAAAATTACTTTCTCATTCAAAAATTTATATAAAAATTGTTTTGTGACATTGGTTGCATTCCCCAGAATGTGTTAGCACTCTTCTTTCTAACCTTAATTTCCCATGTCCATTTGTTCAGTTTTTGTGTCCATTCCTCTCTTTTAGTCTTTGCCTTTAGGCAGATTTTGCCTAATTGATCTCCTATACTTGATTGAACTGAGAAGCACGTTCCTCACATGTCTTAATGTTTGTTTTATAGGCCTTTGGCTAAAGGTGGGCTTCAGGAGTGGCTTCAGTTCTGAGTTAGGAGTTCTGAGTTAGCAAGATATCATAGTCTCGGGATTTCTCCTATCTCTGTCAGGCAAGCAAGTCTGATCTTTTTTGTGAGCTTGAGTTTTATTCTACATTTTTTCTCCCACTCTATCTGGGACCCTCTATTGTGATTCTTGTCAGAGTAGTCAGGGGTGAGAGTTGGACACTACCTAGTTCTTCTAAGCTCAGGTTGGTGGAGGCTGTGGTTCATTTGGTCCATTAGTCCTTTGGACTATTTTCCTTGAGACACTGGTTTTCTTCATTCCACTTTACTCCAGACAGGATAGGATCAATAGATGTATATGAGATGGGCACACACAAGTTTTTAAGGCCCCAGGAGCTACTCACCAAAGTAGGATGTAGAACATTTTCTTTAAGAATTATGTTATGTATGTTGACCCAGATGTCCCTCAAGACCATGATCCCCTGCCCTCAGCAGCAGTAATTTGCTCCCTTGATTTTGCCTTTGTCAAGTTGTGCTGACTTCCCAGATACTGTGTGTTGTCTTTCTTTCCCTTTGCCAAAGTTAACACTTGTCTGCTATCTAGTTAATCATTACCCTTCCCTACTCTCACCACCCTCATAACCACCAAAGATTGTTTTTTTTTTTTCTATGTGTAAACCTTTTCTTGAGTTTTTATAATAGCGGTCTTCTACAATATTTGTCCTTCTGTGACTGACATTTCACTCAGCATACTGCCCTCCAGATTCATTCTTGTTGTCAGGTGCTTCATAGATTCATCATTTTTTTATCATTGTATAATATTTCATTGTGTGTATGTACCAAAATGTTATCCATTCGCCTGTTGATGGACACTTAGGTTGTTCCCATGTTTCTGCTATTGTTAATAATGCTGTAATGAATGTGGGTGTGCATGTGTCTATTCATGTGGCAGCTCTTATACTCTAAGATATGTTCTTAGAAGTGGTATTGCTGGACCATACATTATTTCTATTGCTAGTTTTTTAAGGAGATGCCATATTGATCTCCATAATGGAAACAAATATTTGTGTTATGTCCTGTCAAAGAGAACCAGGACATGAGTATCAGATAGTCAATAAAGACTATTATAATATCTGCTCTTAAATAATCTGATTAACTTCTTCACATTGTCATGTCGAATCCAAAAAAACATTGCCATTGAGACAATTCTGACTCATATCGACCCTATAGGACAGAATACAACTGACCCTTTAAGTTTTCAAGGAGCATCTGGTGGATTTAAACTGCCAACTTTTTGGTTAACGTTCACAGCTCTTAACCACTACGCCACCGGGGTTTCCATGTCATGTCATCAAAGTGGGAAAATATGATCCAATGAATGGTGTGACTCTAGATATAACATTTCACTTCTAAAGAAAACAATTCTCAATTTTGTAGCACAATGTCTTCAGCCATCATTCATGTATTCAATGAATATTTGCTGATTTTAAAAATTCTGTGAATCATGCTGTTCAGATGATATTTACTCTTTCAGGCTTTTTCTTGTTTTGACTGTCCATGGTTCTATGATTCTAATTTTATCTTGTGTTCGTACACGTTTTAACTTCCTTATTAGACTATGAGCTTGGGTAAGTTGTTCAACAACTTTTGGAAAATATTCCATAGGAAATCTGAGGGAATTGAGGCCTTAATGCATGTTAAAAAATACATATATGCTGCTTTGTACTGAAACGTTGTATAGTAAATACATGTAATTATCATTTTTTGTTATCATTATATTATTATTTTATGTCAGTATCGCTATCATTTCTTCATTATATGAAGAGGCTTTTGAAACAAGGAAAGTATCATTAAGTAATTCATTTATCGAACTACTAAAATTAAAGTTTATTCCCAACCATAGTTGCCCAGAATGGCCTTGAAATCCTCCCAGAAATGGCCCAACTCTCTAGTCTGCCATTGTAATAGATTCTCTATTAATTTATTAAACACTTAGTGTACGATGTCCACCTATACTTTAAACAATATATATGTTTACATACATACATGCACACACACTTCTGTTTATCAAGTTAATCTGTGAATATCAATTTTATATAATATTCTTAATATTTTTTCTAGGCCTTAAGTATATACATTAATGACCAACCAATAGTCTAAGATGAAGAAAAGTGTTTATAATTTATCTCATTTCCTTTATTTTTAGTAAATTGAACAAAATAAAAGGTATAAGAGCAGGTATTTATTGAGCACCAAATGCAATTTGGCATATTATCTAGTTTACTTCTATGCCTTTAAAAATTATCATTATTTGAAGTTAATATGTCAGTAGTGTGAAGCTTAGTGATAAAGTGTTTTTCCTTGTTCAAATAACTAGTGCATAACAATGGAAAGATTTGAACTCATATCTGTATAAAACCTAATTCCATGATTTTTATACCATTTCTTTTTATATGTAATGACTATTATATACATAATCCTCTCATACAAATAATGAATTCTTAAAATTTTAGAATTTCTCTAAGTATTTTCAAATGACTTTCTTGTCAGTTTTATAAATGCATTCATTGACTGCTATATGATAAATCTTGTTCCCTTTTTTCCAGAATAAACTCCAAAGATTTAATAATCGCTGTCCACTGTCCTTGTGTAGGACTCCCTGGCTTGTGCAACAGTTCACATGCTTGGCTGCTAACCACAGAGGTGGAGGTTGGGTCACCTACATGTGCCTCAGAAGAAAGACCTGATAATCTATTTCTGAAAAATCAGCCAACAAAAAGCCTGTGTAGCACAGTTCTACTCTGACACACATGGCTTCACCATAAGTTGGAATTCACTAAATTACAACTTTTTTTTGTTTGTTTGTTTTTTGGTTTAGTCGTACCTAACTTACAGTCCACAGGGGGATATGCTCTCAATGAATATGATTTCATTCCATGTGCTGAGTGCAATGACAATTTACAAACTTAAAATGGAAGAACTCTTGGAGAAAATAACACCAGAGTTGAATCTTGAATGATTAGTCACACTTTCAGACACTAAAAAAGATGGAAAAGACAGTCCCTACAAAGGGAATAGTACAAATGCCCAAACTGTCTCAGCATCATTAACAGTACTCTCCCTGACCTCCTCCATGTGTCTTTCAGTTTGTCATACTGTGGGGGCTTGCTTGTTGCTGTCTTGCTGGAAGCTGTGCTACAGGTATTCAAATACCACCAGGGCCAGCACGGTGGACAGATTTCAGCTGAGCTTCCAGAATAAGACAGCCGAGGAAGAAGGACCTGGTGGTCTACTTCTGAAAATAATTTTAAAAATATTGTTGCCATCCAGTCAATTCTGACTCATAGTGACCCTATAGATTAGAGTAGAACTGCCCCATAGGATTTCAAAGGAATGCCTGGTGGATTCAAACTGCCTACCTTTTGGTTAGCAGCTGAACTCTTAACCACTACACCACTTTAAGAATAGCAGCAGAACATTGTCTGATATAGTGCCAGAAGAGCCCCTCAGTTTGGAAGGCACTAAAAGATGACTGCAGAAGAGCTGCCTCCTCAAAGTAGAGAAGACCTTAATAACTTGGATGCAGTCAAGTTTTCGGGACTTTCACTTGCTGATGCGGCATGACTAAAAATGAGAAGAAACAGCTACAAACATTTATTAGTATTCAGAACATGGAATGAACGAAGTATGAATCTAGGAAAATTGGAAATCATCAAAAATGAAATGCAACACATAAAGATCGATATCCTAGGCATTAGTGAGCTGAAATGAACTGGTATTGGCCAGTTTGAATCAGACAATCATATGGTCTACTATGCTGGGAATGACAACTTGAAGAGGAATGGCTTTGCACTCATCGTCAAAAAAAAACATTTCAAGATCTATGCTGAAGTACAACGCTGTCAGTGATAGGATACTATCCATATGCCTACAAGGATACCAGTTAATATGACTACTATTCAAGTTTATGCACCAACCACTAAGGCCAAAGGTGAAGAAATAGAAGATTTTTACCAACTGCTGAGGTCTAAAATTGATGGACTATGCAATCAGGATGCATTGATAATTACTATTGATTGGAATGCAAAAGTTGGAAAGAAAGAAGAAGAATCTGTATTTGGAAAATAGGGTCTTGGTGACAGAAATGATGCTGGAGAGTGCATAATAGAATTTTGCAAGACCATTGGCTTCTTCACTGCAAATACCTTTTTCAACAACATAAATGGTAACTACACACATAGACCTAGCCAGATGTAATAAACATGAATCAAACCACCTACATGTGTGGAAAGAGACTATGGAAAAGCTCAGTATCATCAGTCAGAACAAGGCCAGTGTCTGATTGTGAAAAAGACCATCGATTGCTCATATGCAAGTTCAAATTGTAACCAAAAAAAATTAGAAGTCCATAAGAGCCGAAGTATGGCCTTGAGTATATTCCACTTGAATTTAGAGGCCATCTGAAGAATATATTTGATGCATTGAACACTGACTGAAGACCAGACGAGTTGTGGAATGACATCAAGGACATCATACATGAAGAACGAAAGAGATCATTAAGAAGACAGGAAAAAAAGAAAAGACTAAAATAGATGGTTAGAAGAGACTCTGAAGCTTGCTCTCGAATGCAGAGTAGCTAAAGCGAAAGGAATAAATGATGAAGTAAAAGAGTTGAACAGAAGATTTCAAAGGGCATCTCAAGAAGACAAAGTCAAGTATTATAATGACATGTGCAGAATCCTGGAGTTAGAAAACCAAAAGGGAAGAACATGCTTGTCATTTCTCAAGTCGAAAGAACTGAAGAAAAAAATTCAAGCCTTGAGTTGCAATACTGAAGGATTCTACAAAGAAAATATTAAATGATGCAGGAAGCATCAAAAGAAGATGGAATGAATATACAGAGTCACTATACCAAAAAAACTGACCAACATTCAACCATTTCAGGAGGTAGCATATCATCAGGAACTGATGGTACTAAAGGAAGAGGTCCAAGCTGCACTGTTGTCACTGGTGAAAAACAAGGCTCCAGGAATTGAGTGAATACCAATTGAGATTTTTCAACAAATGGATGCAGTGCTGAAGTGCTCACTTGCCTATACCAAGAAATTTGGAAGACAGCTACCTGGCCAACCGACTGGAAGAGATCCGTATTATATCTATTCCCAAGAAAGGCAATCCCTCCGAATGTGGAAATTATTGACCAACATCATTAATATCACAAAGTTTTGCTGAAGATCATTCAAAAGTAGTTATAGCAGTATGTTGGCAGGGAAATTCCAGAAATTCAAGCCAAAATCAGAAGAGGGCATGGAACCAGGGATATTATTGCTGATATCAGATGGATCCTGGTTGAAAGCAGAGAATACCAGAAAAATGTTAACCTGAGTTTTATTGACTATCCAAAGGCATTGGACTGTGTGGATCATAACAAATTATAGGTAACATTGCTAATAATGGGAATTCCAGAACACTTAATTGCGCTCTTGAGAAGCCTACACCTAGATCAAGAGGCAGTCATTCCAATAGAACAAGGGGATACTGTGTGGTTTAAAGTCAGGAAAGTTATATGTCAGGCTTGTATTCTTTCACCATGTATATTCGATCAGTATGCTGAACAAATAATCTGAGAAGCTGGACTATACCAAGAAGAATGGAACATCGGGATTGGAGGAAGGCTTATTAACAACCTGCCTTATGCAGATGACGCAATCTTGCTTTCTGAAAGTGAAGAACACTTGAAGCACTTGCTGATGAAGATTAAAGACCACAGCCTTTAGTATTGATTACACTTCAACATAAAGAAAACCGAAATCCTCACAACTGGACAAATAAACAACATCATGATAAACAGAGAAAAGTTTAAAGTTGTCAAGGATTTCATTTTATTTGAATCTACAATCAACACTCATGGAAGTAGCCGTCAAGAAATCAAATGACACATTGTATTGGGCAAATCTGCTGCAAAAGATCTGTTTAAAGTGATAAAAGGCAAAAATATCACCTTGAAGACAGGTGTGTCTGACCCAAGCCATGGTGTTTTCAATCACCTTATGTGGATGGGAAAGTGGACAATGAATGAGGAAGACTGAAGAACAATTGACACCTTTGAATTACGGTGTTGGTGGAGAATATTGTATATACCATGGACTGCCAAAAGAATGAACAAATCTTTCTTCTAAGAAGTAAAACCAGAATGCTCCTTAGAAGCAAGGATGGGGAGACTATTTCTCACGTACTTTGGAAATGTCATCAGGAGGGATCAATCTCTGTAAAAGGACATCATGCCTGGCAAAGTGGAGGGTCAGCAAAAAAGAAGAAGACTCTCAATGAGGTTTATTGATACAGTGCCTGTAACAATGGGCTCAAGGATAACAACAATTGTGAGAATAGTGCAGAACCCGGCAGTGTATTGTTCTGTTGCATATAGGGTTGCTAGGAGTCGGAATAGCCAGGACAGAGCCTCTTTGTCCTTTGTTCATTTTCAGTAATCTCATATGCCTTATAATCCAAAAAACCCATTGTCATCGAGTCGATTCTGACTCATAAGCAACCCTATAGGACAGAGTAGAACTGCCCAACAGAGTTTCCAAGGAGCACCTGTTGGACTCGAACTGCTGACCTCTTGGTTAGCAGCCGTAGCACTTAACCACTATGCCACCAGGGTTTCCATATGCCTTAGAGGCTCTAAATCTTGAACTCACATTAGCTGTCTTACTTGGTTCCTCTGATAGAACTTTCTTCTTAAATCCATTCTTTTTGTCTTCCCTTTAAATTTGTGATCTGGTTTATCTCTGTTTTTCTAGTTATATTGCCTGGTATCTAGGCAACAAGTCCCCTTGGTTGCACAGTACATAATAGCCAGGTGCCAGTCCTGCCCTTATCTGGGGATATGACTCCTAATTGTTTCACATGTGTGGAGGCCAGCTGTATATACCACCCTAGTCACCCCTGGCTCCCAAGTTTTAGTCTGGGAGAAAGAGCAAGGTATATCTTGGTCATCCAGTGTAAGATATCAGAGTTTTCAGATCCAAAAATGGAGAGGTATGACAAGAACAATTTTTAATATTGCTCTGTGGAATATATTTGATTGAAGAGGGTGTTGCCATACAAAATAACTGATATCATATGTTCAAAAATTTTATTTTGCATGTATTCTCATGTATTTTATTATGAAAATGTTTATTGCAAAAATTATGAAAAATTTCAAACATAAAATTTACAAATGAATAAAACTGTGTAACTCAAATACGTATCAGGATATATAAATTTCCATTAACCTAGGCATTTTGCTTATGCTGCTTTCCAGATAATCTCCGCCCCATCAAATCTCACAGCCAACTGCTATTCTGATTTTTTTTTCCCCACCATGGCTTAGTTTTGCCTGTTTTAAAACTTAATATAAATGAAAGTATGTAGAATTTACTCCTTTATATATGGCTTCTTTACTCAGCAAAATATTTTTGGGAATTATCAATGCTGTTGTGAGTATCAGTAGTTCATGTTTTTTTTATCACTGAGGAATATTTTAATCTGTATTAGCAAACCACAGTTCATTTTTTTGACTGATGGATACTTGCATATTATACACAAAACTGCTGTGAACATTATAGCAGAAGTTTTTTTGTGAACATATTATTTTTCTTGGAAAAATAGGAATGAAATTGTTGGAACATATGATAATTGTAAGGAACTCCAGTGGTGCAGTGGTTAAGCACTTGGCTGCTAAACAAAAGGCCACTGATTTGAACTCACCAGCTGCTCTGTGGAATAAAGATGGGGCTGTCTGCTTCTGTAAAGATTATAGCCTTGAAAACCCCATAGGGCAGTTCTACTCTGTTCTATTGGGTCTCTATGAGTCAGAATTAACTCAATCGCTAATGGGTATAATAAGTGTAAGGGGCCCTGGTTCTGCAAACGGTTAAGCAGCTTAAGACCAAAAAACCAAACCTGCTGATGTTCAATCGATTCTGACTCATAGCGACCCTATAGGACAGTGTGGAGTGGCCGGTGTATTTGAACTGCCAAACTTTTGGTTAGCAGCCTTAGCTCTCAACCACTGCACCTCTGCTAACAAAAAGGCTGGTGGTTCGAACCTACGCAGCAGATCAATGGGAGAAAGATCTGGTGATCTGCTTCCATAAAAATTATAGCTAAGAAAATCCTATGCATCAGTTCTACTCTGTCACATGGGGTGGCTATAGTTGAAAATGACTCAATGGTACCAAACGACAACACAGCAAGTGTCTTAGTCATCTAATGCTTCAATAACAGAAATGCCATAAGTGGATGTCTTTAATAAACACAGATTTATTGTTTCACAGGATAAAAGTCCAAATTTAGGGCATCAGCTCCAGGGGAATGCTTTCTCTCTCTGTAGGCTTAGGGGGAAGCTGCTTGTCATCAATTTTCCCTGGTACAGGAGCTGCTCAGTGGAAAGACTCCAAGTCCAAAGAACTCATTCTGTTCCCAGGGCTTCTTTCTTAGCGCAAAATTTCCCTCTCTTCTCTGCTGGCTTCTCTCTTTTACACCTTAAAAGAGATGGACTTAATATATAACCTAATCTTGTAGACTGAGTCTTGCCTTATTAGCATAAATGCCTATAATTCTGCCTCATTTACATCATAGAGGTTAGGACTTACAACACATAGAATAATCACAGCTGATTACAAAATGGTGGACCACCACACAATACTGGGAATCATGGCCTAGCCAAATTGATACACATTTTGTGGAGACCCAATCCAAACCATAACAATAACCCCGTATTACATTTTATAATAAACAGCCAGAATCTACTGCAATAGGGCAAACGTTGTGACCATAATATTCACAAATAGGGTTTCTGTTTTATACAGGGGAGAATTAACAAGACAAAAAAAAAAAAACCAGGGTGGGGAAATGGAATGAAAGCGTACCATAATTGGATAGTAAGTCAAAGAACTTTATGCTAATGATAGTCTATTTTTACAATGGGCTCTTAATGAGGGGTTGTATGCTGGCTCAGGTTGAGCAGGGGCCAAAGTTCAGGGACCTGGAGAAAGGAGAGATGCTTAGCCAAAGTTTGGTTACCAAGCATCTTGTTCCAACTGGCCCATGGGACAAGCTGTTCAGCTAATCATTTATGAAGCAAAGAATGGAAATATGGGAGTATGTCTAGCCTTGTCATAAGTAAAGAAGGTGCATTCTTGAGTTGTATTTAAGTCATATGGTAAAGGATGTTTGGCAGTTTTCCAGAACATGAAAGTGTGTTGGGGGTGGGAGGGTTAACCATGGCTATTTTCCAGGATCAAAGGGATCACCTAAAATTCAATACTGTCAAGGACATTTCCATTCTCTGTTAAATACATGGCCCTCCTCATGCATGAAAAGTTAACTTGGGGACACTAGTTTAGTCTCCAAACTTCTTAATGTCTTTGAAAATAAGAAGTGAGAACACAGGAAACAAGTAATATTTTATTAAATTTATCTTAAAAATAACCTCTGACAGGAGGGCATTGTTAGTATTGGTAAGTTTTGTGTGACTAAAGAATTAAAAGCCACATTAAAATGCAGTGGACCTTGGTAATGGTAAAACTATATTACGTTTTAGTACACTGATATGCAGGAATATCAAAGTTTATGACATAACCCATAGCATACACAGCCGAGGTGCTACTGTTAAAATGCTTTATCCACCGTGGGCACCAAAATTTTGCTGGCAATTTTAACCTGGGAATCTACACAGCCTTCTATTACAAATTATTGTTCCTGCTGCAGTCGTGGATTCTTCTTACTCTAACTGGGGAAAAGTTTCCTGTGAATTTTCTGAATGCCTATGGTAATTTTCCTGACACAATACATCTTTAAACAAAATAATATTGTATCATTAATTGGCTTTAACTAAGTTTCGAATTATCTGCCTTTCTGTCTAAGAAAATGCATACTATCTCCAGTTTATTTTTATTTAATCCTGATGATACACATTATTTCACTTTCCTACTTTCAGAGTTTCAAAGTTCTGTAGCTGAGCTTCTGCACACCAACCACATTCCATAAATAGCTGAATATGGCAAGCCCCACTGTAATGCTAAATTAAAAACAGCCTGTAAAAAAATCCTGTGGCATCTTAATAACACAAGAAAATAATGAGAAAAAACTACTTTGGAGTATCAGTAAATAAAAAAAGAAGGCTTTGATTAAAAAAGATGGACTTTCTAAAGACAATCCAGGGATAAAAAGGAATGGATTTCTCAATATCTCAGTACACTGAGTTCCTTTCCTTGGAGATGTTCAAAAGAAGAAGGACACCTTATTGGAAATGAATTATAGACAGAATGGAAGATCACAGAGAATTAGTTGCACTTTATTTATGGATTCTCACAAGTCTGAATGGCTGCGATTACATAAATGTCTATTTATCAGAACACAAACTACTGAATTCAGAATTGTGATGTTTAGCCCACGGTCAGCAATGTCAGAGTTGAGCTCGCAGAAAAAGATTGGGTCAGGCTGATGTCAGTTTGGTCCATAATTATCTGACTTATTCTGACACTCTAGCTATGACACAAAAGATGATGCTAACCATTTATCTTGCTTATATACTGGGAAAAAAAGAGCAACACAAAGCCTTACATATGATTATATATTATTCACACAATAATCACACATTATCATATTTGATGTCTGTACTAATTCAGTCAAACCATTACTGGATAATCAAATCTCCAATTCAGCCTTTGCTTTCTGAGGTAATTTTGATACTCCATAACTTTCTCATGGCATTTTTCACTTCTGCATTCCTTAATGTATAGATAAGTGGGTTGAGAAAGGGTGTTCCAATGGTATAATATACTGCCACCATCTTGTCCATGGAGAAAGTGGTTTGTGGACGTATATATATGAATATACACGGAACAAAGAATAAGACAACTACAATGATGTGGGAGGTGCAAGTGGAAAGGGCTTTTTTGCTCCCTTCTGCACTGTGGTTTCGCAAAGAATACAAGATGACAATGTATGAGATCATCAGAATGAAGAAACTGATTGAGCAAGTGGCCCCACTATTGAACACCACCAGTAGGTTACTGACCTAAGTGTCCATGCAAGCAAGTTTTAATAAGGGCTGCAAATCACAGCAATAATGATCAATTAAATTGGGTCCACAGAAGGGCAATTTCCAGACCAGGACATTCTGAATAATAGAACGTATTAAAGCAGCTATCCAGGCAAGAATGATCAAGATAATGCAGACCTCTGGTCTCATGATGGTCGGATAATGCAAGGGATTACAGATGGCCAAATAGTGATCAACAGCCATGAGGACGAGGACAAAGACCTCCATGGGTCCAAATAAATGCATTGCGAAGACTTGTGTCATACACTCATTACAGGATATGACTTTCTCTGCAGAGAGAGCATCTACAATTAGCCTAGGGGCTGTGGAAGTTGAAAAGCAGGTATCAGCAAAGGACAAATGAAATAGCAAGATGTACACGGGACTCCCAAGAGACTGGCTGAACTTGATGGTCACAATAATGAGCAAATTCCCCACCACAGTTCCAGTGTAGAAAATGAAGAAGATTATAAACACCATTTTCTGCCTCAGAGGATCCTGTGTCAATCCTAACAGTATGAACTCAGTTACACTCTTATTTTGCTGCATTGTTTCAGTAGATGTGGGGAAAGTAGAGGTTAGAAATAGTTTATCTGAAAGGAAAAAAGCAATAATTTTATAAAACTAATACTGCATTTGAAGCTTGAATACCTAAGCTGGATCACGAAACTTGCACTTATGAATGGGTAACCATTTATTTTTCTGTATGATTTTTCCTGAATATAAATAAAATAGAATTCATAATACTTAATCTAGTTCCCTGATTGCATGTGACTGTGTAATAGGAAAATAATAAAAAAATAAAGAAGTCTTCAGACACAATACACTTTAATGCTGGGGATTTGATAAAAGTGAATAATTTCCTGAGTTGAATGTATTTCTTCATTTTTTATCAGGGACCTGCCAATATTATAGGGAATGTGCTGAAAAAATGGAGAAAATTTTTGCATAAAAATTTCAGAAATCAATTTGTAGTAAGGAACATGTAAATAAATAATAAGCCCATTGCCACCGAGTCAGTTCTGACTCAAAGCAATCCTATAGGACAGAGTAGACCTGCCCCATAGAGTTTCCAAGGAGTGCGGTTAGCAGCTACAGAACTTAACCACTATGTCACTAAAAAAAAACTAGGGCTTCCAAATAAATAATAGACAAAAAATTAAAATAACTTAAACAATAAAAGAGACCCTGTACTTAACAAAAGAACTAAAGAAATTGAAAGATGCCCATACACAATTAAATACATTACCATTAAAACTGCAATTTGATATCATTTTCACCTATCAGATAGCAATGTGACCTTTTTGATAAACGTTTGTTAATGTATATACAGTGCATGCAAAGGTGTGGAAAACCATCAGTCTCACACATTTTTGGTAGGAGTTAAAGTGGGTGCAATCTCTTAAGGGGTGATCCCCCATAGAGAGGATATTACAAGTGCACATCCACATCAGCCAGTAATTCTGTTATTCTGCAGATATACTTACTCACACGCACAAAGAAAACCACTGGGTCACTTTCCATGGTAGCAAAAGATGGGAAACAATTTAAATGTTCATCAGAACTTAATAAACCAGAGTTGGCCCTTTTACGCAATCATAGTTTAAAGAAAAAAAGGACGAGTATGTATGTAACGGTCTTTAAAATGTATTGCAGAATGAAAAATAGGGAATATAAACGTATGCTTAGACTGTAATATTTCCATTAAAATCAGGATAATTTATATCACACATACATAGGCTTATACAAATAAATTGTGCTGAGAAGAGTACCAAGGAAAATCATAATATCTAGAATATCTAGAATGCAGGAGAGGGAACCTGCATTCTAGGCATCAGAGATGGAGAGAGATCTACTTTTAGAGATGTGTCCTTTGGAAATCATAAAAACATTCTGTAATCATGTGTTGCATTAAAAAATAAAGATTTAAAAAATCTTACCTAAGGAGATGATCTGATTAACTTATTTGCATTTGCATGTTACTGAGCCCTCAGATGGCCTTCATACTTATGCCGGAGGCACCACAATATTCTAGGGCTACACTGGATTCCAGGAACTTGAGTAAACAATGAGTCAGCTACAGAGGCAGTTCTGAAACTCAGTGCTCTTTAACTACATGATACCTCACCACACTGCCATGCAACTGCAGGCTCTTAGTCTTGGATGTCTTCCAGAGGTACTGTTAGTCAAACTCTTAATCACAGAAATGAAAAAGTGTTTGTAATGTCTATCAACTAATTATGATATCTTGATCTATCTAATCTATCATCTATCTGTCTGTCTATCTATCTGTCTACCTACCTACCTACCTACAGACAGGCTTACACACATAAGGCACATAATTGGTATCCATTAGAATGATATACAATACGAGTGACACGCTAGAACTAAGCAACATAAGGAGAGGGATTTTTGTCTTCTCACTGCTGAATTTCAGGAAATAAAAAAAAGAGGGTGTTTAATAAATATATATGTATACAAGGAATGAAAGAATTAAGGAGGAGTTTCCATAGGTAAAATTCTATAATGTCTCATACTAGTCTACACTTGGTTGCCACTGAGGAGATACGAAGCCTGGAGCCTATTCTAACCACAGCAAAATAAACCTTGGTGGCGTAGTAGTTAAGTGCTACGGCTGCTAACCAGTGTCGGCAGTTCAAATCCGCCAGGCACTCCTGGGAAACTCTATAGGGCAATTCCACTCTGTCCTGTACAGTCGCTATGAGTTGGAATCGACTCGATGGCACTGGGTTTAGTTTTGGTTTTGAAGCATTTCTGGAACACTCAAAATATAATATTTCTATTTGCTATCTTCCTCATCCTCATCTATCAAAACCATTTACCTTGTAGTGCTCGAATACCATACACATATTTTATTTCTGCCTTCTCACTTTAGATTGTAAATCCCTCATAGAAAAGTCTCTAAACTATCCTTCCACAATTGACTTCTATGTGTTACTGCGGTCACAACAAACAGATGGATTTTCTGAAAATACTAAAGACATCTATGTTACTATCAAATAAAAATGTTACCAGATTTTACGCAGAGTTGAAAATGCTCAGCTACTTTCTTTTCTTCCCAGGATAATTTAGAAGTCTCATGCTTTTTAGAAAAAAAAAAAGCTTCTAAAATTATCTTAGATCTCAAAAGGATGCTTAGGTTCCCATCTATTAGAAGGCAATCTGAGTTGCTGATAGTTTCATTCCACACACTTGGAAATCTAACCTCACACAAGATTTTGACTGGGAGATGCTTGCCTTTTGCCTTCCCTAGAGGGGCATTTAGCGTGAATGGTGCAAAATATAGAAGTCTGGGGAAAATCATTCCCTAAGTGTCCATTTCCTCCTAATTAAGAAGCTTGAGCCAGGTGTGATACAGAGCTTTTCCTCAATTTGTCTTCTTAGATTATGGGGAAAAATGTAACCTATTTTTGAAATTAAAGGTGCAAGTTTTGGTCATAAATGACACTTTTTTACTAGAGAAAGGAAAGTGGTCATCTATTACCCAGATCTCTGTAATAACATTCTTTGATAAAAAGAATCAGGACTTCTCAGAAAATGGCTGCTGATTATAGGATTGGGACAAGGAACGTACAAGAGGAATTGAGGCATCTTGCAGCGCCAGAGAGGAAGAAAGTACTCAAGCACGCATTTGCCCGTGTGAGTGCACGCGGGCGCACGTGCGCGCGCACACACACACACACAAACCCATGCAAACACACACGAAGAATGGTGAGGATATGCCAAATGAACACAGGATACAATTGAAAGAGCTCCCATTGATCAAAACTTTAAAAATGTGATCAACAAAATACAACAGTACTAGACTATACATCAAAGTATAAAATAAATATCTATTAGTCCATACTGAGATATATATATATATATATATAAATACACATAACTGAATACACAACTGAATGGGGAGAAAAAACTAATTTAATTTCCTGTACATAAGAATTCCAAATGATTTGTGCAGATATGACAACCTTAAAGAAATAGAGCATAGCTTTCTAACTTTTATGTGTGGACGGCAAAGTGGCTTCCTTCCAAAGAGTACAATATGGAAATAAGATCAGCAGTACATCAGCCATCTTGATTAAACAAGGGGCCGTGCCAAGCGGCTGAGCATGCCTTCTTCAGTAACACAGAGTTAACTCCCAGTGTGGAAGCTATTCCTTTATTAGGCAAAACAGGAACTAACCTATCCTTTTAGAGTATCTCCTTATTTAGGTATACTTCTTCTGTCTCAGTTAAAGAAAACAAGAGACTGGGGTCTCCAGTCCAGTTAATACCAGTCTTGGATCAGCTCAGGCCGTCTTGAACTGTGCAATACTAATGACATTGCCCCTCAAACAGCTTATTGACGTCAGAGGCCAAAAACATACCCAGTCTACACTCTGGACATGGGCAAAATGCCATCTTTGAGCCCCCCCTTTCAGGCTGAATAGGCATAGCATACTGGACCACCCCAAAAATGCCCTCTCACGTCAAACCAATCAGCAAGCTGGCCCCAGCCTGGGGTGCTCCTGGGGACCCCGGACCCAATTTACTTTATCCACATAAACCCCTTGGGCTATTGTTTTGGGAGACACCTTGACGACCCGAGTCCCGGTGTTCTCCTTTACTTGGCCAACTAAATAAAGCTTCTTCTTTCACTTTCATCCACTCCATGAGTCTTCACAGCAATGCCAAACAGATCTTGGAGTGTCAGGTTATAAAAAAAAAAAATAGAAAGGGGAAAAAGAATAAGTTTACTGTAGAGAAATCTGACAGACATTGCCTCAGACAGTGATCAAATTTAACATCATCAGTGATAAGTCATATTGATATTATGTAATCTTGATGTGATGAAAATGACATTTTACATCTGTGGTCTTCATTCAAGGAATTCAAAACCCTAGTTTGTTGTTGTTAGGTGCTGTCTGGTTGGTTCCAACTCATAGCAACCCCACACACAACAGAACAAAACACTGTCCAATCCTGCGCCATCCTCACAATTGTTGCTATATTTGAGCCCACTGTAGCAGCCACTGTGTCAATCCATCTCATTGAGGGTCTTCCTCTTTTTTGCTCACCCTCTACTTTACCAAGCATGATGTCCTTCTCCAGGGACTGATACCTCCTGATAACTTTCAAAGTAAGTGAAATATAGTCTCGCCATCCTTGCTTCTAAGGAGCATTCTGGTTGCACTTCCTCCAAGACAGATTTGTTCTCTCTTTTGGCAGTCCATGGTATTTTCAATATTCTTCGCCAATGCTACAATTCAAAGGTGTCAATTCTTCTCAGGTCTTCCTTATTCTTTATCTAGCTTTTGCATGCATATAAGGTGATTGAAAACACTATGGCTTAGGTCAGTCACACCTGAGTCCTCAAGGTGAAATCTTTGCTTTTCAGCACTTTAAAGAGGTCTTTTGCAGCCACATTCCCAATGCAATGCACCTTTTGATTTCTCAACTGCTGCTTCCGTGGGAGTTGATCGTGGATCCAAATAAAAATGAAATCCTTGACAACATCAGTCTTTTCTCCATTTATCATGATCTTGCTTACTAGTCCAGTTGTGAGGATTTTTCTTTTCTTTACGTTGAGGTGCAAGCCATACTGAAGGCTGTGGTCTTTGATCTTCATTTGTAAGTGCTTCAAGTCCTTTTCACTTTCAGCAAGCAAGGTTGTGTTATCTGCACATTGCAGGTTGTTAATGAGTCTTCCTGCAATCCTGATGCCCTGTTCTTCTTTTTATACTCCAGCTTCTCAGGTTATTTGCTCAGCATACAGATTGAATAGCTATGGTGAAATTATACAACCCTGACACCCACATTTCTTGACTTTAAACCATGTAGTATCCCCTAGTTGTGTTTGAATGACTGCCTCTTGATTCTTGTACAGATTCTTCATGAGCACAATTAAGCGTTCCAGAATTCCCATTCTCTGCAATGTTATCCACGATTTGTTATGACTCACACATAGATTAGTTTTGCCTGTCCTAGAGCTTAATATAAATGAAAGTATGTAGAATTTACTATTTTATGTATGGATTCTGTATTCAGCAAAATATTTTTGTGATGAGGCGGGGCCAAGATGGCAGAGAAATCAGACACTTCCTGTGGTCGCTCTTACAATAAAGACCCCCAAAAAACAAGTAACTCAAATATATATGACAATCTAGGAGCCTTGAACAGCAAAGACAAAGTTGAGAAATCAGATTGAGCAGAAAGGGGAGGGAGAAATGGTTCAGAAGCATCAAGGACTTACCAAAGCTGACCTGGCTGGCATCAGCACCCCATAGGTTGGGTTGGCTGGCATGAGCTGTGAGATAAGCGTGGTGCTTGGGATATGTTTTCCACATTGGGAGAGACCAGTGGTGGAGAGTCTGATTCAAACTCCACAACCATCAAAAAAGAGTGGTGTTCACTTGTCTATCAAGCATTCAACCTACAGCAAGGATCAAAAAAAAAAAAAAATTTGGAACATACCTCTCTACCATTCCCTGCTGTACTCTGGGTCCTGGTCAGCTTCACTGATTGCTGAGCTCCCTGGGCCTCAAATAGGACTTATCGAGTGTCCTGAGCCATTTTCCTAGCTTTGGAGATGGAACAAATTAACAAACAGGAAAAAAATAATCTGCCAACTCCCCTAAGCCAGAAACTTGGGGCAGGCACGGCCCCTTTGCCTAGGCTCAGGCTTAAGGGGTCCATGGACTTTGAATGCTTTTCACCCCTGCATAGACTAGTGTGGGCCAATTACAACAGTGTAAGGCCTCATTAGAACAGTTTAATAGGGTATATACCTGAAGCCTATCTTCATCTGTATCTGCTATAAAAAGGTGAGGCAGGTTTGTGACATTTGACACCACCTTGCCCATTAAGCAGGGTCCTCACCTACCCACATCAGCAGCCTGAGTGGTGGTGACTCCACCTACTCCAACAAGCCACCCATGACAGGGGTTCAAGAATAAGTGGTGACTCTCAATCCTTACAACCAACAGCATTGGGTTACCATATCCTGACTGCAAAGTCCACCTACCTACACAACCTATGGAACAGGGACACGCTTTCCACAGAGACACTCAGGGGCAGCAGTCACCCACTGACTTGACAACTGCATGACCCCCTATTGCACCCAGATATCTATGCCTACTCCAATCACTCCAGCCAGTGTAAAATCATAGGTGAGAGCCTGCATCACACATGTGGTGACAACCTGGACAACTGAGCTGAATCTACCCAAGAACAGTAAACAGGCTACTGGAATCTCATACCTAGTAACAGCTTCAGCCATTTGGAGACAGATGTGAGAGCTTCAAAGTTGCCAATAATAAAACTAGCTCACAGAACCAGCCTCTTTGGACACATCAAAACAAAACAAAACAAGAAGCTAGGACACAGTAAGCAAACATAAAACATATAATTATTATAACTTATTGATGGCTCAGAGAAAACAGTCAACATCGAATCACAGAAAGAGGCAGACCATGATGGCTTCAGAAAGCCACCAACACAAAGAATCCAGAAACTTCCCAGATGAAGATAGTTTCTTGGAATTACCAAAGGTACAATTCAAGAGACTAATATACAGAACTCCTCAAGAGATTAGGACGAAGATCAGACAAAACTCAGAATAAGCCAAGGAGCACAAACAAAGCGACAGAAGAACTTAAGATTAGAGAAGAGCATAATGACAAATTTAACAGGCTATAAGAATCTGTAGAGAGACAGGAAACAGAAATTCAAAAGACTGACAAGAGAATGTCAGAATTAGACAACTCAATAGAACGTTATAAGAACAGAATTGAGCCAATGGAAGTCAGAAGTAGTGAGACTGCACTTGACAGAAATTTATTTAAAGAAAAATCAGATAAAAGAATTTAACATAAATGAACGAACCCTAAGAGTGATGTGGAACTCTATTAAGAGGAATAATCTATGAGTGGAGTACTAGAACAGTGGGAAATAACAGAGAATACAGAGAGAATTGTTGAAGTTTTCTTGGCAGAAACATTCCCTGATACTGTAAAAGATTAGAACATATCTATCAAATAATCTCATGGAAACCCACGCAAGGTAGATCCCAAAAGAAAGTCACCATGACATATTACAATCAAACCTGCCAACACCAAAAATAAAGAGAGAATTTTAAGAGCAGCTCGGGATAAATGAAAAGTCAACTACAAAGGAGCATCAATAAGACAAAGCTCTGACTACTCAGCAGGAACCATGCAAGCAAGAAGACAATGGGGAGACATACATAAAGCCTTGAAGGAAAAAAAAATTCCCAGCCAAGAATTATATATCCAGCAAAATTGTCTCTCAAATATGATGGCAAAATTGGTGCATTTCCAGATAAACAGAAGTTAAGGGAATTTGTAAAAAACAAACCCAAGTGATAAGAAATAGAAAAGGAAATCCTCCAATTAGAAAATCAATAACATCAAAGAACAACCCAAGACTTGAACACAGTGAAGAGCAACCAGATATCAACTGATATTGGGAAGTCACAAAAATGAATCAAAGCTAAAACACTGAAAATAGGCAAGCAGTGAAATCAATATGTAAAAGATGACAACATTAAAAAAAAAAGAGGAACTAAAAAGTGTGACCATAGATCTTTCATATGGAGTGGAAGTCAAGGAGATATCGAAATATGAAAGATTGATTTAAACTTAGAACATCAGGGATAAATATTAACGTAACAACAAAGGATAGGAACAATCCTACACATCAAAATAAATAAATAAAATAAAACAAGAAAAATATAAAGACTCAGTATAAAAAAGCAACAACAATGAAAAAGATAAAAAGAAAATGCATAAAGAAAAATGAGTCTGCACAGAAAATTAAGTGGAACAAAGAAACTGTCAGCAACACACAAAAACAGACATGAAAATGACAGCACTAAACTCATACCTACCAATAGTTATGCTGAATGTAAATGAAATAAATGCACCAAAAAAGAGACAGATCATGGCAGAAAGGATTAAAAAACACTATCCGTCTATAC
The DNA here is from genome assembly GCF_024166365.1 of Elephas maximus indicus. Lineage (NCBI taxonomy): Eukaryota > Metazoa > Chordata > Mammalia > Proboscidea > Elephantidae > Elephas > Elephas maximus. The sequence continues at coordinate 74,917,438 of NC_064838.1, read as the reverse complement.
ATTGCCTACAACAGACACGCCTTAGACTTAAAGACACAAACAAACTAAAACTCAAAGATAGAAAAAATATATCAAGCAAACAACAATCATAAAAGAGGAGGAGTGGCAATATTAACCTATGACAAAATAGACTTTAAAGTAAGATCCACCACAAAAGTTAAGTAAGGACACTATATTATGATTAAAGGGTCAATAAACCAGGAAGACATAACCATAATAAATATTTATGCACTAAATAACAGGGCTCCAAAATAAAGAAAACAACCTCCAACAGCGTTGAAAAAAGAGACAGTTCTACAATAACAGTAGAAGACTTCAACATACCACTTTTTGGTGAAAGACAGTACATCCAGCAAGAAGCTCGATGAAGACACGGAACATCTAAATGCCACAATCAATCAACTTGGCCTCATAGACATATACAGAATGCTTCACTCAACAGCAGTCAAGTATACTTTCTTTTCCTATGCACATGGAACATTCTTCAGAATAGACCACATATTAGGCCATGACGCAAGCCTTAACACAGTACAGAGCACTGAAATATTACAAAATATTTTTTCTGACCATAAAGCCATAGAAGTAGAAATCCATAACAGAAAAAGCAAAGAAAGAAAAAAAAAACACACAAGGAAAATGAACAACACCTTGCTCAAAAACTACTTGCTTATAGAAGAAATTAAGGACTATGGACAAAATAAAGAAATTCACAGAATCAAATGAGAATGAAAACACATCCTTCAAGAACCTTTGGGACACATCAAAAGCAGTGCTCAGAGGTCAATTTATAACAATAAATGCACACGTCCAAAAAGAAGAAAGAGCCAAAACCAAAACATTATCCCTACAACTCAAACAGAAAGAGAGCAAGAAAAGAAGCCCTCAGGCACCAGAAGAAGGCAAATAATAAAAATTAGAGCAGAACTAAATGAAAAGCTGAATAGAAAAATGATTGGAAGAGTTAAGAAGATCAAAACATGGTTCCTTGAAAAGATCAACAAAATCAATAAACCATCTGCCAAACTGACAAAAGAAAAACAGGAGACCAATAAGAAATGAGATTGGTGGTATCACAACAGATCCAACTAAAATTAAAAGAATCAAAACAATACTGTGAAAAATTGTATTCTAACAAATTTGAAAACCTAGAGGAAATGAACAAATTTCTAGAAACACACCACTTACCTAAACTAACACAAACAGAGGTAGAACAACTAAATAAACCTATGAAATGAAAAGGTAATTAAAAAACTCCCAATAATAGGAAAAAAAAAAAGACCTGGCTCTGACAGCTTCACTGGAGAATTCTACCTAACTTTCAGGGAAGAGTTAACACTACTACTACTAAAGGTATTTCAGGGCATAGAAAAGGATGGAATACTCTCAAACTCATTCTATGAAGCCAGCATAACCCTCATACTAAAACCAGATAAAGACAGCACAAAAAAAATTACAGACCAATATTCCTCATGAACATAGACACAAATATCCTCAACAAAATTCTAGCCAACAGAATTCAAAAAAATAATTCACCATGACCAAGTGGGATTCATGCCAGGTATGTAGGGATGGTACAACATTAAAAAAATAAATAAATAAAAGGGTAATCCACCACATAAATACAACAAGACAGGAACAACATGATCAATTGATGCAGAAAAGGCATTTGACAAAGTCCAACACTCATTCGTGATAAAAACTCCAAGCAAAATAAGAATAGAAGGGAAATATCTCAACAGAATAAACAGCATCTATACAAAGCCAACGGCCAGTATCACCCTAAATGGAGTCTGAAAGCATTCCCCTTAAGAAAGGAGATCAGACAATGATGCCCTTTATTACCACTCTTGTTCAACCTTGTGCTGTAGGTCCTAGTCAGAGCAATTAGGCTAGAAAAAGAAATAAAGGGCATCCAAATTAATAAGGAAGAAGTAAAAGTATCCCTGTTTGCAGATGTTATGATCTTATGCACAGAAAGCCCCAAAGAATCCACAAGAAAACTACACAAACTAATAGAGTTCAACAAATTATTAAGACACAAGATAAACATACAAAAATCAGCTGGATTCCTCTACACCAACAAAGAGGACATAGAAGAGGAAATCACCAAATCAATACCATTTACAGGAGCCCCCAAGAAGATAAAATACTTAGGAATAAATCTAACCAGAGACGTAAAAGACCTATACAAAGCAAACTACAAGACACTACTGCAAGAAACTGAAAGAGACCTACATAAGTGAAAAATGTACCTTGCTCATGAATAGGAAGACTCAAACTTATGAAAATGTCAGTTCTACCAAAATTGATCTACAGATACAATGCAATCCTGATCGAAATTCCAAAGGCATTTTTTAATGAGATAGAGAAAGAAATCACCAACTTCATATGGAAAGGAAAGAGTCTCTGGATAAGTAAAGCATTACTGAAGAAGAACAAGGTGGAAAGTCTCACACTACCAGATTTTAAAAACTTTTATACTGCCAGGGTAGTTAAAAAGTCTGGTACTGGTACAACAACAGATACATAGATCAATGGAACAGATCTGAGAATCCACATGTAAATCCATCCACCTCTGAGCACCTGATATTTGACAAAGGCGCAAAGTCCACTGAATGGGGAAAAGACAGTCTCTTTAACAAATGGTGCTGGCATAACTGGATATCCATCTGCAAAAAAAGGAAACAAGACCCATACCTCACACCGTGTACAAAAACTAACCCAAAATGGATCAAAGGCCTAAATAAAAAATACAAACCAATAAAGATCATGGAAGAAAAAAACAGGAACAATGTTAGTAGTCCTAATACATGGAACGTTGTTGCTGTTAGGTGCCATTGAGTCGGTTCCGACTCTTAGCGACCCTATGTACAACAGAACAAAACACTGCCGGGTCCTGGGCCATCCTTTACAATCGTTGTTATGCTTGAGCTCATTGTTGCAGCCACTGTGTCAATCCACCTCGTTGAGGGTTTTTCTCTTTTCCACTGACCCTGTACTCTGCCAAGCATGATGTCCTTCTCCAGGGACTGATCCCTCCTGACACCATGTCCAAAGCAGGTAAAACACAGTCTCGCCATCCTTGCTTCTCAGGAGCATTCTGGTTGTATATCTTCTAAGAGAGATTTGTTCGTTCTTTTGGGAGTATATTCACTATTCTTCGCCAGCACCACAATTCAAAGGAGTCAACTCTTCTTCGGTCTTCCTTATTCTTTGTCCAGCTTTCACATGCATATGATGCGATTGAAAATACCATGGCTTGGGTCAGGTGCACCTTAGGGTTCAAGGTGACATCTTTGCTCTCCAACCCTTTAAAGAGGTCCTTTGCAGCAGATTTGCCCAATGCAACGCGTCTTTTGATTTCTTGACTGCTGCTTCCATGGCTGTTGATTGTGGATCCAAGTAAAACGAAATCCTTAACAACCTCAATCTTTTCTCCGTTTATCATGATGTTGCTCATTAGTCCAGCTGTGAGGATTTTTGTTTTCTTTCTGTTGAGGTGCAATCCATACTGAAGGCTGTGGTCTTTGATCTTCATTAGTAAGTGCTTCAAGTCCTTTTCACTTTCAGCAAGCAAGGTTGTGTCATCTATATAATGGAGGTTGTTAATGTCTCCTCCTCCAATCCTGATGCCCCATTCTTCTTTATATAGTCGAGCTTCCAGTATTATTTGCTCAGCATACAGATTGAATAGGTATCGTGAAGGAATACAACCCTGGCATACACTCCTTTCCTGACTTTAAACCAATTAGTATCCCCTTGTTCTGTCTGAACAACTGCCTCTTGATCTATGTAAAAGTTCCTCATGAGCACAATTAAGTGTTCCACAATTTCCATTCTTCACAATGTTATCCATAATTTGTTGTGATTCACACAGTCGAATGCCTTTGCATAGTCAATAAAACACAGGTAAACATCCTCCTCATATTCTCTGCTTTCAGCCAGGATCCATCTCACATCAGATATGATATCCCTGGCTCCACGTCCTCTTCTGAATTTCTGGCAGTTCCCTGTCAATATACTGCTGCAGCCCTTTTTGAATGATCTTCAGCAAAATTTTGCTTGAGTGTCATATTAATGCTCTTTTTCTGTAATTTCCACATTCGGTTGGATTACCTTCCTTGGGAATAGGCATAAATATGGATCTTTTCCAGTCAGTTGACCAGGAATCTGTCTTCCAGATTTCTTGGCATAGACAAGTGAGAACCTCCAGCGCTGTATCTGTTTGTTGAAACATCTCAATTGATATTCCATCAATTCCTGGAACCTTGTTTTTCACCAATGCCTTCAGAGCAGCTTGGACTTCTTCCTTCAGTACCATAGGTTCCTGATCATATGCCACCTCTTGAAATGGTTGAACATGAATTAATTCTTTTCGCTATAATGACCCTCTGTATTCCTTCCATCTTCTTTCATGGGTCCTGCGCAGTTTAATATTTTCCCCATGGAATCCTTCACTATTGGAACTCGAGGCTTGAATTTTTTCTTCAGTTTTTTCAGCTTGAGAAATACTGAGCATGTTCTTCCCTTTTGGTTTTCATCTCCAGCTCTTTACACATGCCACCAATACATGACATAAACAGAATAAAGAACATAACTGTCAAGGCACAAACACCAGAGAAGAAACTAAATAACTGGGAAGTTCTAAAAATCAAACATTTATGCTCATCCAAAGACTTCACCGAAAGAGTAAAAAGACAACTTACAGGCTGGAAATAAAATTTCTAGCTATGACATCTTCGATCAGTATCTAATCTCTAAAATCAACAACATATTGCAAAACTTCAACCACCAAAAGACAGATAATCCAATTAAAATAATGGGCAAAGGATATGAACAGGCATTTCACCAAAGAAGACATTCAGGCAGATAACAGATACATGAGGAAATGCTCACGGTCATTAGTCACTAGAGAGATGCAAATCAAAACTACAACAAGGTGCCATCTCACCTCAACAAAGCTGGCATTACTCCAAAAAACAGAAAACAATAAATGTTGGAGAGGTTGGGGAGAGACCGGAACACATACACACTGCTGGTGGGAATGTAAAATGGTACAACCACTTTGGAAATAGATTTGGCGCTTCCTTAAAAGTTAGAAATAGAAGTACCATAGGATCCAGCTATCTCACTCCTTGCAATATACCCTATAGAAATAAGAGCCATCTCACTAACAGATACATGCACACCCCTGTTCATTGCAGCACTGTTCTTTTTCTTTTTTTTTTTTTTACAACAGCAAAAAGATGGAAACAACCTAGGGGCCCATCGATGAATGAATGGATAAAAAAAAATATGGTATATTCACACAATGGAATAATGTGCAATGATAAAGAACAGGGATGAATCTGTGAAACACCTCATAACATGGATGAATCTGGAAGGCATTACGAAGGGTGAAATTAGTCAGTTGCAAAAGGACAAATATTACATGAAACCACTAGTATAAGAATTCAAGGAAATGTTTAAAAAGAGTAGAAAACATCTGATGGTTACGAAGGTGGGGAGGGAGAGAGAGGTGTATTCACTACTTAGATTAAAAAAAACCCCAGTGCCATTGAGTCGATTCCGACTCATAGCAACCCTATAGGGACGCTATATGAATCGACTCGATGGCACTGGGTTTTTTTTTATCTAAGTAGTGAATACACCTCTCTCTCCCTCCCCACCTTCATTATCTTGGGTAAAGAGAAAGGCAACTCACGATACAGTGGAAGTCAGTACCACTGGACTAAATAAACCAAAAGCTAAGAAGTCTTCTGAACACCACCGAACAATTCGTGGGACAGTGTTATAGGGGTGAGGTCCAGGGACCATGCTTTCTGGGGATATAGGGGTCATGGGCATAGCAAAGTTTATTGAGAAAACGTTCTGCATCCCACTTCGGTGAGTGACATCTGGCATCTTAAAAGCTAGTGAGTGGCCATTTTAAATGCATCAATTGGTCCCAACCCACCTGGAGCAAAGGAGAATGAACACCAAAGACACAAAGAAAATATTAGCCAAAAAAACAAAACAGGCCCCGTAAATCAGAGACTCCATCAGCCGGAGGCCAGAAGAACTAGATGCTGCCTGGCTACCGCCAATGGCTGCCCTGACAGGGAACACAACATAGAGTCCCTGATGGAGCAGGAGAAGAGTGGGGTGCAGAGCTCAAATTCTAGAAAAAAGATCAGGCTTGGTGGTCTGACTGAGAATGGACGAATCCCAGAAGACATGGCTCCCAGACTCTCTTTAAGCCCAGAACTAAAACCATTTCCAGGGCCAACTCTTCAGACAAAGAATAGACTGGACTACAAGACATAAAATGATATTCGTTAAGAGTGTGCTTCATAGTTCAAGTAGATACGCAAGACAAAATGGGAAGCTCTTGTCCCAAAGGGGATAGAAGCTGCCTGAATGGATATGAGAAATCTGGGGTGGAAAGGAGGAATTTGTGGTCACATTATAGGGATGGCAGCTAGGGTCATCTAACAATGTGTGTATAAATTTTTGTATGAGAAACTAACTTGAGCTGTAAACTTTCGCCTAAAGCACAATAAAAAATATTTCTGTGTGTGTGTGTGAATTATCAATGCTGTAACAGTAATTCATTCTTTTTTATTACTGAGGAATATTTTAACTTAGAATATCACAGTTCACCCATTTTTATATTGATGGATGCTTGGGGATTATATACAAAGCTGCTCTGAACATTATAGTACAAGTCTTTTTGTGAACAAATTATTTTTCTTGGATAAATAGTTGGGAATGGAATTGTTGGGACACATGAGAAGCGTAAGGAGTGCTGGTGGTGCAGTGGTTAAGCACTTGGCTGTTAAATGAAAGGTTGGTGATTCAAACTCGTCAGCCCCTCTGTGTAATAAAGATGTGGCTGTTGGCTTCTGTAAAGATTACAGCCTTGAAAACCCTATAGGGCAGTTCTACTCTGTTCTATAGGGTCTCTATAAGTTGGAATTGACTGGATGACAACAGGTATGATAAGTGTACAGAGCCCTGGTCATGCAAACGGTTAAGCAGCTTAAGGCCAAAAGACCAAACCCATTGATTCCCAATCAGTTCTGACTCATAGCGACCCTACAGGACAGTGTAGAATGGCTGGTATATTTGAACTGCCAAACTGTTGGTTGGCAGCCCTAGCTCTCAACCACTGTGCCTCTGCTAACAAAGAAGGTGGTGGTTCGAACCTATGCAGCAGCTCCATGGGAGAAAGACCTGGCAGTCTGCTTCCATAAAAATTATACCTAAGAAAGCCCTATGTATCAGTTCTACTCTGTCAAATGGGGTTGCTTTAAGTCGAAAACAACTCAGGGATACCAAACAACAACACAGTAACTCTCTTAGTCCTCTAGTGTTTCTATAACAGAAATGCCACAAGTGGATGTCTTTAACAAACAGAAATTTATCCTTTCACAGTTCAGAAGGCTAAGAGTCCAAATTTAGGACATCAGCTCTGTGTTGACTCAGCAGGAAGCTGCTTGTCATCAATTTTCTCCTGTTCTAGGAGCTGCTCAGTACAAAGACTATGAGTCTGAAGAATTCATTCTGCTCCCAGAGTTTCTTTCTTGGTGCAAAGGTTTCTTCTCCTCTCTGCTGGCTTCTCTCTTTTATATCTCAAAAGAGATTGCCTCAGAATTTAACCTAATCCTGTAGATTGAGTCTTGCCTCATTAATGTAACTGCCTCTAATTCTGCCTCATTAACATCATAGAAGTTAGGATTTACAACACATAGGAAAATCACAGCCACACAATACTGGGAATCATGGCCTAGCCAAGTTGATATGAATGTTGGGGAGACCCAATTCAATCCATAACAATAATCCAGTGTTAAAATTTATAATAGACAACCAGAATCTACCGCAACAGGGTGAGCATCGTGACCATGAGATCAACAAATAAGGTTCTTATTTTATAGAGGCAAGAATAAACAAGGCTGGAAAAAACCAGGGTGGAGAAATGGGATAAAAGTGTGCTGCAATAGGATAGTAAGACAAAAAACATGCTAAGAAGAACTTATTTTTAGGATGGGCTCTTAACAAGGGACTGTATGCTGGCTCAGGTTGATCATGGGACAAAATTCAGGGAACTGAGGAAAGGAAAGGTGCTTAGCCAAAGTTTGGTTAGCAAGCATTTTATTCCAGTTCATCAGTGGGACAAGCTGCTCAAGTAATCATTTATGAAGCAAAGAATGGGAATATGGAGGGAGTGTGTCTAGCCTTGTCATAAGTAAACAAGGGGCATCCTTGAGTTGTATTTAAGCCATATGGTGAAAGATGTTTGTTTGGCAGTTTTCCAGAACACAAAACTGTGCTGGGGACAGGGGGTAACTATGATTGTTTTCCAAAATCACAGGAATCACTTCAAATTTAATATTGTCAATGACATTTCCATTGTCTGTTAAATATTTGGGCTTCCTCATGCATTAAGTCTCCACTTTGCGACACTAGTGTAGAAACTAAATCTCTTAATGTCCCTTAAAGCAAAAAGAAGTGAGAAATAGGAAACTAGTGATATTTTACTAAACTTATTTTTAAAATAACCTCTGACAAGAGGATATTTTTGGTATTGATAAGTTTTGCGTGACTAAAGAATTGAAAGCAACATTAAAATGAAATGGACTCTGGTAGTGGTAGAGATGTGTTACATTTTAGTACAATGAAATGGATGAATATCAAAGTTCATGACATAACCCATGGCATACATGGCCGAGGAGGTGCTATTAATCTGCTCTGCCCACTGTGGCCACCAAAATTCTGCTTGCAATTCTAACTTGGAAATCTACACAGCCCTTCTATTACAACAGCTCGAATAGCAGATTCCTGCTGCAATCATGGACTCTTCTTACCCTCACTAACTGGAGACGAGTTTGCTGGGCATTTTCTGACAGCCAATGGTTAATTTACCAATATAATCCATCTTTAAATAAAACTTGACAGCACTGGGTGGGTAATTGACTTTAAGTAAGTTTCTACTTTTCTGCTTTTCAGTCTCAGAAAATATGTACTATCTCCAGTTTATTTTTAATTGATCTTGACAATATGCATTATTTCACTTTCCTAACTTTCAGAGTTTCAGTGTTCTGTAGCTGAGCTTCTGCACACCAGCCACAATGAATAAATAGCTGAATACCACAAGATCCATTGTAATACTAAATTAAAAACATCTTGTAAAAAATCATGCCATCATCTTAATAACACACATACACACACACACACAAAAAGACAAAAAAAAAATTAGGAAATCAGTACATAAAAAAGGAAGGCATTGATTAAAAAAGATGGAACTTTCCAAAGACAAACTAGTGATATAATAGAATGGACTTTCTCAATATCTGACCACACTAAGTTCCCTTCCCTTGGAGATGTTGAAAGGAAGCTGGACACCTAATTGGAAATGAATTGTAGAGAGAATGAAAAATCATAGAGAATCAGCTGTACTTTATTTACGCATGCTCACAAGTTTGATGGCTGTGACTTCATAAATATCTGTTTATCCAAACAAATTTCAGAATTCAGACTTGTGATGTATAGTTCAAGGTCAGCAATGTCAGAGTTGAGCTCTCAGGAAAAGATTGAGTCAGGCTGATGTCATTTTGGTCTGTAATTATCTGACTTATTGTGACTCTGTATCTAGTTCCAACACAAAAGATGATGCTAGGCATTCACCTTGCTTGTAAACTGGAAAAAAAATAGTAACCTACAACCTTATATATGATTGCATATTATTCCCACAATAATCACACACTGTCATATTTGATACCCGTACAAATTCAGTCAGATTATTATTGAATAATCAAGTCCCCAACTCATCATTCACTTTGGGCAGTTAATTTTGATACTCCACAACTTTTTCATGGCATTTTTCACTTCTGCATTTCTTAGAGTGTAGATAAGTGGGTTGAGAAACGGAGTACCAATGGTATAAAATACTGTCACCATCTTGTCCATGGGGAAAGTGGTTGATGGACGTATATATATGAATATACACGGACCAAAGAATAGGACAACTCCAATAATATGGGATGTGCAGGTGGAAAGCGCTTTTTTCCGCCCTTCTGAACTGTGGTTTTTGAGAGAATACAAAATGACAATGTATGAGATCATCAGAATGAAGAAACTGATTGTGCAAGTGGCGCCACTATTGAACACTACCAGTAGGTTGTTGACATAAGTGTCCATGCAAGCAAGTTTTAACAAGGGCTGCAAATCACAGCAATAATGATCAATCAAACTGGGTCCACAGAAGGGCAATATCCAGACCAGGACATTTTAAGTTACAGAATGAATAAAAGCCCCTATGCAGGCAAGGATTATCAAGATGATACAGACTTCTCGTCTCATGATGGTCAGGTAATGTAAGAGATTACAGATGGCCAAATAGCTATCAACAGCCATGAGGACAAGGACAAAGATCTCCATGCAGCCAAATATATGCAGTGCAAATACTTACGTCATGCACTCATCCTAGGATATGATTTTCTTTGCAGAGAGAGTACCCACAATTAGTCTTCGGGCTGTGGAAGTTGAAAAGCAGGTATCAGCAAAGGACAGATAAAATAGGAAGAAGTACATGTGACTCCCAAGAGACTGGCTGAACTTGATGGTCACCATAATGAGCAAATTCCCCACCACAGTTCCCATGTAGAAAATGAGGAAGATTATGAACACCATTTTCTGCCTCAGAGAATCCTGTGTCAATCCTAACAGTATGAACTCAGTTACACTCTTGTTTGGCTGCATTGTTTCAGTAGATGGGGGAAAAGTAGAGGTTAGAAATAGTTATTCTGCAAGAGCTTGTAATGGGCCTGATGACAAGACCGAGGCAATGGCAGGGATACAGTCTGCCAGGCAGATGACACAGGGCCCTCCATTGTGACCTACGACACCTAGTGGCCACAGGATTTGAGCACACCCTGGGAAAGGCTACGCAGGCACAAGGCAGCCCCTGGTGCGGACTGCTTCAGGGCATTGGCAGAGCAGGCCAGGTACCTCTTTCCCACTTTCCTGAGGATATCAGTACGCAAGGCATCCCCACTCAGCATCTCTTGCCTCTCTCTGTCTCTCTCTGGATGTGTTCCTTCTCTGAAATCTCTTCCTTCTCCCCCCTGTCACTTCACACCTTGGAGTGCCTGACAGAGGGCCTAGAGACGAAAGAGCAAAGGGGGAAGGCCTCTGGCTCTACCGGTTGACCGAACGCAGAGAAGATCTGCTAGTCTATCTGGAAGGTCTAGAGAGTAGCCACGGATTGGGAAGCTACATCACGGGCGGACCTGGCCAGGTGAAGCTTGCTGATATGTAGCAGCCTCTCCGGAGACTACTAATTCCGGGGATAACATTCTATGCAGATACCCGGCTGAGTGCCATGGGCAGAAAACATTGACACATACCTGCCAGAGGCCTATCCCGGGTCGGAGGAGTCCACCGTGGTCTCCAGCGACTCATCATCTCAGCACACACTTTGCCTGCACACACGGAATCCGCCTCTCTCCACGAATGCCTTCTCCTGCTAGGAAACACACGATGTCACTCAGCCAAAGGAGAGCACAGGCAAAGTCAACTGAAGGCCCCATTTTCAAGATTTTGCCCTCTGCTGGGCCACAGCCTCCGCTGGCACAGTGCATGTGTGACACTTCTCCGAAGACAAGGCCGCAATCTGGGCATCCAGGGCCGCAGCAGTCCAGAGTCTGCACATGGCGGCATATGGATCACCTCTTTGCCACGAACAGGAGGGAGCCCTGGGCCCTACACTGGCTCTGCTACAGCTCCATGACCTCAGCTATTTTCCCTGACCTTTCCCCCGTGCCCTCGTGTGTGTGTCATCCCTAGTTACTCTTCTTCTCCGACCACTCTCAATCCGCCACCTGCGGATACGTGAGCATGAAAATGAACATCTGTCACTGCCTGCAGTGTCACAGGTCACTAGGTGTCTCGACTCAGGCTGACCTTGGCTGTCTTCTGCCCAGGCAAGGAGCCTAATCCTTCAAAGGCAATGAGGACATGTGGTCATTGGCCGACATTCTTTCTTTCATCCACACAGCGGTCTAGATGAGGGGAAAGAGGCCAGGTAGGCCAGGTGAAGGCTGAGTGCGGGGCCTAAGGCTTCTTTCCCAATCACCATGGAGACAGCCACCGGAAGCCTGGCCGGAACTTCTGACGGGGACGGGTCACAGACACTGAGCCAATAGGAGAGGTCCAGCCTCAGCGGCCAGTTCCGCAGAGCCCTCCATTTCACCCATGGACACACGACGGCCCCTTCTCTTTTGGGCCACAAAACCGAGGGCACCCAGGGAATCACTTCACAGTAGGCAGCCCCTGATGTGGACACGTTCGACACACCGGGCCAGCAGGCAGGTACCACTTTTCCACTTACGCTAGGATATCAGTAGGCAAGGCGCCCTTCCTCAGCATCTATGGCCCCTCTGTGTATGTGTTCCTTCGGAGAAATCTCTTCGTTCTACCCTTGAGACACATCACAAGTATGAGGGGCCTGAGAGAGAGCCTAGCGATGAAACGGGGGAGGCTTCTGGCTGTCCTGCTTCCCCGTGGGTAGACAATAGCAGGTAGTCTCTCTGGAAGGTCTTAGCTTCTGTTGATTGACATGGGCGATACAGTAGGGGCGGACCCCGGCCAGGTGGAGCTTGTGGGCAGATGCAACCTCTCCGGGGACGAATAATTCCGCTGCTGCTTTGTATGGTTCTCTACCCATCCCCCGCCACGTGGGATGGGTAGAGAACACTGACCCACACCCGCCAGGGGCCTTTCCTGGGACTAAAGATCCCAACATGGTCTCAACGTCGTCACCCTCTCAGCACACACCTTTCCTGCACACGTAATCCTGCCTTTCTCCGTCAGGGCCCTATCCTACCAGGAGAAAAAGCAAGCCGCTCAAAACAGCCGATGCCAGGGAAATCAAGGAAACACTGCCATTTTCCCAATTTTGGCTGTCTACATGTCCCCGCCTCCGCTGCAAGGCTGCGCATGTGGCCGGGCTCCGAAGGCAAGGCCGAAATCCTGGCAGCCTGGGCCCCAGCAGTCCAGTGGTTTATGGACGTGGGGACACGCATGACCTGTTCGCCACATACAGGAGGGATCCTTGGGCCCTTCACTGGCTCGCCATTCAGCTCCACGATGTCCACTACCGGCCCTGGCCTTTGCTTTGGCTGGTGCCCCACTGAACGTGTGCGCCGGAGCGATGTTTCTCCACCCATCACTATCATTCTGCCACCAGGCGATATGTGAGTGTGGGAGTCACCATTTGTCACTGGCAGCAGTGTCACAAGGCAGTAGACTTCCAGGTACCCGCTGACCTAGGCTGCCTTCTGCCCCAGGCAAGGTCCCGAATTCTTTATCCCAGATGCTGACACCAGGGCACTGGCGGACATTCATTTGGAGCAACACAGAGGTCTGAGTGAGGGTCAGCGGGCCAGGGAGCTGAAGTGAAGGCCAGGTGGGCGGGGCTGAGGCTTCTTTGCCATCACCATAGAGACAGTCCCCCCACCGGAAGAGTGGGCGGAGCTTGCGATGGGCCTGCTGACAAGACCGAGCCAATGGCAGAGATCCGGCCCGCCAGGCAGATGACACAGGGCCTTCCATTGTGACCTACGACACCTAGTGGCCACAGGATTTGAGCACACCCTGGGAAAGGCTACGCAGGCACAAGGCAGCCCCTGGTGCGGACTGCTTCAGGGCATTGGCAGAGCAGGCCAGGTACCTCTTTCCCACTTTCCTGAGGATATCAGTACGCAAAGCATCCCCACTCAGCATCTCTTGCCTGTCTCTGTCACTCTCTGGATGTGTTCCTTCTCTGAAATCTCTTCCATCTCCCCCTTGTCACTTCACACCTTGGAGTGCCTGACAGAGGGCCTAGAGACGAAAGAGCAAACGGGGAAGGCCTCTGGCTCTACCGGTTGCCCAAGGGCAGAGAAGATCTGCTAGTCTATCTGGAAGGTCTAGAGAGTAGCCACGGATTGCAGAGCTACATCACGGGCGGACCTGGCCGGGTGAAGCTTGCTGACATGTAGCAGCCTCTCCGGAGACTACTAATTCCGGGGATAACATTCTATGCAGATACTTGGCTGAGTGCCATGGGCAGAAAACATTGACACATACCTGCCAGAGCCGTATCCTGGGTCTGAGGAGTCCACCCCGGTCTCCAGCGACTCATCACCTCAGCACACACTTTGCCTGCACACATGGAATCCGCCTCTCTCCACGAATGCCTTCTCCTGCTAGGAAACACACGATGTCACTCAGCCAAAGGAGAGCACAGGCAAAGTCAACTGAAGGCCCCATTTTCAAGAATTTGCCCTCTGCTGGGCCACAGCCTCCGCTGGCACAGTGCATGTGTGACACTTCTCCGAAGACAAGGCCGCAATCTGGGCATCCAGGCCCCAGCAGTCCAGAGTCTGCGCGTGGCGGCATATGTTTCACCTCTTTGCCACGAACAGGAGGGAGGCCTGGGCCCTACACTGGCTCCGCTAGAGCTCCACGACCTCAGCTATTTTCCCTGACCTTTCCCCCGTGCCCTCGTGTGTGTGTGTCATCCCTAGTTACGCTTCTTCTCCGACCAATCTGAATCCGCCACCTGCGGATACGTGAGCATGAAAATGAACATCTGTCACTGCCTGCAGTGTCACAGGTCACTAGGTGTCTAGGCTCAGGCTGACCTTGGCTGTCTTCTGCCCAGGCAAGGAGCCTAATCCTTCAAAGGCAATGAGGACATGTGGTCATTGGCCGACATTCTTTCTTTCATCCACACAGCGGTCTAGATGAGGGGAAAGAGGCCAGGTAGGCCAGGTGAAGACTGAGTGCAGGGCCTAAGGCTTCTTTCCCAATCACCATGGAGACAGCCACCGGAAGGCTGGCCGGAACTTCTGACGGGGACGGGTCACAGACACTGAGCCAATAGGAGAGGTCCAGCCTCAGCGGCCAGTTCCGCAGAGCCCTCCATTTCACCCATGGACACAAGACGGCCCCTTCTCTTTTGGGCCACAAAACCGAGGGCACCCAGGGAATCACTTCACAGTAGGCAGCCCCTGATGTGGACACGTTCGACACACCGGGCCAGCAGGCAGGTACCACTTTTCCACTTACGCTAGGATATCAGTAGGCAAGGCGCCCTTCCTCAGCATCTATGGCCCCTCTGTGTATGTGTTCCTTCGGAGAAATCTCTTCGTTCTACCCTTGAGACACATCACAAGTATGAGGGGCCTGAGAGAGAGCCTGGCGATGAAACGGGGGAGGCTTCTGGCTGTCCTGCTTCCCCGTGGGTAGACAATAGCAGGTAGTCTCTCTGGAAGGTCTTAGCTTCTGTTGATTGACATGGGTGATACAGTAGGGGCGGACCCCGGCCAGGTGGAGCTTGTGGGCAGATGCAACCTCTCCGGGGACGAATAATTCCGCTGCTGCTTTGTATGGTTCTCTACCCATCCCCCGCCACGTGGGATGGGTAGAGAACACTGACCCACACCCGCCAGGGGCCTTTCCTGGGACTAAAGATCCCAACATGGTCTCAACGTCGTCACCCTCTCAGCACACACCTTTCCTGCACACGTAATCCTGCCTTTCTCCGTCAGGGCCCTATCCTACCAGGAGAAAAAGCAAGCCGCTCAAAACAGCCGATGCCAGGGAAATCAAGGAAACACTGCCATTTTCCCAATTTTGGCTGTCTACATGTCCCCGCCTCCGCTGCAAGGCTGCGCATGTGGCCGGGCTCCGAAGGCAAGGCCGAAATCCTGGCATCCTGGGCCCCAGCAGTCCAGTGGTTTATGGACGTGGGGACACGCATGACCTGTTCGCCACATACAGGAGGGATCCTTGGGCCCTTCACTGGCTCGCCATTCAGCTCCACGATGTCCACTACCGGCCCTGGCCTTTGCTTTGGCTGGTGCCCCACTGAACGTGTGCTCCGGAGCGATGTTTCTCCACCCATCACTATCATTCTGCCACCAGGCGATATGTGAGTGTGGGAGTCACCATTTGTCACTGGCAGCAGTGTCACAAGGCAGTAGACTTCCAGGTACCCGCTGACCTAGGCTGCCTTCTGCCCCAGGCAAGGTCCCGAATTCTTTATCCCAGGTGCTGACACCAGGGCACTGGCGGACACTCATTTGGAGCAACACAGAGGTCTGAGTGAGGGTCAGCGGGCCAGGGAGCTGAAGTGAAGGCCAGGTGGGCGGGGCTGAGGCTTCTTTGCCATCACCATAGAGACAGTCCCCCCACCGGAAGAGTGGGCGGAGCTTGCGATGGGCCTGCTGACAAGACCGAGCCAATGGCAGAGATCCGGCCCGCCAGGCAGATGACACAGGGCCCTCCATTGTGACCTACGACACCTAGTGGCCACAGGATTTGAGCACACCCTGGGAAAGGCTACGCAGGCACAAGGCAGCCCCTGGTGCGGACTGCTTCAGGGCATTGGCAGAGCAGGCCAGGTACCTCTTTCCCACTTTCCTGAGGATATCAGTACGCAAGGCATCCCCACTCAGCATCTCTTGCCTCTCTCTGTCTCTCTCTGGATGTGTTCCTTCTCTGAAATCTCTTCCTTCTCCCCCTTGTCACTTCACACCTTGGAGTGCCTGACAGAGGGCCTAGAGACGAAAGAACAAACGGGGAAGGCCTCTGGCTCTACCGGTTGCCCAAGGGCAGAGAAGATCTGCTAGTCTATCTGGAAGGTCTAGAGAGTAGCCACGGATTGGGAAGCTACATCACGGGCGGACCTGGCAGGGTGAAGCTTGCTGACATGCAGCAGCCTTTCCGGAGACTACTAATTCCGGGGATAACATTCTATGCAGATACCCGGCTGAGTGGCATGGGCAGAAAACATTGACACATACCTGCCAGAGGCCTATCCCGGGTCTGAGGAGTCCACCGTGGTCTCCAGCGACTCATCATCTCAGCACACACTTTGCCTGCACACATGGAATCCGCCTCTCTCCACGAATGCCTTCTCCTGCTAGGAAACACACGATGTCACTCAGCCAAAGGAGAGCACAGGCAAAGTCAACTGAAGGCCCCATTTTCAAGATTTTGCCCTCTGCTGGGCCACAGCCTCCGCTGGCACAGTGCATGTGTGACGCATCTCCGAAGACAAGGCCGCAATCTGGGCATCCAGGGCCCAAGCAGTCCAGAGTCTGCGCATGGCGGCATATGGATCACCTCTTTGCCACGAACAGGAGGGAGGCCTGGGCCCTACACTGGCTCCGCTAGAGCTCCACGACCTCAGCTATTTTCCCTGACCTTTCCCCCGTGCCCTCGTGTGTGTGTGTCATCCCTAGTTACACTTCTTCTCCGACCAATCTGAATCCGCCACCTGCGGATACGTGAGCATGAAAATGAACATCTGTCACTGCCTGCCGTGTCACAGGTCACTAGGTGTCTAGGCTCAGGCTGACCTTGGCTGTCTTCTGCCCAGGCAAGGAGCCTAATCCTTCAAAGGCAAGGAGGACATGTGGTCATTGGCCGACATTCTTTCTTTCATCCACACAGCGGTCTAGATGAGGGGAAAGAGGCCAGGTAGGCCAGGTGAAGGCTGAGTGCAGGGCCTAAGGCTTCTTTCCCAATCACCATGGAGACAGCCACCGGAAGGCTGGCCGGAACTTCTGACGGGGACGGGTCACAGACACTGAGCCAATAGGAGAGGTCCAGCCTCAGCGGCCAGTTCCGCAGAGCCCTCCATTTCACCCATAGACACACGACGGCCCCTTCTCTTTTGGGCCACAAAACCCAGGGCACCCAGGGAATCACTTCACAGTAGGCAGGCCCTGAGGTGGACACGTTCGACACACCGGGCCAGCAGGCAGATACCACATTTCCACTTACGCTAGGATATCAGTAGGCAAGGCGCCCTTCCTCAGCATCTATGGCCCCTCTGTGTATGTGTTGCTTCGCAGAACTCTCTTCGTTCTACCCTTGAGACACATCACACGTATGAGGGGCCTGAGAGAGAGCCTAGCGATGAAACGGGGGAGGCTTCTGGCTGTCCTGCTTCCCCGTGGGTAGACAATAGCAGGTAGTCTCTCTGGAAGGTCTTAGCTTCTGTTGATTGACATGGGCGATACAGTAGGGGCGGACCCCGGCCAGGTGGAGCTTCTGGGCAGATGCAACCTCTCCGGGGACGAATAATTCCTCTGCTGCTTTGTATGGTTCTCTACCCATCCCCCGCCACGGGGGATGGGTAGAGAACACTGAACCACACCCGCCAGGGGCCTTTCCTGGGACTAAAGATCCCAACATGGTCTCAACGTCGTCACCCTCTCAGCACACACCTTTCCTGCACACGTAATCCTGCCTTTCTCCGTCAGGGCCCTATCCTACCAGGAGAAAAAGCAAGCCGCTCAAAACAGCCGATGCCAGGGAAATCAAGGAAACACTGCCATTTTCCCAATTTTGGCTGTCTACATGTCCCCGCCTCCGCTGCAAGGCCGCGCATGTGGCAGTGCTCCGAAGGCAAGGCCGAAATTCTGGCAGCCTGGGCCCCAGCAGTCCAGTGGTTTATGGACGTGGGGACACGCATGACCTGTTCGCCACATACAGGAGGGATCCTTGGGCCCTTCACTGGCTCGCCATTCAGCTCCACGACGTCCACTACCGGCCCTGGCCTTTGCTTTGGCTGGTGCCCCACTGAACGTGTGCTCCGGAGCGATGTTTCTCCACCCATCACTATCATTCTGCCACCAGGCGATATGTGAGTGTGGGAGTCACCATTTGTCACTGGCAGCAGTGTCACAAGGCAGTAGACTTCCAGGTACCCGCTGACCTAGGCTGCCTTCTGCCCCAGGCAAGGTCCCGAATTCTTTATCCCAGGTGCTGACACCAGGGCACTGGCGGACATTCATTTGGAGCAACACAGAGGTCTGAGTGAGGGTCAGCGGGCCAGGGAGCTGAAGTGAAGGCCAGGTGGGCGGGGCTGAGGCTTCTTTGCCATCACCATAGAGACAGTCCCCCCACCGGAAGAGTGGGCGGAGCTTGCGATGGGCCTGCTGACAAGACCGAGCCAATGGCAGAGATCCGGCCCGCCAGGCAGATGACACAGGGCCCTCCATTGTGACCTACGACACCTAGTGGCCACAGGATTTGAGCACACCCTGGGAAAGGCTACGCAGGCACAAGGCAGCCCCTGGTGCGGACTGCTTCAGGGCATTGGCAGAGCAGGCCAGGTACCTCTTTCCCACTTTCCTGAGGATATCAGTACGCAAGGCATCCCCACTCAGCATCTCTTGCCTCTCTCTGTCTCTCTCTGGATGTGTTCCTTCTCTGAAATCTCTTCCTTCTCCCCCTTGTCACTTCACACCTTGGAGTGCCTGACAGAGGGCCTAGAGATGAAAGAGCAAACGGGGAAGGCCTCTGGCTCTACCGGTTGCCCAAGGGCAGAGAAGATCTGCTAGTCTATCTGGAAGGTCTAGAGAGTAGCCACGGATTGGGAAGCTACATCACGGGGGGACCTGGCCGGGTGAAGCTTGCTGACATGTAGCAGCCTCTCCGGAGACTACTAATTCCGGGGATAACATTCTATGCAGATACCCGGCTGAGTGCCATGGGCAGAAAACATTGACACATACCTGCCAGAGGCCTATCCCGGGTCTGAGGAGTCCACCCCGGTCTCCAGCGACTCATCATCTCAGCACACACTTTGCCTGCACACATGGAATCCGCCTCTCTCCACGAATGCCTTCTCCTGCTAGGAAACACACGATGTCACTCAGCCAAAGGAGAGCACAGGCAAAGTCAACTGAAGGCCCCATTTTCAAAATTTTGCCCTCTGCTGGGCCACAGCCTCTGCTGGCACAGTGCATGTGTGACACTTCTCTGAAGACAAGGCCGCAATCTGGGCATCCAGGGCCCTAGCAGTCCAGAGTCTGCGCGTGGCGGCATATGTTTCACCTCTTTGCCACGAACAGGAGGGAGGCCTGGGCCCTACACTGGCTCCGCTAGAGCTCCACGACCTCAGCTATTTTCCCTGACCTTTCCCCCGTGCCCTCGTGTGTGTGTGTCATCCCTAGTTACACTTCTTCTCCGACCAATCTGAATCCGCCACCTGCGGATACGTGAGCATGAAAATGAACATCTGTCACTGCCTGCCGTGTCACAGGTCACTAGGTGTCTAGGCTCAGGCTGACCTTGGCTGTCTTCTGCTCAGGCAAGGAGCCTAATCCTTCAAAGGCAAGGAGGACATGTGGTCATTGGCCGACATTGTTTCTTTCATCCACACAGCGGTCTAGATGAGGGGAAAGAGGCCAGGTAGGCCAGGTGAAGGCTGAGTGCAGGGCCTAAGGCTTCTTTCCCAATCACCATGGAGACAGCCACCGGAAGGCTGGCCGGAACTTCTGACGGGGACGGGTCACAGACACTGAGCCAATAGGAGAGGTCCAGCCTCAGCGGCCAGTTCCGCAGAGCCCTCCATTTCACCCATGGACACACGACGGCCCCTTCTCTTTTGGGCCACAAAACCGAGGGCACCCAGGGAATCACTTCACAGTAGGCAGCCCCTGATGTGGACACGTTCGACACACCGGGCCAGCAGGCAGGTACCACTTTTCCACTTACGCTAGGATATCAGTAGGCAAGGCGTCCTTCCTCAGCATCTATGGCCCCTCTGTGTATGTGTTCCTTCGGAGAACTCTCTTCGTTCTACCCTTGAGACACATCACAAGTATGAGGGGCCTGAGAGAGAGCCTGGCGATGAAACGGGGGAGGCTTCTGGCTGTCCTGCTTCCCCGTGGGTAGACAATAGCAGGTAGTCTCTCTGGAAGGTCTTAGCTTCTGTTGATTGACATGGGCGATACAGTAGGGGCGGACCCCGGCCAGGTGGAGCTTGTGGGCAGATGCAACCTCTCCGGGGACGAATAATTCCGCTGCTGCTTTGTATGGTTCTCTACCCATCCCCCGCCACGTGGGATGGGTAGAGAACACTGACCCACACCCGCCAGGGGCCTTTCCTGGGACTAAAGATCCCAACATGGTCTCAACGTCATCACCCTCTCAGCACACACCTTTCCTGCACACGTAATCCTGCCTTTCTCTGTCAGGGCCCTATCCTACCAGGAGAAAAAGCAAGCCGCTCAAAACGGCCGATGCCAGGGAAATCAAGGAAACACTGCCATTTTCCCAATTTTGGCTGTCTACATGTCCCTGCCTCCGCTGCAAGGCTGCGCATGTGGCCGGGCTCCGAAGGCAAGGCCGAAATCCTGGCAGCCTGGGCCCCAGCAGTCCAGTGGTTTATGGACGTGGGGACACGCATGACCTGTTCGCCACATACAGGAGGGATCCTTGGGCCCTTCACTGGCTCGCCATTCAGCTCCACGACGTCCACTACCGGCCCTGGCCTTTGCTTTGGCTGGTGCCCCACTGAACGTGTGCTCCGGAGCGATGTTTCTCCACCCATCACTATCATTCTGCCACCAGGCGATATGTGAGTGTGGGAGTCACCATTTGTCACTGGCAGCAGTGTCACAAGGCAGTAGACTTCCAGGTACCCGCTGACCTAGGCTGCCTTCTGCCCCAGGCAAGGTCCCGAATTCTTTATCCCAGGTGCTGACACCAGGGCACTGGCGGACATTCATTTGGAGCAACACAGAGGTCTGAGTGAGGGTCAGCGGGCCAGGGAGCTGAAGTGAAGGCCAGGTGGGCGGGGCTGAGGCTTCTTTGCCATCACCATAGAGACAGTCCCCCCACCGGAAGAGTGGGCGGAGCTTGCGATGGGCCTGCTGACAAGACCGAGCCAATGGCAGAGATCCGGCCCGCCAGGCAGATGACACAGGGCCCTCCATTGTGACCTACGACACCTAGTGGCCACAGGATTTGAGCACACCCTGGGAAAGGCTACGCAGGCACAAGGCAGCCCCTGGTGCGGACTGCTTCAGGGCATTGGCAGAGCAGGCCAGGTACCTCTTTCCCACTTTCCTGAGGATATCAGTACGCAAGGCATCCCCACTCAGCATCTCTTGCCTCTCTCTGTCTCTCTCTGGATGTGTTCCTTCTCTGAAATCTCTTCCTTCTCCCCCTTGTCACTTCACACCTTGGAGTGCCTGACAGAGGGCCTAGAGACGAAAGAGCAAACGGGGAAGGCCTCTGGCTCTACCGGTTGCCCAAGGGCAGAGAAGATCTGCTAGTCTATCTGGAAGGTCTAGAGAGTAGCCACGGATTGGGAAGCTACATCACGGGGGGACCTGGCCGGGTGAAGCTTGCTGACATGTAGCAGCCTCTCCGGAGACTACTAATTCCGGGGATAACATTCTATGCAGATACCCGGCTGAGTGCCATGGGCAGAAAACATTGACACATACCTGCCAGAGGCCTATCCCGGGTCTGAGGAGTCCACCCCGGTCTCCAGCGACTCATCATCTCAGCACACACTTTGCCTGCACACATGGAATCCGCCTCTCTCCACGAATGCCTTCTCCTGCTAGGAAACACAGGATGTCACTCAGCCAAAGGAGAGCACAGGCAAAGTCAACTGAAGGCCCCATTTTCAAAATTTTGCCCTCTGCTGGGCCACAGCCTCTGCTGGCACAGTGCATGTGTGACACTTCTCTGAAGACAAGGCCGCAATCTGGGCATCCAGGGCCCTAGCAGTCCAGAGTCTGCGCGTGGCGGCATATGTTTCACCTCTTTGCCACGAACAGGAGGGAGGCCTGGGCCCTACACTGGCTCCGCTAGAGCTCCACGACCTCAGCTATTTTCCCTGACCTTTCCCCCGTGCCCTCGTGTGTGTGTGTCATCCCTAGTTACACTTCTTCTCCGACCAATCTGAATCCGCCACCTGCGGATACGTGAGCATGAAAATGAACATCTGTCACTGCCTGCCGTGTCACAGGTCACTAGGTGTCTAGGCTCAGGCTGACCTTGGCTGTCTTCTGCTCAGGCAAGGAGCCTAATCCTTCAAAGGCAAGGAGGACATGTGGTCATTGGCCGACATTGTTTCTTTCATCCACACAGCGGTCTAGATGAGGGGAAAGAGGCCAGGTAGGCCAGGTGAAGGCTGAGTGCAGGGCCTAAGGCTTCTTTCCCAATCACCATGGAGACAGCCACCGGAAGGCTGGCCGGAACTTCTGACGGGGACGGGTCACAGACACTGAGCCAATAGGAGAGGTCCAGCCTCAGCGGCCAGTTCCGCAGAGCCCTCCATTTCACCCATGGACACACGACGGCCCCTTCTCTTTTGGGCCACAAAACCGAGGGCACCCAGGGAATCACTTCACAGTAGGCAGCCCCTGATGTGGACACGTTCGACACACCGGGCCAGCAGGCAGGTACCACTTTTCCACTTACGCTAGGATATCAGTAGGCAAGGCGTCCTTCCTCAGCATCTATGGCCCCTCTGTGTATGTGTTCCTTCGGAGAACTCTCTTCGTTCTACCCTTGAGACACATCACAAGTATGAGGGGCCTGAGAGAGAGCCTGGCGATGAAACGGGGGAGGCTTCTGGCTGTCCTGCTTCCCCGTGGGTAGACAATAGCAGGTAGTCTCTCTGGAAGGTCTTAGCTTCTGTTGATTGACATGGGCGATACAGTAGGGGCGGACCCCGGCCAGGTGGAGCTTGTGGGCAGATGCAACCTCTCCGGGGACGAATAATTCCGCTGCTGCTTTGTATGGTTCTCTACCCATCCCCCGCCACGTGGGATGGGTAGAGAACACTGACCCACACCCGCCAGGGGCCTTTCCTGGGACTAAAGATCCCAACATGGTCTCAACGTCGTCACCCTCTCAGCACACACCTTTCCTGCACACGTAATCCTGCCTTTCTCCGTCAGGGCCCTATCCTACCAGGAGAAAAAGCAAGCCGCTCAAAACAGCCGATGCCAGGGAAATCAAGGAAACACTGCCATTTTCCCAATTTTGGCTGTCTACATGTCCCCGCCTCCGCTGCAAGGCTGCGCATGTGGCCGGGCTCCGAAGGCAAGGCCGAAATCCTGGCAGCCTGGGCCCCAGCAGTCCAGTGGTTTATGGACGTGGGGACACGCATGACCTGTTCGCCACATACAGGAGGGATCCTTGGGCCCTTCACTGGCTCGCCATTCAGCTCCACGATGTCCACTACCGGCCCTGGCCTTTGCTTTGGCTGGTGCCCCACTGAACGTGTGCGCCGGAGCGATGTTTCTCCACCCATCACTATCATTCTGCCACCAGGCGATATGTGAGTGTGGGAGTCACCATTTGTCACTGGCAGCAGTGTCACAAGGCAGTAGACTTCCAGGTACCCGCTGACCTAGGCTGCCTTCTGCCCCAGGCAAGGTCCCGAATTCTTTATCCCAGGTGCTGACACCAGGGCACTGGCGGACATTCATTTGGAGCAACACAGAGGTCTGAGTGAGGGTCAGCGGGCCAGGGAGCTGAAGTGAAGGCCAGGTGGGCGGGGCTGAGGCTTCTTTGCCATCACCATAGAGACAGTCCCCCCACCGGAAGAGTGGGCGGAGCTTGCGATGGGCCTGCTGACAAGACCGAGCCAATGGCAGAGATCCGGCCCGCCAGGCAGATGACACAGGGCCTTCCATTGTGACCTACGACACCTAGTGGCCACAGGATTTGAGCACACCCTGGGAAAGGCTACGCAGGCACAAGGCAGCCCCTGGTGCGGACTGCTTCAGGGCATTGGCAGAGCAGGCCAGGTACCTCTTTCCCACTTTCCTGAGGATATCAGTACGCAAAGCATCCCCACTCAGCATCTCTTGCCTGTCTCTGTCTCTCTCTGGATGTGTTCCTTCTCTGAAATCTCTTCCTTCTCCCCCTTGTCACTTCACACCTTGGAGTGCCTGACAGAGGGCCTAGAGACGAAAGAGCAAACGGGGAAGGCCTCTGGCTCTACCGGTTGCCCAAGGGCAGAGAAGATCTGCTAGTCTATCTGGAAGGTCTAGAGAGTAGCCGCGGATTGGGAAGCTACATCACGGGCGGACCTGGCCGGGTGAAGCTTGCTGACATGTAGCAGCTTTTCCGGAGACTACTAATTCCGGGGATAACATTCTATGCAGATACCCGGCTGAGTGCCATGGGCAGAAAACATTGACACATACCTGCCAGAGGCCTATCCCGGGTCTGAGGAGTCCACCCCGGTCTCCAGCGACTCATCATCTCAGCACACACTTTGCCTGCACACATGGAATCCGCCTCTCTCCACGAATGCCTTCTCCTGCTAGGAAACACACGATGTCACTCAGCCAAAGGAGAGCACAGGCAAAGTCAACTGAAGGCCCCATTTTCAAGATTTTGCCCTCTGCTGGGCCACAGCCTCCGCTGGCACAGTGCATGTGTGACACTTCTCCGAAGACAAGGCCGCAATCTGGGCATCCAGGGCCCAAGCAGTCCAGAGTCTGCGCATGGCGGCATATGGATCACCTCTTTGCCACGAACAGGAGGGAGGCCTGGGCCCTACACTGGCTCCGCTAGAGCCCCACGACCTCAGCTATTTTCCCTGACCTTTCCCCCGTGCCCTCGTGTGTGTGTGTCATCCCTAGTTACGCTTCTTCTCCGACCACTCTGAATCCGCCACCTGCGGATACGTGAGCATGAAAATGAACATCTGTCACTGCCTGCAGTGTCACAGGTCACTAGGTGTCTCGGCTCAGGCTGACCTTGGCTGTCTTCTGCTCAGGCAAGGAGCCTAATCCTTCAAAGGCAAGGAGGACATGTGGTCATTGGCCGACATTGTTTCTTTCATCCACACAGCGGTCTAGATGAGGGGAAAGAGGCCAGGTAGGCCAGGTGAAGGCTGAGTGCAGGGCCTAAGGCTTCTTTCCCAATCACCATGGAGACAGCCACCGGAAGGCTGGCCGGAACTTCTGACGGGGACGGGTCACAGACACTGAGCCAATAGGAGAGGTCCAGCCTCAGCGGCCAGTTCCGCAGAGCCCTCCATTTCACCCATGGACACACGACGGCCCCTTCTCTTTTGGGCCACAAAACCGAGGGCACCCAGGGAATCACTTCACAGTAGGCAGCCCCTGATGTGGACACGTTCGACACACCGGGCCAGCAGGCAGGTACCACTTTTCCACTTACGCTAGGATATCAGTAGGCAAGGCGTCCTTCCTCAGCATCTATGGCCCCTCTGTGTATGTGTTCCTTCGGAGAACTCTCTTCGTTCTACCCTTGAGACACATCACAAGTATGAGGGGCCTGAGAGAGAGCCTGGCGATGAAACGGGGGAGGCTTCTGGCTGTCCTGCTTCCCCGTGGGTAGACAATAGCAGGTAGTCTCTCTGGAAGGTCTTAGCTTCTGTTGATTGACATGGGCGATACAGTAGGGGCGGACCCCGGCCAGGTGGAGCTTGTGGGCAGATGCAACCTCTCCGGGGACGAATAATTCCGCTGCTGCTTTGTATGGTTCTCTACCCATCCCCCGCCACGTGGGATGGGTAGAGAACACTGACCCACACCCGCCAGGGGCCTTTCCTGGGACTAAAGATCCCAACATGGTCTCAACGTCGTCACCCTCTCAGCACACACCTTTCCTGCACACGTAATCCTGCCTTTCTCCGTCAGGGCCCTATCCTACCAGGAGAAAAAGCAAGCCGCTCAAAACAGCCGATGCCAGGGAAATCAAGGAAACACTGCCATTTTCCCAATTTTGGCTGTCTACATGTCCCCGCCTCCGCTGCAAGGCTGCGCATGTGGCCGGGCTCCGAAGGCAAGGCCGAAATCCTGGCAGCCTGGGCCCCAGCAGTCCAGTGGTTTATGGACGTGGGGACACGCATGACCTGTTCGCCACATACAGGAGGGATCCTTGGGCCCTTCACTGGCTCGCCATTCAGCTCCACGATGTCCACTACCGGCCCTGGCCTTTGCTTTGGCTGGTGCCCCACTGAACGTGTGCGCCGGAGCGATGTTTCTCCACCCATCACTATCATTCTGCCACCAGGCGATATGTGAGTGTGGGAGTCACCATTTGTCACTGGCAGCAGTGTCACAAGGCAGTAGACTTCCAGGTACCCGCTGACCTAGGCTGCCTTCTGCCCCAGGCAAGGTCCCGAATTCTTTATCCCAGGTGCTGACACCAGGGCACTGGCGGACATTCATTTGGAGCAACACAGAGGTCTGAGTGAGGGTCAGCGGGCCAGGGAGCTGAAGTGAAGGCCAGGTGGGCGGGGCTGAGGCTTCTTTGCCATCACCATAGAGACAGTCCCCCCACCGGAAGAGTGGGCGGAGCTTGCGATGGGCCTGCTGACAAGACCGAGCCAATGGCAGAGATCCGGCCCGCCAGGCAGATGACACAGGGCCTTCCATTGTGACCTACGACACCTAGTGGCCACAGGATTTGAGCACACCCTGGGAAAGGCTACGCAGGCACAAGGCAGCCCCTGGTGCGGACTGCTTCAGGGCATTGGCAGAGCAGGCCAGGTACCTCTTTCCCACTTTCCTGAGGATATCAGTACGCAAAGCATCCCCACTCAGCATCTCTTGCCTGTCTCTGTCTCTCTCTGGATGTGTTCCTTCTCTGAAATCTCTTCCTTCTCCCCCTTGTCACTTCACACCTTGGAGTGCCTGACAGAGGGCCTAGAGACGAAAGAGCAAACGGGGAAGGCCTCTGGCTCTACCGGTTGCCCAAGGGCAGAGAAGATCTGCTAGTCTATCTGGAAGGTCTAGAGAGTAGCCGCGGATTGGGAAGCTACATCACGGGCGGACCTGGCCGGGTGAAGCTTGCTGACATGTAGCAGCTTTTCCGGAGACTACTAATTCCGGGGATAACATTCTATGCAGATACCCGGCTGAGTGCCATGGGCAGAAAACATTGACACATACCTGCCAGAGGCCTATCCCGGGTCTGAGGAGTCCACCCCGGTCTCCAGCGACTCATCATCTCAGCACACACTTTGCCTGCACACATGGAATCCGCCTCTCTCCACGAATGCCTTCTCCTGCTAGGAAACACACGATGTCACTCAGCCAAAGGAGAGCACAGGCAAAGTCAACTGAAGGCCCCATTTTCAAGATTTTGCCCTCTGCTGGGCCACAGCCTCCGCTGGCACAGTGCATGTGTGACACTTCTCCGAAGACAAGGCCGCAATCTGGGCATCCAGGGCCCTAGCAGTCCAGAGTCTGCGCGTGGCGGCATATGTTTCACCTCTTTGCCACGAACAGGAGGGAGGCCTGGGCCCTACACTGGCTCCGCTAGAGCTCCACGACCTCAGCTATTTTCCCTGACCTTTCCCCCGTGCCCTCGTGTGTGTGTGTCATCCCTAGTTACACTTCTTCTCCGACCAATCTGAATCCGCCACCTGCGGATACGTGAGCATGAAAATGAACATCTGTCACTGCCTGCCGTGTCACAGGTCACTAGGTGTCTAGGCTCAGGCTGACCTTGGCTGTCTTCTGCCCAGGCAAGGAGCCTAATCCTTCAAAGGCAAGGAGGACATGTGGTCATTGGCCGACATTCTTTCTTTCATCCACACAGCGGTCTAGATGAGGGGAAAGAGGCCAGGTAGGCCAGGTGAAGGCTGAGTGCAGGGCCTAAGGCTTCTTTCCCAATCACCATGGAGACAGCCACCGGAAGGCTGGCCGGAACTTCTGACGGGGACGGGTCACAGACACTGAGCCAATAGGAGAGGTCCAGCCTCAGCGGCCAGTTCCACAGAGCCCTCCATTTCACCCATAGACACACGACGGCCCCTTCTCTTTTGGGCCACAAAACCCAGGGCACCCAGGGAATCACTTCACAGTAGGCAGGCCCTGAGGTGGACACGTTCGACACACCGGGCCAGCAGGCAGATACCACATTTCCACTTACGCTAGGATATCAGTAGGCAAGGCGCCCTTCCTCAGCATCTATGGCCCCTCTGTGTATGTGTTGCTTCGCAGAACTCTCTTCGTTCTACCCTTGAGACACATCACACGTATGAGGGGCCTGAGAGAGAGCCTAGCGATGAAACGGGGGAGGCTTCTGGCTGTCCTGCTTCCCCGTGGGTAGACAATAGCAGGTAGTCTCTCTGGAAGGTCTTAGCTTCTGTTGATTGACATGGGCGATACAGTAGGGGCGGACCCCGGCCAGGTGGAGCTTCTGGGCAGATGCAACCTCTCCGGGGACGAATAATTCCTCTGCTGCTTTGTATGGTTCTCTACCCATCCCCCGCCACGGGGGATGGGTAGAGAACACTGAACCACACCCGCCAGGGGCCTTTCCTGGGACTAAAGATCCCAACATGGTCTCAACGTCGTCACCCTCTCAGCACACACCTTTCCTGCACACGTAATCCTGCCTTTCTCCGTCAGGGCCCTATCCTACCAGGAGAAAAAGCAAGCCGCTCAAAACAGCCGATGCCAGGGAAATCAAGGAAACACTGCCATTTTCCCAATTTTGGCTGTCTACATGTCCCCGCCTCCGCTGCAAGGCCGCGCATGTGGCCGTGCTCCGAAGGCAAGGCCGAAATTCTGGCAGCCTGGGCCCCAGCAGTCCAGTGGTTTATGGACGTGGGGACACGCATGACCTGTTCGCCACATACAGGAGGGATCCTTGGGCCCTTCACTGGCTCGCCATTCAGCTCCACGACGTCCACTACCGGCCCTGGCCTTTGCTTTGGCTGGTGCCCCACTGAACGTGTGCTCCGGAGCGATGTTTCTCCACCCATCACTATCATTCTGCCACCAGGCGATATGTGAGTGTGGGAGTCACCATTTGTCACTGGCAGCAGTGTCACAAGGCAGTAGACTTCCAGGTACCCGCTGACCTAGGCTGCCTTCTGCCCCAGGCAAGGTCCCGAATTCTTTATCCCAGGTGCTGACACCAGGGCACTGGCGGACATTCATTTGGAGCAACACAGAGGTCTGAGTGAGGGTCAGCGGGCCAGGGAGCTGAAGTGAAGGCCAGGTGGGCGGGGCTGAGGCTTCTTTGCCATCACCATAGAGACAGTCCCCCCACCGGAAGAGTGGGCGGAGCTTGCGATGGGCCTGCTGACAAGACCGAGCCAATGGCAGAGATCCGGCCCGCCAGGCAGATGACACAGGGCCCTCCATTGTGACCTACGACACCTAGTGGCCACAGGATTTGAGCACACCCTGGGAAAGGCTACGCAGGCACAAGGCAGCCCCTGGTGCGGACTGCTTCAGGGCATTGGCAGAGCAGGCCAGGTACCTCTTTCCCACTTTCCTGAGGATATCAGTACGCAAGGCATCCCCACTCAGCATCTCTTGCCTCTCTCTGTCTCTCTCTGGATGTGTTCCTTCTCTGAAATCTCTTCCTTCTCCCCCTTGTCACTTCACACCTTGGAGTGCCTGACAGAGGGCCTAGAGACGAAAGAGCAAACGGGGAAGGCCTCTGGCTCTACCGGTTGCCCAAGGGCAGAGAAGATCTGCTAGTCTATCTGGAAGGTCTAGAGAGTAGCCACGGATTGGGAAGCTACATCACGGGGGGACCTGGCCGGGTGAAGCTTGCTGACATGTAGCAGCCTCTCCGGAGACTACTAATTCCGGGGATAACATTCTATGCAGATACCCGGCTGAGTGCCATGGGCAGAAAACATTGACACATACCTGCCAGAGGCCTATCCCGGGTCTGAGGAGTCCACCCCGGTCTCCAGCGACTCATCATCTCAGCACACACTTTGCCTGCACACATGGAATCCGCCTCTCTCCACGAATGCCTTCTCCTGCTAGGAAACACACGATGTCACTCAGCCAAAGGAGAGCACAGGCAAAGTCAACTGAAGGCCCCATTTTCAAAATTTTGCCCTCTGCTGGGCCACAGCCTCTGCTGGCACAGTGCATGTGTGACACTTCTCTGAAGACAAGGCCGCAATCTGGGCATCCAGGGCCCTAGCAGTCCAGAGTCTGCGCGTGGCGGCATATGTTTCACCTCTTTGCCACGAACAGGAGGGAGGCCTGGGCCCTACACTGGCTCCGCTAGAGCTCCACGACCTCAGCTATTTTCCCTGACCTTTCCCCCGTGCCCTCGTGTGTGTGTGTCATCCCTAGTTACACTTCTTCTCCGACCAATCTGAATCCGCCACCTGCGGATACGTGAGCATGAAAATGAACATCTGTCACTGCCTGCCGTGTCACAGGTCACTAGGTGTCTAGGCTCAGGCTGACCTTGGCTGTCTTCTGCTCAGGCAAGGAGCCTAATCCTTCAAAGGCAAGGAGGACATGTGGTCATTGGCCGACATTCTTTCTTTCATCCACACAGCGGTCTAGATGAGGGGAAAGAGGCCAGGTAGGCCAGGTGAAGGCTGAGTGCAGGGCCTAAGGCTTCTTTCCCAATCACCATGGAGACAGCCACCGGAAGGCTGGCCGGAACTTCTGACGGGGACGGGTCACAGACACTGAGCCAATAGGAGAGGTCCAGCCTCAGCGGCCAGTTCCGCAGAGCCCTCCATTTCACCCATGGACACACGACGGCCCCTTCTCTTTTGGGCCACAAAACCGAGGGCACCCAGGGAATCACTTCACAGTAGGCAGCCCCTGATGTGGACACGTTCGACACACCGGGCCAGCAGGCAGGTACCACTTTTCCACTTACGCTAGGATATCAGTAGGCAAGGCGTCCTTCCTCAGCATCTATGGCCCCTCTGTGTATGTGTTCCTTCGGAGAACTCTCTTCGTTCTACCCTTGAGACACATCACAATTATGAGGGGCCTGAGAGAGAGCCTAGCGATGAAACGGGGGAGGCTTCTGGCTGTCCTGCTTCCCCGTGGGTAGACAATAGCAGGTAGTCTCTCTGGAAGGTCTTAGCTTCTGTTGATTGACATGGGCGATACAGTAGGGGCGGACCCCGGCCAGGTGGAGCTTGTGGGCAGATGCAACCTCTCCGGGGACGAATAATTCCGCTGCTGCTTTGTATGGTTCTCTACCCATCCCCCGCCACGTGGGATGGGTAGAGAACACTGACCCACACCCGCCAGGGGCCTTTCCTGGGACTAAAGATCCCAACATGGTCTCAACGTCATCACCCTCTCAGCACACACCTTTCCTGCACACGTAATCCTGCCTTTCTCTGTCAGGGCCCTATCCTACCAGGAGAAAAAGCAAGCCGCTCAAAACGGCCGATGCCAGGGAAATCAAGGAAACACTGCCATTTTCCCAATTTTGGCTGTCTACATGTCCCCGCCTCCGCTGCAAGGCTGCGCATGTGGCCGGGCTCCGAAGGCAAGGCCGAAATCCTGGCAGCCTGGGCCCCAGCAGTCCAGTGGTTTATGGACGTGGGGACACGCATGACCTGTTCGCCACATACAGGAGGGATCCTTGGGCCCTTCACTGGCTCGCCATTCAGCTCCACCACGTCCACTACCGGCCCTGGCCTTTGCTTTGGCTGGTGCCCCACTGAACGTGTGCTCCGGAGCGATGTTTCTCCACCCATCACTATCATTCTGCCACCAGGCGATATGTGAGTGTGGGAGTCACCATTTGTCACTGGCAGCAGTGTCACAAGGCAGTAGACTTCCAGGTACCCGCTGACCTAGGCTGCCTTCTGCCCCAGGCAAGGTCCCGAATTCTTTATCCCAGGTGCTGACACCAGGGCACTGGCGGACATTCATTTGGAGCAACACAGAGGTCTGAGTGAGGGTCAGCGGGCCAGGGAGCTGAAGTGAAGGCCAGGTGGGCGGGGCTGAGGCTTCTTTGCCATCACCATAGAGACAGTCCCCCCACTGGAAGAGTGGGCGGAGCTTGCGATGGGCCTGCTGACAAGACCGAGCCAATGGCAGAGATCCGGCCCGCCAGGCAGATGACACAGGGCCCTCCATTGTGACCTACGACACCTAGTGGCCACAGGATTTGAGCACACCCTCGGAAAGGCTACGCAGGCACAAGGCAGCCCCTGGTGCGGACTGCTTCAGGGCATTGGCAGAGCAGGCCAGGTACCTCTTTCCCACTTTCCTGAGGATATCAGTACGCAAGGCATCCCCACTCAGCATCTCTTGCCTCTCTCTGTCTCTCTCTGGATGTGTTCCTTCTCTGAAATCTCTTCCTTCTCCCCCTTGTCACTTCACACCTTGGAGTGCCTGACAGAGGGCCTAGAGACGAAAGAGCAAACGGGGAAGGCCTCTGGCTCTACCGGTTGCCCAAGGGCAGAGAAGATCTGCTAGTCTATCTGGAAGGTCTAGAGAGTAGCCACGGATTGGGAAGCTACATCACGGGGGGACCTGGCCGGGTGAAGCTTGCTGACATGTAGCAGCCTCTCCGGAGACTACTAATTCCGGGGATAACATTCTATGCAGATACCCGGCTGAGTGCCATGGGCAGAAAACATTGACACATACCTGCCAGAGGCCTATCCCGGGTCTGAGGAGTCCACCCCGGTCTCCAGCGACTCATCATCTCAGCACACACTTTGCCTGCACACATGGAATCCGCCTCTCTCCACGAATGCCTTCTCCTGCTAGGAAACACACGATGTCACTCAGCCAAAGGAGAGCACAGGCAAAGTCAACTGAAGGCCCCATTTTCAAAATTTTGCCCTCTGCTGGGCCACAGCCTCTGCTGGCACAGTGCATGTGTGACACTTCTCTGAAGACAAGGCCGCAATCTGGGCATCCAGGGCCCTAGCAGTCCAGAGTCTGCGCGTGGCGGCATATGTTTCACCTCTTTGCCACGAACAGGAGGGAGGCCTGGGCCCTACACTGGCTCCGCTAGAGCTCCACGACCTCAGCTATTTTCCCTGACCTTTCCCCCGTGCCCTCGTGTGTGTGTGTCATCCCTAGTTACACTTCTTCTCCGACCAATCTGAATCCGCCACCTGCGGATACGTGAGCATGAAAATGAACATCTGTCACTGCCTGCCGTGTCACAGGTCACTAGGTGTCTAGGCTCAGGCTGACCTTGGCTGTCTTCTGCCCAGGCAAGGAGCCTAATCCTTCAAAGGCAATGAGGACATGTGGTCATTGGCCGACATTCTTTCTTTCATCCACACAGCGGTCTAGATGAGGGGAAAGAGGCCAGGTAGGCCAGGTGAAGGCTGAGTGCAGGGCCTAAGGCTTCTTTCCCAATCACCATGGAGACAGCCACCGGAAGGCTGGCCGGAACTTCTGACGGGGACGGGTCACAGACACTGAGCCAATAGGAGAGGTCCAGCCTCAGCGGCCAGTTCCGCAGAGCCCTCCATTTCACCCATGGACACACGATGGCCCCTTCTCTTTTGGGCCACAAAACCGAGGGCACCCAGGGAATCACTTCACAGTAGGCAGCCCCTGATGTGGACACGTTCGACACACCGGGCCAGCAGGCAGGTACCACTTTTCCACTTACGCTAGGATATCAGTAGGCAAGGCGTCCTTCCTCAGCATCTATGGCCCCTCTGTGTATGTGTTCCTTCGGAGAACTCTCTTCGTTCTACCCTTGAGACACATCACAAGTATGAGGGGCCTGAGAGAGAGCCTAGCGATGAAACGGGGGAGGCTTCTGGCTGTCCTGCTTCCCCGTGGGTAGACAATAGCAGGTAGTCTCTCTGGAAGGTCTTAGCTTCTGTTGATTGACATGGGCGATACAGTAGGGGCGGACCCCGGCCAGGTGGAGCTTGTGGGCAGATGCAACCTCTCCGGGGACGAATAATTCCGCTGCTGCTTTGTATGGTTCTCTACCCATCCCCCGCCACGTGGGATGGGTAGAGAACACTGACCCACACCCGCCAGGGGCCTTTCCTGGGACTAAAGATCCCAACATGGTCTCAACGTCATCACCCTCTCAGCACACACCTTTCCTGCACACGTAATCCTGCCTTTCTCCGTCAGGGCCCTATCCTACCAGGAGAAAAAGCAAGCCGCTCAAAACAGCCGATGCCAGGGAAATCAAGGAAACACTGCCATTTTCCCAATTTTGGCTGTCTACATGTCCCCGCCTCCGCTGCAAGGCTGCGCATGTGGCCGGGCTCCGAAGGCAAGGCCGAAATCCTGGCAGCCTGGGCCCCAGCAGTCCAGTGGTTTATGGACGTGGGGACACGCATGACCTGTTCGCCACATACAGGAGGGATCCTTGGGCCCTTCACTGGCTCGCCATTCAGCTCCACGACGTCCACTACCGGCCCTGGCCTTTGCTTTGGCTGGTGCCCCACTGAACGTGTGCTCCGGAGCGATGTTTCTCCACCCATCACTATCATTCTGCCACCAGGCGATATGCGAGTGTGGGAGTCACCATTTGTCACTGGCAGCAGTGTCACAAGGCAGTAGACTTCCAGGTACCCGCTGACCTAGGCTGCCTTCTGCCCCAGGCAAGGTCCCGAATTCTTTATCCCAGGTGCTGACACCAGGGCACTGGCGGACATTCATTTGGAGCAACACAGAGGTCTGAGTGAGGGTCAGCGGGCCAGGGAGCTGAAGTAAAGGCCAGGTGGGCGGGGCTGAGGCTTCTTTGCCATCACCATAGAGACAGTCCCCCCACCGGAAGAGTGGGCGGAGCTTGCGATGGGCCTGCTGACAAGACCGAGCCAATGGCAGAGATCCGGCCCGCCAGGCAGATGACACAGGGCCCTCCATTGTGACCTACGACACCTAGTGGCCACAGGATTGAGCACACCCTGGGAAAGGCTACGCAGGCACAAGGCAGCCCCTGGTGCGGACTGCTTCAGGGCATTGGCAGAGCAGGCCAGGTACCTCTTTCCCACTTTCCTGAGGATATCAGTACGCAAGGCATCCCCACTCAGCATCTCTTGCCTCTCTCTGTCTCTCTCTGGATGTGTTCCTTCTCTGAAATCTCTTCCTTCTCCCCCTTGTCACTTCACACCTTGGAGTGCCTAACAGAGGGCCTAGAGACGAAAGAACAAACGGGGAAGGCCTCTGGCTCTACCGGTTGCCCAAGGGCAAAGAAGATCTGCTAGTCTATCTGGAAGGTCTAGAGAGTAGCCTCGGATTGGGAAGCTACATCACGGGCGGACCTGGCCGGGTGAAGCTTGCTGACATGCAGCAGCCTTTCCGGAGACTACTAATTCCGGGGATAACATTCTATGCAGATACCCGGCTGAGTGGCATGGGCAGAAAACATTGACACATACCTGCCAGAGGCCTATCCCGGGTCTGAGGAGTCCACCGTGGTCTCCAGCGACTCATCATCTCAGCACACACTTTGCCTGCACACATGGAATCCGCCTCTCTCCACGAATGCCTTCTCCTGCTAGGAAACACACGATGTCACTCAGCCAAAGGAGAGCACAGGCAAAGTCAACTGAAGGCCCCATTTTCAAGATTTTGCCCTCTGCTGGGCCACAGCCTCCGCTGGCACAGTGCATGTGTGACGCATCTCCGAAGACAAGGCCGCAATCTGGGCATCCAGGGCCCAAGCAGTCCAGAGTCTGCGCATGGCGGCATATGGATCACCTCTTTGCCACGAACAGGAGGGAGGCCTGGGCCCTACACTGGCTCCGCTAGAGCTCCACGACCTCAGCTATTTTCCCTGACCTTTCCCCCGTGCCCTCGTGTGTTTGTGTCATCCCTAGTTACACTTCTTCTCCGACCACTCTTAATCCGCCACCTGCGGATACGTGAGCATGAAAAAGAACATCTGTCACTGCCTGCAGTGTCACAGGTCACTAGGTGTCTAGGCTCAGGCTGACCTTGGCTGTCTTCTGCCCAGGCAAGGAGCCTAATCCTTCAAAGGCAATGAGGACATGTGGTCATTGGCCGACATTCTTTCTTTCATCCACACAGCGGTCTAGATGAGGGGAAAGAGGCCAGGTAGGCCAGGTGAAGGCTGAGTGCAGGGCCTAAGGCTTCTTTCCCAATCACCATGGAGACAGCCACCGGAAGGCTGGCCGGAACTTCTGACGGGGACGGGTCACAGACACTGAGCCAATAGGAGAGGTCCAGCCTCAGCGGCCAGTTCCGCAGAGCCCTCCATTTCACCCATGGACACACGACGGCCCCTTCTCTTTTGGGCCACAAAACTGAGGGCACCCAGGGAATCACTTCACAGTAGGCAGCCCCTGATGTGGACACATTCGACACACTGGGCCAGCAGGCAGGTACCACTTTTCCACTTATGCTAGGATATCAGTAGGCAAGGCGCCCTTCCTCAGCATCTATGGCCCCTCTGTGTATGTGTTCCTTCGGAGAACTCTCTTCGTTCTACCCTTGAGACACATCACAAGTATGAGGGGCCTGAGAGAGAGCCTAGCGATGAAACGGGGGAGGCTTCTGGCTGTCCTGCTTCCCCGTGGGTAGACAATAGCAGGTAGTCTCTCTGGAAGGTCTTAGCTTCTGTTGATTGACATGGGCGATACAGTAGGGGCGGACCCCGGCCAGGTGGAGCTTGTGGGCAGATGCAATCTCACCGGCGACGAATAATTCCGCTGCTGCTTTGTATGGTGAAAACCTCCCCCCGCCACGTGGGATGGGTAGAGAACACTGACCCACACCCGCCAGGGGCCTTTCCTGGGACTAAAGATCCCAGCATGGTCTCAACGTCGTCACCCTCTCAGCACACACCTTTCCTGCACACGTAATCCTGCCTTTCTCCGTCAGGGCCCTATCCTACCAGGAGAAAAAGCAAGCCGCTCAAAACGGCCGATGCCAGGGAAATCAAGGAAACACTGCCATTTTCCCAATTTTGGCTGTCTACATGTCCCCGCCTCCGCTGCAAGGCTGCGCATGTGGCCGGGCTCCGAAGGCAAGGCCGAAATCCTGGCAGCCTGGGCCCCAGCAGTCCAGTGGTTTATGGACGTGGGGACACGCATGACCTGTTCGCCACATACAGGAGGGATCCTTGGGCCCTTCACTGGCTCGCCATTCAGCTCCACGACGTCCACTACCGGCCGTGGCCTTTGCTTTGGCTGGTGACCCACTGAACGTGTGCTCCGGAGCGATGTTTCTCCACCCATCACTATCATTCTGCCACCAGGCCATATGCGAGTGTGGGAGTCACCATTTGTCACTGGCAGCAGTGTCACAAGGCAGTAGACTTCCAGGTACCCGCTGACCTAGGCTGCCTTCTGCCCCAGGCAAGGTCCCGAATTCTTTATCCCAGGTGCTGACACCAGGGCACTGGCGGACATTCATTTGGAGCAACACAGAGGTCTGAGTGAGGGTCAGCGGGCCAGGGAGCTGAAGTAAAGGCCAGGTGGGCGGGGCTGAGGCTTCTTTGCCATCACCATAGAGACAGTCCCCCCACCGGAAGAGTGGGCGGAGCTTGCGATGGGCCTGCTGACAAGACCGAGCCAATGGCAGAGATCTGGCCCGCCAGGCAGATGACACAGGGCCCTCCATTGTGACCTACGACACCTAGTGGCCACAGGATTTGAGCACACCCTGGGAAAGGCTACGCAGGCACAAGGCAGCCCCTGGTGCGGACTGCTTCAGGGCATTGGCAGAGCAGGCCAGGTACCTCTTTCCCACTTTCCTGAGGATATCAGTACGCAAGGCATCCCCACTCAGCATCTCTTGCCTCTCTCTGTCTCTCTCTGGATGTGTTCCTTCTCTGAAATCTCTTCCTTCTCCCCCTTGTCACTTCACAACTTGGAGTGCCTGACAGAGGGCCTAGAGACGAAAGAGCAAACGGGGAAGGCCTCTGGCTCTACCGGTTGCCCAAGGGCAGAGAAGATCTGCTAGTCTATCTGGAAGGTCTAGAGAGTAGCCACGGATTGGGAAGCTACATCACGGGCGGACCTGGCAGGGTGAAGCTTGCTGACATGTAGCAGCCTCTCCGGAGACTACTAATTCCGGGGATAACATTCTATGCAGATACCCGGCTGAGTGCCATGGGCAGAAAACATTGACACATACCTGCCAGAGGCCTATCCCGGGTCTGAGGAGTCCACCCCGGTCTCCAGCGACTCATCATCTCAGCACACACTTTGCCTGCACACATGGAATCCGCCTCTCTCCACGAATGCCTTCTCCTGCTAGGAAACACACGATGTCACTCAGCCAAAGGAGAGCACAGGCAAAGTCAACTGAAGGCCCCATTTTCAAAATTTTGCCCTCTGCTGGGCCACAGCCTCCGCTGGCACAGTGCATGTGTGACACTTCTCCGAAGACAAGGCCGCAATCTGGGCATCCAGGGCCCTAGCAGTCCAGAGTCTGCGCGTGGCGGCATATGTTTCACCTCTTTGCCACGAACAGGAGGGAGGCCTGGGCCCTACACTGGCTCCGCTAGAGCTCCACGACCTCAGCTATTTTCCCTGACCTTTCCCCCGTGCCCTCGTGTGTGTGTGTCATCCCTAGTTACACTTCTTCTCCGACCAATCTGAATCCGCCACCTGCGGATACGTGAGCATGAAAATGAACATCTGTCACTGCCTGCCGTGTCACAGGTCACTAGGTGTCTAGGCTCAGGCTGACCTTGGCTGTCTTCTGCCCAGGCAAGGAGCCTAATCCTTCAAAGGCAATGAGGACATGTGGTCATTGGCCGACATTCTTTCTTTCATCCACACAGCGGTCTAGATGAGGGGAAAGAGGCCAGGTAGGCCAGGTGAAGGCTGAGTGCAGGGCCTAAGGCTTCTTTCCCAATCACCATGGAGACAGCCACCGGAAGGCTGGCCGGAACTTCTGACGGGGACGGGTCACAGACACTGAGCCAATAGGAGAGGTCCAGCCTCAGCGGCCAGTTCCGCAGAGCCCTCCATTTCACCCATGGACACACGATGGCCCCTTCTCTTTTGGGCCACAAAACCGAGGGCACCCAGGGAATCACTTCACAGTAGGCAGCCCCTGATGTGGACACGTTCGACACACCGGGCCAGCAGGCAGGTACCACTTTTCCACTTACGCTAGGATATCAGTAGGCAAGGCGTCCTTCCTCAGCATCTATGGCCCCTCTGTGTATGTGTTCCTTCGGAGAACTCTCTTCGTTCTACCCTTGAGACACATCACAAGTATGAGGGGCCTGAGAGAGAGCCTAGCGATGAAACGGGGGAGGCTTCTGGCTGTCCTGCTTCCCCGTGGGTAGACAATAGCAGGTAGTCTCTCTGGAAGGTCTTAGCTTCTGTTGATTGACATGGGCGATACAGTAGGGGCGGACCCCGGCCAGGTGGAGCTTGTGGGCAGATGCAACCTCTCCGGGGACGAATAATTCCGCTGCTGCTTTGTATGGTTCTCTACCCATCCCCCGCCACGTGGGATGGGTAGAGAACACTGACCCACACCCGCCAGGGGCCTTTCCTGGGACTAAAGATCCCAACATGGTCTCAACGTCATCACCCTCTCAGCACACACCTTTCCTGCACACGTAATCCTGCCTTTCTCCGTCAGGGCCCTATCCTACCAGGAGAAAAAGCAAGCCGCTCAAAACAGCCGATGCCAGGGAAATCAAGGAAACACTGCCATTTTCCCAATTTTGGCTGTCTACATGTCCCCGCCTCCGCTGCAAGGCTGCGCATGTGGCCGGGCTCCGAAGGCAAGGCCGAAATCCTGGCAGCCTGGGCCCCAGCAGTCCAGTGGTTTATGGACGTGGGGACACGCATGACCTGTTCGCCACATACAGGAGGGATCCTTGGGCCCTTCACTGGCTCGCCATTCAGCTCCACGACGTCCACTACCGGCCCTGGCCTTTGCTTTGGCTGGTGCCCCACTGAACGTGTGCTCCGGAGCGATGTTTCTCCACCCATCACTATCATTCTGCCACCAGGCGATATGCGAGTGTGGGAGTCACCATTTGTCACTGGCAGCAGTGTCACAAGGCAGTAGACTTCCAGGTACCCGCTGACCTAGGCTGCCTTCTGCCCCAGGCAAGGTCCCGAATTCTTTATCCCAGGTGCTGACACCAGGGCACTGGCGGACATTCATTTGGAGCAACACAGAGGTCTGAGTGAGGGTCAGCGGGCCAGGGAGCTGAAGTAAAGGCCAGGTGGGCGGGGCTGAGGCTTCTTTGCCATCACCATAGAGACAGTCCCCCCACCGGAAGAGTGGGCGGAGCTTGCGATGGGCCTGCTGACAAGACCGAGCCAATGGCAGAGATCCGGCCCGCCAGGCAGATGACACAGGGCCCTCCATTGTGACCTACGACACCTAGTGGCCACAGGATTGAGCACACCCTGGGAAAGGCTACGCAGGCACAAGGCAGCCCCTGGTGCGGACTGCTTCAGGGCATTGGCAGAGCAGGCCAGGTACCTCTTTCCCACTTTCCTGAGGATATCAGTACGCAAGGCATCCCCACTCAGCATCTCTTGCCTCTCTCTGTCTCTCTCTGGATGTGTTCCTTCTCTGAAATCTCTTCCTTCTCCCCCTTGTCACTTCACACCTTGGAGTGCCTAACAGAGGGCCTAGAGACGAAAGAACAAACGGGGAAGGCCTCTGGCTCTACCGGTTGCCCAAGGGCAAAGAAGATCTGCTAGTCTATCTGGAAGGTCTAGAGAGTAGCCACGGATTGGGAAGCTACATCACGGGCGGACCTGGCCGGGTGAAGCTTGCTGACATGCAGCAGCCTTTCCGGAGACTACTAATTCCGGGGATAACATTCTATGCAGATACCCGGCTGAGTGGCATGGGCAGAAAACATTGACACATACCTGCCAGAGGCCTATCCCGGGTCTGAGGAGTCCACCGTGGTCTCCAGCGACTCATCATCTCAGCACACACTTTGCCTGCACACATGGAATCCGCCTCTCTCCACGAATGCCTTCTCCTGCTAGGAAACACACGATGTCACTCAGCCAAAGGAGAGCACAGGCAAAGTCAACTGAAGGCCCCATTTTCAAGATTTTGCCCTCTGCTGGGCCACAGCCTCCGCTGGCACAGTGCATGTGTGACGCATCTCCGAAGACAAGGCCGCAATCTGGGCATCCAGGGCCCAAGCAGTCCAGAGTCTGCGCATGGCGGCATATGGATCACCTCTTTGCCACGAACAGGAGGGAGGCCTGGGCCCTACACTGGCTCCGCTAGAGCTCCACGACCTCAGCTATTTTCCCTGACCTTTCCCCCGTGCCCTCGTGTGTTTGTGTCATCCCTAGTTACACTTCTTCTCCGACCACTCTTAATCCGCCACCTGCGGATACGTGAGCATGAAAAAGAACATCTGTCACTGCCTGCAGTGTCACAGGTCACTAGGTGTCTAGGCTCAGGCTGACCTTGGCTGTCTTCTGCCCAGGCAAGGAGCCTAATCCTTCAAAGGCAATGAGGACATGTGGTCATTGGCCGACATTCTTTCTTTCATCCACACAGCGGTCTAGATGAGGGGAAAGAGGCCAGGTAGGCCAGGTGAAGGCTGAGTGCAGGGCCTAAGGCTTCTTTCCCAATCACCATGGAGACAGCCACCGGAAGGCTGGCCGGAACTTCTGACGGGGACGGGTCACAGACACTGAGCCAATAGGAGAGGTCCAGCCTCAGCGGCCAGTTCCGCAGAGCCCTCCATTTCACCCATGGACACACGACGGCCCCTTCTCTTTTGGGCCACAAAACTGAGGGCACCCAGGGAATCACTTCACAGTAGGCAGCCCCTGATGTGGACACATTCGACACACTGGGCCAGCAGGCAGGTACCACTTTTCCACTTATGCTAGGATATCAGTAGGCAAGGCGCCCTTCCTCAGCATCTATGTCCCCTCTGTGTATGTGTTCCTTCGGAGAACTCTCTTCGTTCTACCCTTGAGACACATCACAAGTATGAGGGGCCTGAGAGAGAGCCTAGCGATGAAACGGGGGAGGCTTCTGGCTGTCCTGCTTCCCCGTGGGTAGACAATAGCAGGTAGTCTCTCTGGAAGGTCTTAGCTTCTGTTGATTGATATGGGCGATACAGTAGGGGCGGACCCCGGCCAGGTGGAGCTTGTGGGCAGATGCAATCTCACCGGCGACGAATAATTCCGCTGCTGCTTTGTATGGTGAACACCTCCCCCCGCCACGTGGGATGGGTAGAGAACACTGACCCACACCCGCCAGGGGCCTTTCCTGGGACTAAAGATCCCAGCATGGTCTCAACGTCGTCACCCTCTCAGCACACACCTTTCCTGCACACGTAATCCTGCCTTTCTCCGTCAGGGCCCTATCCTACCAGGAGAAAAAGCAAGCCGCTCAAAACGGCCGATGCCAGGAAAATCGAGGAAACACTGCCATTTTCCCAATTTTGGCTGTCTACATGTCCCCGCCTCCGCTGCAAGGCCGCGCATGTGGCCGGGCTCCGAAGGCAAGGCCGAAATCCTGGCAGCCTGGGCCCCAGC
Organism: Elephas maximus indicus; assembly: GCF_024166365.1. Taxonomy (NCBI): domain Eukaryota; kingdom Metazoa; phylum Chordata; class Mammalia; order Proboscidea; family Elephantidae; genus Elephas; species Elephas maximus. Next base: position 74,874,450 of record NC_064838.1, on the reverse strand, counting down.
AGTCCAGTGGTTTATGGACGTGGGGACACGCATGACCTGTTCGCCACATACAGGAGGGATCCTTGGGCCCTTCACTGGCTCGCCATTCAGCTCCACGACGTCCACTACCGGCCCTGGCCTTTGCTTTGGCTGGTGCCCCACTGAACGTGTGCTCCGGAGCGATGTTTCTCCACCCATCACTATCATTCTGCCACCAGGCGATATGTGAGTGTGGGAGTCACCATTTGTCACTGGCAGCAGTGTCACAAGGCAGTAGACTTCCAGGTACCCGCTGACCTAGGCTGCCTTCTGCCCCAGGCAAGGTTCCGAATTCTTTATCCCAGGTGCTGACACCAGGGCACTGGCGGACATTCATTTGGAGCAACACAGAGGTCTGAGTGAGGGTCAGCGGGCCAGGGAGTTGAAGTGAAGGCCAGGTGGGCGGGGCTAAGGCTTCTTTGCCATCACCATAGAGACAGTCCCCCCACCGGAAGAGTGGGCGGAGCTTGCGATGGGCCTGCTGACAAGACCGAGCCTATGGCAGAGATCCGGCCCGCCAGGCAGATGACACAGGGCCCTCCATTGTGACCTACGACACCTAGTGGCCACAGGATTTGAGCACTCCCTGGGAAAGGCTACGCAGGCACAAGGCAGCCCCTGGTGCGGACTGCTTCAGGGCATTGGCAGAGCAGGCCGGGTACCTCTTTCCCACTTTCCTGAGGATATCAGTACGCAAGGCATCCCCACTCAGCATCTCTTGCCTCTCTCTGTCTCTCTCTGGATGTGTTCCTTCTCTGAAATCTCTTCCTTCTCCCCCTTGTCACTTCACACCTTGGAGTGCCTGACAGAGGGCCTAGAGACGAAAGAGCAAACGGGGAAGGCCTCTGGCTCTACCGGTTGCCCAAGGGCAGAGAAGATCTGCTAGTCTATCTGGAAGGTCTAGAGAGTAGCCACAGATTGGGAAGCTACATCACGGGCGGACCTGGCCGGGTGAAGCTTGCTGACATGTAGCAGCCTTTCCGGAGACTACTAATTCCGGGGATAACATTCTATGCAGATACCCGGCTGAGTGGCATGGGCAGAAAACATTGACACATACCTGCCAGAGGCGTATCCCGGGTCTGAGGAGTCCACCCTGGTCTCCAGCGACTCATCATCTCAGCACACACTTTGCCTGCACACATGGAATCCGCCTCTCTCCACGAATGCCTTCTCCTGCTAGGAAACACACGATGTCACTCAGCCAAAGGAGAGCACAGGCAAAGTCAACTGAAGGCCCCATTTTCAAGATTTTGCCCTCTGCTGGGCCACAGCCTCCGCTGGCACAGTGCATGTGTGACACATCTCCAAAGACAAGGCCGCAATCTGGGCATCCAGGGCCCTAGCAGTCCAGAGTCTGCGCGTGGCGGCATATGTTTCACCTCTTTGCCACGAACAGGAGGGAGGCCTGGGCCCTACACTGGCTCCGCTAGAGCTCCACGACCTCAGCTATTTTCCCTGACCTTTCCCCCGTGCCCTCGTGTGTGTGTGTCATCCCTAGTTACACTTCTTCTCCGACCAATCTGAATCCGCCACCTGCGGATATGTGAGCATGAAAATGAACATCTGTCACTGCCTGCCGTGTCACAGGTCACTAGGTGTCTAGGCTCAGGCTGACCCTGGCTGTCTTCTGCCCAGGCAAGGAGCCTAATCCTTCAAAGGCAAGGAGGACATGTGGTCATTGGCCGACATTCTTTCTTTCATCCACACAGCGGTCTAGATGAGGGGAAAGAGGCCAGGTAGGCCAGGTGAAGGCTGAGTGCAGGGCCTAAGGCTTCTTTCCCAATCACCATGGAGACAGCCACCGGAAGGCTGGCCGGAACTTCTGACGGGGACGGGTCACAGACACTGAGCCAATAGGAGAGGTCCAGCCTCAGCGGCCAGTTCCGCAGAGCCCTCCATTTCACCCATGGACACACGACGGCCCCTTCTCTTTTGGGCCACAAAACCGAGGGCACCCAGGGAATCACTTCACAGTAGGCAGCCCCTGATGTGGACACGTTCGACACACCGGGCCAGCAGGCAGGTACCACTTTTCCACTTACGCTAGGATATCAGTAGGCAAGGCGTCCTTCCTCAGCATCTATGGCCCCTCTGTGTATGTGTTCCTTCGGAGAACTCTCTTCGTTCTACCCTTGAGACACATCACAAGTATGAGGGGCCTGAGAGAGAGCCTAGCGATGAAACGGGGGAGGCTTCTGGCTGTCCTGCTTCCCCGTGGGTAGACAATAGCAGGTAGTCTCTCTGGAAGGTCTTAGCTTCTGTTGATTGACATGGGCGATACAGTAGGGGCGGACCCCGGCCAGGTGGAGCTTGTGGGCAGATGCAACCTCTCCGGCGACGAATAATTCCGCTGCTGCTTTGTATGGTGAAAACCTCCCCCCGCCACGTGGGATGGGTAGAGAACACTGACCCACACCCGCCAGGGGCCTTTCCTGGGACTAAAGATCCCAACATGGTCTCAACGTCGTCACCCTCTCAGCACACACCTTTCCTGCACACGTAATCCTGCCTTTCTCCGTCAGGGCCCTATCCTACCAGGAGAAAAAGCAAGCCGCTCAAAACGGCCGATACCAGGGAAATCGAGGAAACACTGCCATTTTCCCAATTTTGGCTGTCTACATGTCCCCGCGTCCTCTGCAAGGCTGCGCATGTGGCCGGGCTCCGAAGGCAAGGCCGAAATCCTGGCAGCCTGGGCCCCAGCAGTCCAGTGGTTCATGGACGTGGGGACACGCATGACCTGTTCGCCACATACAGGAGGGATCCTTGGGCCCTTCACTGGCTCGCCATTCAGCTCCACGACGTCCACTACCGGCCCTGGCCTTTGCTTTGACTGGTGCCCCACTAAACAAGTGCTCCGGAGCGATGTTTCCCCAACCATCACTATCATTCTGCCACCAGGCGATATGCGAGTGTGGGAGTCACCATTTGTCACTGGCAGCAGTGTCACAAGGCAGTAGACTTCCAGGTACCCGCTGACCTAGGCTGCCTTCTGCCCCAGGCAAGGTCCCGAATTCTTTATCCCAGGTGCTGACACCAGGGCACTGGCGGACATTCATTTGGAGCAACACAGAGGTCTGAGTGAGGGTCAGCGGGCCAGGGAGTTGAAGTGAAGGCCAGGTGGGCGGGGCTAAGGCTTCTTTGCCATCACCATAGAGACAGTCCCCCCACCGGAAGAGTGGGCGGAGCTTGCGATGGGCCTGCTGACAAGACCGAGCCAATGGCAGAGATCCGGCCCGCCAGGCAGATGACACAGGGCCCTCCATTGTGACCTACGACACCTAGTGGCCACAGGATTTGAGCACACCCTCGGAAAGGCTACGCAGGCACAAGGCAGCCCCTGGTGCGGACTGCTTCAGGGCATTGGCAGAGCAGGCCAGGTACCTCTTTCCCACTTTCCTGAGGATATCAGTACGCAAGGCATCCCCACTCAGCATCTCTTGCCTCTCTCTGTCTCTCTCTGGATGTGTTCCTTCTCTGAAATCTCTTCCTTCTCCCCCTTGTCACTTCACACCTTGGAGTGCCTGACAGAGGGCCTAGAGACGAAAGAGCAAACGGGGAAGGCCTCTGGCTCTACCGGTTGCCCAAGGGCAGAGAAGATCTGCTAGTCTATCTGGAAGGTCTAGAGAGTAGCCACGGATTGGGAAGCTACATTACGGGCGGACCTGGCCAGGTGAAGCTTGCTGACATGTAGCAGCCTTTCCGGAGACTACTAATTCCGGGGATAACATTCTATGCAAATACCTGGCTGAGTGGCATGGGCAGAAAACATTGACACATACCTGCCAGAGGCCTATCCCGGGTCTGAGGAGTCCACCGTGGTCTCCAGCGACTCATCATCTCACCACACACTTTGCCTGCACACATGGAATCCGCCTCTCTCCACGAATGCCTTCTCCTGCTAGGAAACACACGATGTCACTCAGCCAAAGGAGAGCACAGGCAAAGTCAACTGAAGGCCCCATTTTCAAGATTTTGCCCTCTGCTGGGCCACAGCCTCCGCTGGCACAGTGCATGTGTGACACTTCTCCGAAGACAAGGCCGCAATCTGGGCATCCAGGGCCCAAGCAGTCCAGAGTCTGCGCATGGCGGCATATGGATCACCTCTTTGCCACGAACAGGAGAGAGGCCTGGGCCCTACAGTGGCTCCGCTAAAGCTCCATAAACTCAGCTATTTTCCCTGACCTTTCCCCCGTGCCCTCGTGTGTGTGTGTCATCCCTAGTTACGCTTCTTCTCCGACCACTCTGAATCCACCATCTGCGGATACGTGAGCATGAAAATGAACATCTGTCACTGCCTGCAGTGTCACGGGTCACTAGGTGTCTCGGCTCAGGCTGACCTTGGCTGTCTTCTGCCCAGGCAAGGAGCCTAATCCTTCAAAGGCAATGAGGACATGTGGTCATTGGCCGACATTCTTTCTTTCATTCACACAGCGGTCTAGATGAGGGGAAAGAGGCCAGGTAGGCCAGGTGAAGGCTGAGTGCGGGGCCTAAGGCTTCTTTCCCAATCACCATGGAGACAGCCACCGGAAGGCTGGCCGGAACTTCTGACGGGGACGGGTCACAGACACTGAGCCAATAGGAGAGGTCCAGCCTCAGCGGCCAGTTCCGCAGAGCCCTCCATTTCACCCATGGACACACGACGGCCCCTTCTCTTTTGGGCCACAAAACCGAGGGCACCCAGGGAATCACTTCACAGTAGGCAGCCCCTGATGTGGACACGTTCGACACACTGGGCCAGCAGGCAGGTACCACTTTTCCACTTACGCTAGGATATCAGTAGGCAAGGCGCCCTTCCTCAGCATCTATGGCCCCTCTGTGTATGTGTTCCTTCGGAGAACTCTCTTCGTTCTACCCTTGAGACACATCACAAGTATGAGGGGCCTGAGAGAGAGCCTAGCGATGAAACGGGGGAGGCTTCTGGCTGTCCTGCTTCCCCGTGGGTAGACAATAGCAGGTAGTCTCTCTGCAAGGTCTTAGCTTCTGTTGATTGACATGGGCGATACAGTAGGGGCGGACCCCGGCCAGGTGGAGCTTGTGGGCAGATGCAACCTCTCCGGCGACGAATAATTCCGCTGCTGCTTTGTATGGTGAAAACCTCCCCCCGCCACGTGGGATGGGTAGAGAACACTGACCCACACCCGCCAGGGGCCTTTCCTGGGACTAAAGATCCCAACATGGTCTCAACGTCGTCACCCTCTCAGCACACACCTTTCCTGCACACGTAATCCTGCCTTTCTCCGTCAGGGCCCTATCCTACCAGGAGAAAAAGCAAGCCGCTCAAAACGGCCGATGCCAGGGAAATCGAGGAAACACTGCCATTTTCCCAATTTTGGCTGTCTACATGTCCCCGCCTCCGCTGCAAGGCTGCGCATGTGGCCGGGCTCCGAAGGCAAGGCCGAAATCCTGACATCCTGGGCCCCAGCCGTCCAGTGGTTCATGGACGTGGGGACACGCTTGACCTGTTCGCCACATACAGGAGGGATCCTTGGGCCCTTCACTGGCTCGCCATTCAGCTCCACGACGTCCACTACCGGCCGTGGCCTTTGCTTTGGCTGGTGCCCCACTGAACGTGTGCTCCGGAGCGATGTTTCTCCACCCATCACTATCATTCTGCCACCAGGCGATATGCGAGAGTGGGAGTCACCATTTGTCACTGGCAGCAGTGTCACAAGGCAGTAGACTTCCAGGTACCCGCTGACCTAGGCTGCCTTCTGCCCCAGGCAAGGTCCCGAATTCTTTATCCCAGGTGCTGACACCAGGGCACTGGCGGACATTCATTTGGAGCAACACAGAGGTCTGAGTGAGGGTCAGCGGGCCAGGGAGCTGAAGTGAAGGCCAGGTGGGCGGGGCTAAGGCTTCTTTACCATCACCATAGAGACAGTCCCCCCACCGGAAGAGTGGGCGGAGCTTGCGATGGGCCTGCTGACAAGACCGAGCCAATGGCAGAGATCCGGCCCGCCAGGCAGATGACACAGGGCCCTCCATTGTGACCTACGACACCTAGTGGCCACAGGATTTGAGCACACCCTCGGAAAGGCTACGCAGGCACAAGGCAGCCCCTGGTGCGGACTGCTTCAGGGCATTGGCAGAGCAGGCCAGGTACCTCTTTCCCACTTTCCTGAGGATATCAGTACGCAAGGCATCCCCACTCAGCATCTCTTGCCTCTCTCTGTCTCTCTCTGGATGTGTTCCTTCTCTGAAATCTCTTCCTTCTCCCCCTTGTCACTTCACACCTTGGAGTGACTGACAGAGGGCCTAGAGACGAAACAGCAAACGGGGAAGGCCTCTGGCTCTACCGGTTGCCCAAGGGCAGAGAAGATCTGCTAGTCTATCTGGAAGGTCTAGAGAGTAGCCACGGATTGGGAAGCTACATCACGGGCGGACCTGGCCAGGTGAAGCTTGCTGACATGTAGCAGCCTTTCCGGAGACTACTAATTCCGGGGATAACATTCTATGCAAATACCCGGCTGAGTGGCATGGGCAGAAAACATTGACACATACCTGCCAGAGGCCTATCCCGGGTCTGAGGAGTCCACCGTGGTCTCCAGCGACTCATCATCTCACCACACACTTTGCCTGCACACATGGAATCCGCCTCTCTCCACGAATGCCTTCTCCTGCTAGGAAACACACGATGTCACTCAGCCAAAGGAGAGCACAGGCAAAGTCAACTGAAGGCCCCATTTTCAAGATTTTGCCCTCTGCTGGGCCACAGCCTCCGCTGGCACAGTGCATGTGTGACGCATCTCCGAAGACAAGGCCGCAATCTGGGCATCCAGGGCCCAAGCAGTCCAGAGTCTGCGCATGGCGGCATATGGATCACCTCTTTGCCACGAACAGGAGGGAGGCCTGGGCCCTACACTGGCTCCGCTAGAGCTCCACGACCTCAGCTATTTTCCCTGACCTTTCCCCCGTGCCCTCGTGTGTTTGTGTCATCCCTAGTTACACTTCTTCTCCGACCACTCTTAATCCGCCACCTGCGGATACGTGAGCATGAAAAAGAACATCTGTCACTGCCTGCAGTGTCACAGGTCACTAGGTGTCTAGGCTCAGGCTGACCTTGGCTGTCTTCTGCCCAGGCAAGGAGCCTAATCCTTCAAAGGCAATGAGGACATGTGGTCATTGGCCGACATTCTTTCTTTCATCCACACAGCGGTCTAGATGAGGGGAAAGAGGCCAGGTAGGCCAGGTGAAGGCTGAGTGCAGGGCCTAAGGCTTCTTTCCCAATCACCATGGAGACAGCCACCGGAAGGCTGGCCGGAACTTCTGACGGGGACGGGTCACAGACACTGAGCCAATAGGAGAGGTCCAGCCTCAGCGGCCAGTTCCGCAGAGCCCTCCATTTCACCCATGGACACACGACGGCCCCTTCTCTTTTGGGCCACAAAACTGAGGGCACCCAGGGAATCACTTCACAGTAGGCAGCCCCTGATGTGGACACATTCGACACACTGGGCCAGCAGGCAGGTACCACTTTTCCACTTATGCTAGGATATCAGTAGGCAAGGCGCCCTTCCTCAGCATCTATGGCCCCTCTGTGTATGTGTTCCTTCGGAGAACTCTCTTCGTTCTACCCTTGAGACACATCACAAGTATGAGGGGCCTGAGAGAGAGCCTAGCGATGAAACGGGGGAGGCTTCTGGCTGTCCTGCTTCCCCGTGGGTAGACAATAGCAGGTAGTCTCTCTGGAAGGTCTTAGCTTCTGTTGATTGATATGGGCGATACAGTAGGGGCGGACCCCGGCCAGGTGGAGCTTGTGGGCAGATGCAATCTCACCGGCGACGAATAATTCCGCTGCTGCTTTGTATGGTGAACACCTCCCCCCGCCACGTGGGATGGGTAGAGAACACTGACCCACACCCGCCAGGGGCCTTTCCTGGGACTAAAGATCCCAGCATGGTCTCAACGTCGTCACCCTCTCAGCACACACCTTTCCTGCACACGTAATCCTGCCTTTCTCCGTCAGGGCCCTATCCTACCAGGAGAAAAAGCAAGCCGCTCAAAACGGCCGATGCCAGGAAAATCGAGGAAACACTGCCATTTTCCCAATTTTGGCTGTCTACATGTCCCCGCCTCCGCTGCAAGGCCGCGCATGTGGCCGGGCTCCGAAGGCAAGGCCGAAATCCTGGCAGCCTGGGCCCCAGCAGTCCAGTGGTTTATGGACGTGGGGACACGCATGACCTGTTCGCCACATACAGGAGGGATCCTTGGGCCCTTCACTGGCTCGCCATTCAGCTCCACGACGTCCACTACCGGCCCTGGCCTTTGCTTTGGCTGGTGCCCCACTGAACGTGTGCTCCGGAGCGATGTTTCTCCACCCATCACTATCATTCTGCCACCAGGCGATATGTGAGTGTGGGAGTCACCATTTGTCACTGGCAGCAGTGTCACAAGGCAGTAGACTTCCAGGTACCCGCTGACCTAGGCTGCCTTCTGCCCCAGGCAAGGTTCCGAATTCTTTATCCCAGGTGCTGACACCAGGGCACTGGCGGACATTCATTTGGAGCAACACAGAGGTCTGAGTGAGGGTCAGCGGGCCAGGGAGTTGAAGTGAAGGCCAGGTGGGCGGGGCTAAGGCTTCTTTGCCATCACCATAGAGACAGTCCCCCCACCGGAAGAGTGGGCGGAGCTTGCGATGGGCCTGCTGACAAGACCGAGCCTATGGCAGAGATCCGGCCCGCCAGGCAGATGACACAGGGCCCTCCATTGTGACCTACGACACCTAGTGGCCACAGGATTTGAGCACTCCCTGGGAAAGGCTACGCAGGCACAAGGCAGCCCCTGGTGCGGACTGCTTCAGGGCATTGGCAGAGCAGGCCGGGTACCTCTTTCCCACTTTCCTGAGGATATCAGTACGCAAGGCATCCCCACTCAGCATCTCTTGCCTCTCTCTGTCTCTCTCTGGATGTGTTCCTTCTCTGAAATCTCTTCCTTCTCCCCCTTGTCACTTCACACCTTGGAGTGCCTGACAGAGGGCCTAGAGACGAAAGAGCAAACGGGGAAGGCCTCTGGCTCTACCGGTTGCCCAAGGGCAGAGAAGATCTGCTAGTCTATCTGGAAGGTCTAGAGAGTAGCCACAGATTGGGAAGCTACATCACGGGCGGACCTGGCCGGGTGAAGCTTGCTGACATGTAGCAGCCTTTCCGGAGACTACTAATTCCGGGGATAACATTCTATGCAGATACCCGGCTGAGTGGCATGGGCAGAAAACATTGACACATACCTGCCAGAGGCGTATCCCGGGTCTGAGGAGTCCACCCTGGTCTCCAGCGACTCATCATCTCAGCACACACTTTGCCTGCACACATGGAATCCGCCTCTCTCCACGAATGCCTTCTCCTGCTAGGAAACACACGATGTCACTCAGCCAAAGGAGAGCACAGGCAAAGTCAACTGAAGGCCCCATTTTCAAGATTTTGCCCTCTGCTGGGCCACAGCCTCCGCTGGCACAGTGCATGTGTGACACATCTCCAAAGACAAGGCCGCAATCTGGGCATCCAGGGCCCTAGCAGTCCAGAGTCTGCGCGTGGCGGCATATGTTTCACCTCTTTGCCACGAACAGGAGGGAGGCCTGGGCCCTACACTGGCTCCGCTAGAGCTCCACGACCTCAGCTATTTTCCCTGACCTTTCCCCCGTGCCCTCGTGTGTGTGTGTCATCCCTAGTTACACTTCTTCTCCGACCAATCTGAATCCGCCACCTGCGGATATGTGAGCATGAAAATGAACATCTGTCACTGCCTGCCGTGTCACAGGTCACTAGGTGTCTAGGCTCAGGCTGACCCTGGCTGTCTTCTGCCCAGGCAAGGAGCCTAATCCTTCAAAGGCAAGGAGGACATGTGGTCATTGGCCGACATTCTTTCTTTCATCCACACAGCGGTCTAGATGAGGGGAAAGAGGCCAGGTAGGCCAGGTGAAGGCTGAGTGCAGGGCCTAAGGCTTCTTTCCCAATCACCATGGAGACAGCCACCGGAAGGCTGGCCGGAACTTCTGACGGGGACGGGTCACAGACACTGAGCCAATAGGAGAGGTCCAGCCTCAGCGGCCAGTTCCGCAGAGCCCTCCATTTCACCCATGGACACACGACGGCCCCTTCTCTTTTGGGCCACAAAACCGAGGGCACCCAGGGAATCACTTCACAGTAGGCAGCCCCTGATGTGGACACGTTCGACACACCGGGCCAGCAGGCAGGTACCACTTTTCCACTTACGCTAGGATATCAGTAGGCAAGGCGTCCTTCCTCAGCATCTATGGCCCCTCTGTGTATGTGTTCCTTCGGAGAACTCTCTTCGTTCTACCCTTGAGACACATCACAAGTATGAGGGGCCTGAGAGAGAGCCTAGCGATGAAACGGGGGAGGCTTCTGGCTGTCCTGCTTCCCCGTGGGTAGACAATAGCAGGTAGTCTCTCTGGAAGGTCTTAGCTTCTGTTGATTGACATGGGCGATACAGTAGGGGCGGACCCCGGCCAGGTGGAGCTTGTGGGCAGATGCAACCTCTCCGGCGACGAATAATTCCGCTGCTGCTTTGTATGGTGAAAACCTCCCCCCGCCACGTGGGATGGGTAGAGAACACTGACCCACACCCGCCAGGGGCCTTTCCTGGGACTAAAGATCCCAACATGGTCTCAACGTCGTCACCCTCTCAGCACACACCTTTCCTGCACACGTAATCCTGCCTTTCTCCGTCAGGGCCCTATCCTACCAGGAGAAAAAGCAAGCCGCTCAAAACGGCCGATACCAGGGAAATCGAGGAAACACTGCCATTTTCCCAATTTTGGCTGTCTACATGTCCCCGCGTCCTCTGCAAGGCTGCGCATGTGGCCGGGCTCCGAAGGCAAGGCCGAAATCCTGGCAGCCTGGGCCCCAGCAGTCCAGTGGTTCATGGACGTGGGGACACGCATGACCTGTTCGCCACATACAGGAGGGATCCTTGGGCCCTTCACTGGCTCGCCATTCAGCTCCACGACGTCCACTACCGGCCCTGGCCTTTGCTTTGACTGGTGCCCCACTAAACAAGTGCTCCGGAGCGATGTTTCCCCAACCATCACTATCATTCTGCCACCAGGCGATATGCGAGTGTGGGAGTCACCATTTGTCACTGGCAGCAGTGTCACAAGGCAGTAGACTTCCAGGTACCCGCTGACCTAGGCTGCCTTCTGCCCCAGGCAAGGTCCCGAATTCTTTATCCCAGGTGCTGACACCAGGGCACTGGCGGACATTCATTTGGAGCAACACAGAGGTCTGAGTGAGGGTCAGCGGGCCAGGGAGTTGAAGTGAAGGCCAGGTGGGCGGGGCTAAGGCTTCTTTGCCATCACCATAGAGACAGTCCCCCCACCGGAAGAGTGGGCGGAGCTTGCGATGGGCCTGCTGACAAGACCGAGCCAATGGCAGAGATCCGGCCCGCCAGGCAGATGACACAGGGCCCTCCATTGTGACCTACGACACCTAGTGGCCACAGGATTTGAGCACACCCTCGGAAAGGCTACGCAGGCACAAGGCAGCCCCTGGTGCGGACTGCTTCAGGGCATTGGCAGAGCAGGCCAGGTACCTCTTTCCCACTTTCCTGAGGATATCAGTACGCAAGGCATCCCCACTCAGCATCTCTTGCCTCTCTCTGTCTCTCTCTGGATGTGTTCCTTCTCTGAAATCTCTTCCTTCTCCCCCTTGTCACTTCACACCTTGGAGTGCCTGACAGAGGGCCTAGAGACGAAAGAGCAAACGGGGAAGGCCTCTGGCTCTACCGGTTGCCCAAGGGCAGAGAAGATCTGCTAGTCTATCTGGAAGGTCTAGAGAGTAGCCACGGATTGGGAAGCTACATTACGGGCGGACCTGGCCAGGTGAAGCTTGCTGACATGTAGCAGCCTTTCCGGAGACTACTAATTCCGGGGATAACATTCTATGCAAATACCTGGCTGAGTGGCATGGGCAGAAAACATTGACACATACCTGCCAGAGGCCTATCCCGGGTCTGAGGAGTCCACCGTGGTCTCCAGCGACTCATCATCTCACCACACACTTTGCCTGCACACATGGAATCCGCCTCTCTCCACGAATGCCTTCTCCTGCTAGGAAACACACGATGTCACTCAGCCAAAGGAGAGCACAGGCAAAGTCAACTGAAGGCCCCATTTTCAAGATTTTGCCCTCTGCTGGGCCACAGCCTCCGCTGGCACAGTGCATGTGTGACACTTCTCCGAAGACAAGGCCGCAATCTGGGCATCCAGGGCCCAAGCAGTCCAGAGTCTGCGCATGGCGGCATATGGATCACCTCTTTGCCACGAACAGGAGAGAGGCCTGGGCCCTACAGTGGCTCCGCTAAAGCTCCATAAACTCAGCTATTTTCCCTGACCTTTCCCCCGTGCCCTCGTGTGTGTGTGTCATCCCTAGTTACGCTTCTTCTCCGACCACTCTGAATCCACCATCTGCGGATACGTGAGCATGAAAATGAACATCTGTCACTGCCTGCAGTGTCACGGGTCACTAGGTGTCTCGGCTCAGGCTGACCTTGGCTGTCTTCTGCCCAGGCAAGGAGCCTAATCCTTCAAAGGCAATGAGGACATGTGGTCATTGGCCGACATTCTTTCTTTCATTCACACAGCGGTCTAGATGAGGGGAAAGAGGCCAGGTAGGCCAGGTGAAGGCTGAGTGCGGGGCCTAAGGCTTCTTTCCCAATCACCATGGAGACAGCCACCGGAAGGCTGGCCGGAACTTCTGACGGGGACGGGTCACAGACACTGAGCCAATAGGAGAGGTCCAGCCTCAGCGGCCAGTTCCGCAGAGCCCTCCATTTCACCCATGGACACACGACGGCCCCTTCTCTTTTGGGCCACAAAACCGAGGGCACCCAGGGAATCACTTCACAGTAGGCAGCCCCTGATGTGGACACGTTCGACACACTGGGCCAGCAGGCAGGTACCACTTTTCCACTTACGCTAGGATATCAGTAGGCAAGGCGCCCTTCCTCAGCATCTATGGCCCCTCTGTGTATGTGTTCCTTCGGAGAACTCTCTTCGTTCTACCCTTGAGACACATCACAAGTATGAGGGGCCTGAGAGAGAGCCTAGCGATGAAACGGGGGAGGCTTCTGGCTGTCCTGCTTCCCCGTGGGTAGACAATAGCAGGTAGTCTCTCTGCAAGGTCTTAGCTTCTGTTGATTGACATGGGCGATACAGTAGGGGCGGACCCCGGCCAGGTGGAGCTTGTGGGCAGATGCAACCTCTCCGGCGACGAATAATTCCGCTGCTGCTTTGTATGGTGAAAACCTCCCCCCGCCACGTGGGATGGGTAGAGAACACTGACCCACACCCGCCAGGGGCCTTTCCTGGGACTAAAGATCCCAACATGGTCTCAACGTCGTCACCCTCTCAGCACACACCTTTCCTGCACACGTAATCCTGCCTTTCTCCGTCAGGGCCCTATCCTACCAGGAGAAAAAGCAAGCCGCTCAAAACGGCCGATGCCAGGGAAATCGAGGAAACACTGCCATTTTCCCAATTTTGGCTGTCTACATGTCCCCGCCTCCGCTGCAAGGCTGCGCATGTGGCCGGGCTCCGAAGGCAAGGCCGAAATCCTGACATCCTGGGCCCCAGCCGTCCAGTGGTTCATGGACGTGGGGACACGCTTGACCTGTTCGCCACATACAGGAGGGATCCTTGGGCCCTTCACTGGCTCGCCATTCAGCTCCACGACGTCCACTACCGGCCGTGGCCTTTGCTTTGGCTGGTGCCCCACTGAACGTGTGCTCCGGAGCGATGTTTCTCCACCCATCACTATCATTCTGCCACCAGGCGATATGCGAGAGTGGGAGTCACCATTTGTCACTGGCAGCAGTGTCACAAGGCAGTAGACTTCCAGGTACCCGCTGACCTAGGCTGCCTTCTGCCCCAGGCAAGGTCCCGAATTCTTTATCCCAGGTGCTGACACCAGGGCACTGGCGGACATTCATTTGGAGCAACACAGAGGTCTGAGTGAGGGTCAGCGGGCCAGGGAGCTGAAGTGAAGGCCAGGTGGGCGGGGCTAAGGCTTCTTTACCATCACCATAGAGACAGTCCCCCCACCGGAAGAGTGGGCGGAGCTTGCGATGGGCCTGCTGACAAGACCGAGCCAATGGCAGAGATCCGGCCCGCCAGGCAGATGACACAGGGCCCTCCATTGTGACCTACGACACCTAGTGGCCACAGGATTTGAGCACACCCTCGGAAAGGCTACGCAGGCACAAGGCAGCCCCTGGTGCGGACTGCTTCAGGGCATTGGCAGAGCAGGCCAGGTACCTCTTTCCCACTTTCCTGAGGATATCAGTACGCAAGGCATCCCCACTCAGCATCTCTTGCCTCTCTCTGTCTCTCTCTGGATGTGTTCCTTCTCTGAAATCTCTTCCTTCTCCCCCTTGTCACTTCACACCTTGGAGTGACTGACAGAGGGCCTAGAGACGAAACAGCAAACGGGGAAGGCCTCTGGCTCTACCGGTTGCCCAAGGGCAGAGAAGATCTGCTAGTCTATCTGGAAGGTCTAGAGAGTAGCCACGGATTGGGAAGCTACATCACGGGCGGACCTGGCCAGGTGAAGCTTGCTGACATGTAGCAGCCTTTCCGGAGACTACTAATTCCGGGGATAACATTCTATGCAAATACCCGGCTGAGTGGCATGGGCAGAAAACATTGACACATACCTGCCAGAGGCCTATCCCGGGTCTGAGGAGTCCACCGTGGTCTCCAGCGACTCATCATCTCACCACACACTTTGCCTGCACACATGGAATCCGCCTCTCTCCACGAATGCCTTCTCCTGCTAGGAAACACACGATGTCACTCAGCCAAAGGAGAGCACAGGCAAAGTCAACTGAAGGCCCCATTTTCAAGATTTTGCCCTCTGCTGGGCCACAGCCTCCGCTGGCACAGTGCATGTGTGACACTTCTCCGAAGACAAGGCCGCAATCTGGGCATCCAGGGCCCAAGCAGTCCAGAGTCTGCGCATGGCGGCATATGGATCACCTCTTTGCCAAGAACAGGAGAGAGGCCTGGGCCCTACAGTGGCTCCGCTAGAGCTCCATAAACTCAGCTATTTTCCCTGACCTTTCCCCCGTGCCCTCGTGTGTGTGTGTCATCCCTAGTTACGCTTCTTCTCCGACCACTCTGAATCCGCCATCTGCGGATACGTGAGCATGAAAATGAACATCTGTCACTGCCTGCAGTGTCACAGGTCACTAGGTGTCTCGGCTCAGGCTGACCTTGGCTGTCTTCTGCCCAGGCAAGGAGCCTAATCCTTCAAAGGCAATGAGGACATGTGGTCATTGGCCGACATTCTTTCTTTCATCCACACAGCGGTCTAGATGAGGGGAAAGAGGCCAGGTAGGCCAGGTGAAGGCTGAGTGCGGGGCCTAAGGCTTCTTTCCCAATCACCATGGAGACAGCCACCGGAAGGCTGGCCGGAACTTCTGACGGGGACGGGTCACAGACACTGAGCCAATAGGAGAGGTCCAGCCTCAGCGGCCAGTTTCGCAGAGCCCTCCATTTCACCCATGGACACACGACGGCCCCTTCTCTTTTGGGCCACAAAACCGAGGGCACCGAGGGAATCACTTCACAGTAGGCAGCCCCTGATGTGGACACGTTCAACACACCGGGCCAGCAGGCAGGTACCACTTTTCCACTTACGCTAGGATATCAGTAGGCAAGGCGCCCTTCCTCAGCATCTGTGGCCCCTCTGTGTATGTGTTCCTTCGGAGAACTCTCTTCGTTCTACCCTTGAGACACATCACAAGTATGAGGGGCCTGAGAGAGAGCCTAGCGATGAAACGGGGGAGGCTTCTGGCTGTCCTGCTTCCCCGTGGGTAGACAATAGCAGGTAGTCTCTCTGGAAGGTCTTAGCTTCTGTTGATTGACATGGGCGATACAGTAGGGGCGGACCCCGGCCAGGTGGAGCTTGTGGGCAGATGCAACCTCTCCGGGGACGAATAATTCCGCTGCTGCTTTGTATGGTTCTCTACCCATCCCCCGCCACGTGGGATGGGTAGAGAACACTGACCCACACCCGCCAGGGGCCTTTCCTGGGACTAAAGATCCCAACATGGTCTCAACGTCATCACCCTCTCAGCACACACCTTTCCTGCACACGTAATCCTGCCTTTCTCCGTCAGGGCCCTATCCTACCAGGAGAAAAAGCAAGCCGCTCAAAACAGCCGATGCCAGGGAAATCAAGGAAACACTGCCATTTTCCCAATTTTGGCTGTCTACATGTCCCCGCCTCCGCTGCAAGGCTGCGCATGTGGCCGGGCTCCGAAGGCAAGGCCGAAATCCTGGCAGCCTGGGCCCCAGCAGTCCAGTGGTTTATGGACGTGGGGACACGCATGACCTGTTCGCCACATACAGGAGGGATCCTTGGGCCCTTCACTGGCTCGCCATTCAGCTCCACGACGTCCACTACCGGCCCTGGCCTTTGCTTTGGCTGGTGCCCCACTGAACGTGTGCTCCGGAGCGATGTTTCTCCACCCATCACTATCATTCTGCCACCAGGCGATATGCGAGTGTGGGAGTCACCATTTGTCACTGGCAGCAGTGTCACAAGGCAGTAGACTTCCAGGTACCCGCTGACCTAGGCTGCCTTCTGCCCCAGGCAAGGTCCCGAATTCTTTATCCCAGGTGCTGACACCAGGGCACTGGCGGACATTCATTTGGAGCAACACAGAGGTCTGAGTGAGGGTCAGCGGGCCAGGGAGCTGAAGTAAAGGCCAGGTGGGCGGGGCTGAGGCTTCTTTGCCATCACCATAGAGACAGTCCCCCCACCGGAAGAGTGGGCGGAGCTTGCGATGGGCCTGCTGACAAGACCGAGCCAATGGCAGAGATCCGGCCCGCCAGGCAGATGACACAGGGCCCTCCATTGTGACCTACGACACCTAGTGGCCACAGGATTTGAGCACACCCTCGGAAAGGCTACGCAGGCACAAGGCAGCCCCTGGTGCGGACTGCTTCAGGGCATTGGCAGCGCAGGCCAGGTACCTCTTTCCCACTTTCCTGAGGATATCAGTACGCAAGGCATCCCCACTCAGCATCTCTTGCCTCTCTCTGTCTCTCTCTGGATGTGTTCCTTCTCTGAAATCTCTTCCTTCTCCCCCTTGTCACTTCACACCTTGGAGTGCCTAACAGAGGGCCTAGAGACGAAAGAACAAACGGGGAAGGCCTCTGGCTCTACCGGTTGCCCAAGGGCAAAGAAGATCTGCTAGTCTATCTGGAAGGTCTAGAGAGTAGCCACGGATTGGGAAGCTACATCACGGGCGGACCTGGCAGGGTGAAGCTTGCTGACATGCAGCAGCCTTTCCGGAGACTACTAATTCCGGGGATAACATTCTATGCAGATACCCGGCTGAGTGGCATGGGCAGAAAACATTGACACATACCTGCCAGAGGCCTATCCCGGGTCTGAGGAGTCCACCGTGGTCTCCAGCGACTCATCATCTCAGCACACACTTTGCCTGCACACATGGAATCCGCCTCTCTCCACGAATGCCTTCTCCTGCTAGGAAACACACGATGTCACTCAGCCAAAGGAGAGCACAGGCAAAGTCAACTGAAGGCCCCATTTTCAAGATTTTGCCCTCTGCTGGGCCACAGCCTCCGCTGGCACAGTGCATGTGTGACGCATCTCCGAAGACAAGGCCGCAATCTGGGCATCCAGGGCCCAAGCAGTCCAGAGTCTGCGCATGGCGGCATATGGATCACCTCTTTGCCACGAACAGGAGGGAGGCCTGGGCCCTACACTGGCTCCGCTAGAGCTCCACGACCTCAGCTATTTTCCCTGACCTTTCCCCCGTGCCCTCGTGTGTTTGTGTCATCCCTAGTTACACTTCTTCTCCGACCACTCTTAATCCGCCACCTGCGGATACGTGAGCATGAAAAAGAACATCTGTCACTGCCTGCAGTGTCACAGGTCACTAGGTGTCTAGGCTCAGGCTGACCTTGGCTGTCTTCTGCCCAGGCAAGGAGCCTAATCCTTCAAAGGCAATGAGGACATGTGGTCATTGGCCGACATTCTTTCTTTCATCCACACAGCGGTCTAGATGAGGGGAAAGAGGCCAGGTAGGCCAGGTGAAGGCTGAGTGCAGCGCCTAAGGCTTCTTTCCCAATCACCATGGAGACAGCCACCGGAAGGCTGGCCGGAACTTCTGACGGGGACGGGTCACAGACACTGAGCCAATAGGAGAGGTCCAGCCTCAGCGGCCAGTTCCGCAGAGCCCTCCATTTCACCCATGGACACACGACGGCCCCTTCTCTTTTGGGCCACAAAACTGAGGGCACCCAGGGAATCACTTCACAGTAGGCAGCCCCTGATGTGGACACGTTCGACACACTGGGCCAGCAGGCAGGTACCACTTTTCCACTTACGCTAGGATATCAGTAGGCAAGGCGCCCTTCCTCAGCATCTATGGCCCCTCTGTGTATGTGTTCCTTCGGAGAACTCTCTTCGTTCTACCCTTGAGACACATCACAAGTATGAGGGGCCTGAGAGAGAGCCTAGCGATGAAACGGGGGAGGCTTCTGGCTGTCCTGCATCCCCGTGGGTAGACAATAGCAGGTAGTCTCTCTGGAAGGTCTTAGCTTCTGTTGATTGACATGGGCGATACAGTAGGGGCGGACCCCGGCCAGGTGGAGCTTGTGGGCAGATGCAATCTCACCGGCGACGAATACTTCCGCTGCTGCTTTGTATGGTGAAAACCTCCCCCCGCCACGTGGGATGGGTAGAGAACACTGACCCACACCCGCCAGGGGCCTTTCCTGGGACTAAAGATCCCAGCATGGTCTCAACGTCGTCACCCTCTCAGCACACACCTTTCCTGCACACGTAATCCTGCCTTTCTCCGTCAGGGCCCTATCCTACCAGGAGAAAAAGCAAGCCGCTCAAAACGGCCGATGCCAGGAAAATCGAGGAAACACTGCCATTTTCCCAATTTTGGCTGTCTACATGTCCCCGCCTCCGCTGCAAGGCCGCGCATGTGGCCGTGCTCCGAAGGCAAGGCCGAAATCCTGGCAGCCTGGGCCCCAGCAGTCCAGTGGTTTATGGACGTGGGGACACGCATGACCTGTTCGCCACATACAGGAGGGATCCTTGGGCCCTTCACTGGCTCGCCATTCAGCTCCACGACGTCCACTACCGGCCCTGGCCTTTGCTTTGGCTGGTGCCCCACTGAACGTGTGCTCCGGAGCGATGTTTCTCCACCCATCACTATCATTCTGCCACCAGGCGATATGTGAGTGTGGGAGTCACCATTTGTCACTGGCAGCAGTGTCACAAGGCAGTAGACTTCCAGGTACCCGCTGACCTAGGCTGCCTTCTGCCCCAGGCAAGGTCCCGAATTCTTTATCCCAGGTGCTGACACCAGGGCACTGGCGGACATTCATTTGGAGCAACACAGAGGTCTGAGTGAGGGTCAGCGGGCCAGGGAGCTGAAGTGAAGGCCAGGTGGGCGGGGCTGAGGCTTCTTTGCCATCACCATAGAGACAGTCCCCCCACCGGAAGAGTGGGCGGAGCTTGCGATGGGCCTGCTGACAAGACCGAGCCAATGGCAGAGATCCGGCCCGCCAGGCAGATGACACAGGGCCCTCCATTGTGACTTACGACACCTAGTGGCCACAGGATTTGAGCACACCCTGGGAAAGGCTACGCAGGCACAAGGCAGCCCCTGGTGCGGACTGCTTCAGGGCATTGGCAGAGCAGGCCAGGTACCTCTTTCCCACTTTCCTGAGGATATCAGTACGCAAGGCATCCCCACTCAGCATCTCTTGCCTCTCTCTGTCTCTCTCTGGATGTGTTCCTTCTCTGAAATCTCTTCCTTCTCCCCCTTGTCACTTCACACCTTGGAGTGCCTGACAGAGGGCCTAGAGACGAAAGAGCAAACGGGGAAGGCCTCTGGCTCTACCGGTTGCCCAAGGGCAGAGAAGATCTGCTAGTCTATCTGGAAGGTCTAGAGAGTAGCCACGGATTGGGAAGCTACATCACGGGCGGACCTGGCCGGGTGAAGCTTGCTGACATGTAGCAGCCTCTCCGGAGACTACTAATTCCGGGGATAACATTCTATGCAGATACCCGGCTGAGTGCCATGGGCAGAAAACATTGACACATACCTGCCAGAGGCCTATCCCGGGTCTGAGGAGTCCACCCCGGTCTCCAGCGACTCATCATCTCAGCACACACTTTGCCTGCACACATGGAATCCGCCTCTCTCCACGAATGCCTTCTCCTGCTAGGAAACACACGATGTCACTCAGCCAAAGGAGAGCACAGGCAAAGTCAACTGAAGGCCCCATTTTCAAAATTTTGCCCTCTGCTGGGCCACAGCCTCCGCTGGCACAGTGCATGTGTGACACTTCTCCGAAGACAAGGCCGCAATCTGGGCATCCAGGGCCCTAGCAGTCCAGAGTCTGCGCGTGGCGGCATATGTTTCACCTCTTTGCCACGAACAGGAGGGAGGCCTGGGCCCTACACTGGCTCCGCTAGAGCTCCACGACCTCAGCTATTTTCCCTGACCTTTCCCCCGTGCCCTCGTGTGTGTGTGTCATCCCTAGTTACACTTCTTCTCCGACCAATCTGAATCCGCCACCTGCGGATACGTGAGCATGAAAATGAACATCTGTCACTGCCTGCCGTGTCACAGGTCACTAGGTGTCTAGGCTCAGGCTGACCTTGGCTGTCTTCTGCCCAGGCAAGGAGCCTAATCCTTCAAAGGCAAGGAGGACATGTGGTCATTGGCCGACATTCTTTCTTTCATCCACACAGCGGTCTAGATGAGGGGAAAGAGGCCAGGTAGGCCAGGTGAAGGCTGAGTGCAGGGCCTAAGGCTTCTTTCCCAATCACCATGGAGACAGCCACCGGAAGGCTGGCCGGAACTTCTGACGGGGACGGGTCACAGACACTGAGCCAATAGGAGAGGTCCAGCCTCAGCGGCCAGTTCCGCAGAGCCCTCCATTTCACCCATGGACACACGACGGCCCCTTCTCTTTTGGGCCACAAAACCGAGGGCACCCAGGGAATCACTTCACAGTAGGCAGCCCCTGATGTGGACACGTTCGACACACCGGGCCAGCAGGCAGGTACCACTTGTCCACTTACGCTAGGATATCAGTAGGCAAGGCGTCCTTCCTCAGCATCTATGGCCCCTCTGTGTATGTGTTCCTTCGGAGAACTCTCTTCGTTCTACCCTTGAGACACATCACAAGTATGAGGGGCCTGAGAGAGAGCCTAGCGATGAAACGGGGGAGGCTTCTGGCTGTCCTGCTTCCCCGTGGGTAGACAATAGCAGGTAGTCTCTCTGGAAGGTCTTAGCTTCTGTTGATTGACATGGGCGATACAGTAGGGGCGGACCCCGGCCAGGTGGAGCTTGTGGGCAGATGCAACCTCTCCGGCGACGAATAATTCCGCTGCTGCTTTGTATGGTGAAAACCTCCCCCCGCCACGTGGGATGGGTAGAGAACACTGACCCACACCCGCCAGGGGCCTTTCCTGGGACTAAAGATCCCAACATGGTCTCAACGTCGTCACCCTCTCAGCACACACCTTTCCTGCACACGTAATCCTGCCTTTCTCCGTCAGGGCCCTATCCTACCAGGAGAAAAAGCAAGCCGCTCAAAACGGCCGATACCAGGGAAATCGAGGAAACACTGCCATTTTCCCAATTTTGGCTGTCTACATGTCCCCGCGTCCTCTGCAAGGCTGCGCATGTGGCCGGGCTCCGAAGGCAAGGCCGAAATCCTGGCAGCCTGGGCCCCAGCAGTCCAGTGGTTCATGGACGTGGGGACACGCATGACCTGTTCGCCACATACAGGAGGGATCCTTGGGCCCTTCACTGGCTCGCCATTCAGCTCCACGACGTCCACTACCGGCCCTGGCCTTTGCTTTGACTGGTGCCCCACTAAACAAGTGCTCCGGAGCGATGTTTCCCCAACCATCACTATCATTCTGCCACCAGGCGATATGTGAGTGTGGGAGTCACCATTTGTCACTGGCAGCAGTGTCACAAGGCAGTAGACTTCCAGGTACCCGCTGACCTAGGCTGCCTTCTGCCCCAGGCAAGGTCCCGAATTCTTTATCCCAGGTGCTGACACCAGGGCACTGGCGGACATTCATTTGGAGCAACACAGAGGTCTGAGTGAGGGTCAGCGGGCCAGGGAGCTGAAGTAAAGGCCAGGTGGGCGGGGCTGAGGCTTCTTTGCCATCACCATAGAGACAGTCCCCCCACCGGAAGAGTGGGCGGAGCTTGCGATGGGCCTGCTGACAAGACCGAGCCAATGGCAGAGATCCGGCCCGCCAGGCAGATGACACAGGGCCCTCCATTGTGACCTACGACACCTAGTGGCCACAGGATTTGAGCACACCCTCGGAAAGGCTACGCAGGCACAAGGCAGCCCCTGGTGCGGACTGCTTCAGGGCATTGGCAGCGCAGGCCAGGTATCTCTTTCCCACTTTCCTGAGGATATCAGTACGCAAGGCATCCCCACTCAGCATCTCTTGCCTCTCTCTGTC
Organism: Elephas maximus indicus; assembly: GCF_024166365.1. NCBI lineage: Eukaryota > Metazoa > Chordata > Mammalia > Proboscidea > Elephantidae > Elephas > Elephas maximus. Next base: position 74,851,921 of record NC_064838.1, on the reverse strand, counting down.
TCTCTCTGGATGTGTTCCTTCTCTGAAATCTCTTCCTTCTCCCCCTTGTCACTTCACACCTTGGAGTGCCTAACAGAGGGCCTAGAGACGAAAGAACAAACGGGGAAGGCCTCTGGCTCTACCGGTTGCCCAAGGGCAAAGAAGATCTGCTAGTCTATCTGGAAGGTCTAGAGAGTAGCCACGGATTGGGAAGCTACATCACGGGCGGACCTGGCAGGGTGAAGCTTGCTGACATGCAGCAGCCTTTCCGGAGACTACTAATTCCGGGGATAACATTCTATGCAGATACCCGGCTGAGTGGCATGGGCAGAAAACATTGACACATACCTGCCAGAGGCCTATCCCGGGTCTGAGGAGTCCACCGTGGTCTCCAGCGACTCATCATCTCAGCACACACTTTGCCTGCACACATGGAATCCGCCTCTCTCCACGAATGCCTTCTCCTGCTAGGAAACACACGATGTCACTCAGCCAAAGGAGAGCACAGGCAAAGTCAACTGAAGGCCCCATTTTCAAGATTTTGCCCTCTGCTGGGCCACAGCCTCCGCTGGCACAGTGCATGTGTGACGCATCTCCGAAGACAAGGCCGCAATCTGGGCATCCAGGGCCCAAGCAGTCCAGAGTCTGCGCATGGCGGCATATGGATCACCTCTTTGCCACGAACAGGAGGGAGGCCTGGGCCCTACACTGGCTCCGCTAGAGCTCCACGACCTCAGCTATTTTCCCTGACCTTTCCCCCGTGCCCTCGTGTGTTTGTGTCATCCCTAGTTACACTTCTTCTCCGACCACTCTTAATCCGCCACCTGCGGATACGTGAGCATGAAAAAGAACATCTGTCACTGCCTGCAGTGTCACAGGTCACTAGGTGTCTAGGCTCAGGCTGACCTTGGCTGTCTTCTGCCCAGGCAAGGAGCCTAATCCTTCAAAGGCAATGAGGACATGTGGTCATTGGCCGACATTCTTTCTTTCATCCACACAGCGGTCTAGATGAGGGGAAAGAGGCCAGGTAGGCCAGGTGAAGGCTGAGTGCAGCGCCTAAGGCTTCTTTCCCAATCACCATGGAGACAGCCACCGGAAGGCTGGCCGGAACTTCTGACGGGGACGGGTCACAGACACTGAGCCAATAGGAGAGGTCCAGCCTCAGCGGCCAGTTCCGCAGAGCCCTCCATTTCACCCATGGACACACGACGGCCCCTTCTCTTTTGGGCCACAAAACTGAGGGCACCCAGGGAATCACTTCACAGTAGGCAGCCCCTGATGTGGACACGTTCGACACACTGGGCCAGCAGGCAGGTACCACTTTTCCACTTACGCTAGGATATCAGTAGGCAAGGCGCCCTTCCTCAGCATCTATGGCCCCTCTGTGTATGTGTTCCTTCGGAGAACTCTCTTCGTTCTACCCTTGAGACACATCACAAGTATGAGGGGCCTGAGAGAGAGCCTAGCGATGAAACGGGGGAGGCTTCTGGCTGTCCTGCTTCCCCGTGGGTAGACAATAGCAGGTAGTCTCTCTGGAAGGTCTTAGCTTCTGTTGATTGACATGGGCGATACAGTAGGGGCGGACCCCGGCCAGGTGGAGCTTGTGGGCAGATGCAATCTCACCGGCGACGAATACTTCCGCTGCTGCTTTGTATGGTGAAAACCTCCCCCCGCCACGTGGGATGGGTAGAGAACACTGACCCACACCCGCCAGGGGCCTTTCCTGGGACTAAAGATCCCAGCATGGTCTCAACGTCGTCACCCTCTCAGCACACACCTTTCCTGCACACGTAATCCTGCCTTTCTCCGTCAGGGCCCTATCCTACCAGGAGAAAAAGCAAGCCGCTCAAAACGGCCGATGCCAGGAAAATCGAGGAAACACTGCCATTTTCCCAATTTTGGCTGTCTACATGTCCCCGCCTCCGCTGCAAGGCCGCGCATGTGGCCGTGCTCCGAAGGCAAGGCCGAAATCCTGGCAGCCTGGGCCCCAGCAGTCCAGTGGTTTATGGACGTGGGGACACGCATGACCTGTTCGCCACATACAGGAGGGATCCTTGGGCCCTTCACTGGCTCGCCATTCAGCTCCACGACGTCCACTACCGGCCCTGGCCTTTGCTTTGGCTGGTGCCCCACTGAACGTGTGCTCCGGAGCGATGTTTCTCCACCCATCACTATCATTCTGCCACCAGGCGATATGTGAGTGTGGGAGTCACCATTTGTCACTGGCAGCAGTGTCACAAGGCAGTAGACTTCCAGGTACCCGCTGACCTAGGCTGCCTTCTGCCCCAGGCAAGGTCCCGAATTCTTTATCCCAGGTGCTGACACCAGGGCACTGGCGGACATTCATTTGGAGCAACACAGAGGTCTGAGTGAGGGTCAGCGGGCCAGGGAGCTGAAGTGAAGGCCAGGTGGGCGGGGCTGAGGCTTCTTTGCCATCACCATAGAGACAGTCCCCCCACCGGAAGAGTGGGCGGAGCTTGCGATGGGCCTGCTGACAAGACCGAGCCAATGGCAGAGATCCGGCCCGCCAGGCAGATGACACAGGGCCCTCCATTGTGACCTACGACACCTAGTGGCCACAGGATTTGAGCACACCCTGGGAAAGGCTACGCAGGCACAAGGCAGCCCCTGGTGCGGACTGCTTCAGGGCATTGGCAGAGCAGGCCAGGTACCTCTTTCCCACTTTCCTGAGGATATCAGTACGCAAGGCATCCCCACTCAGCATCTCTTGCCTCTCTCTGTCTCTCTCTGGATGTGTTCCTTCTCTGAAATCTCTTCCTTCTCCCCCTTGTCACTTCACACCTTGGAGTGCCTGACAGAGGGCCTAGAGACGAAAGAGCAAACGGGGAAGGCCTCTGGCTCTACCGGTTGCCCAAGGGCAGAGAAGATCTGCTAGTCTATCTGGAAGGTCTAGAGAGTAGCCACGGATTGGGAAGCTACATCACGGGCGGACCTGGCCGGGTGAAGCTTGCTGACATGTAGCAGCCTCTCCGGAGACTACTAATTCCGGGGATAACATTCTATGCAGATACCCGGCTGAGTGCCATGGGCAGAAAACATTGACACATACCTGCCAGAGGCCTATCCCGGGTCTGAGGAGTCCACCCCGGTCTCCAGCGACTCATCATCTCAGCACACACTTTGCCTGCACACATGGAATCCGCCTCTCTCCACGAATGCCTTCTCCTGCTAGGAAACACACGATGTCACTCAGCCAAAGGAGAGCACAGGCAAAGTCAACTGAAGGCCCCATTTTCAAGATTTTGCCCTCTGCTGGGCCACAGCCTCCGCTGGCACAGTGCATGTGTGACGCATCTCCGAAGACAAGGCCGCAATCTGGGCATCCAGGGCCCAAGCAGTCCAGAGTCTGCGCATGGCGGCATATGGATCACCTCTTTGCCACGAACAGGAGGGAGGCCTGGGCCCTACACTGGCTCCGCTAGAGCTCCACGACCTCAGCTATTTTCCCTGACCTTTCCCCCGTGCCCTCGTGTGTTTGTGTCATCCCTATTTACACTTCTTCTCCGACCACTCTTAATCCGCCACCTGCGGATACGTGAGCATGAAAAAGAACATCTGTCACTGCCTGCAGTGTCACAGGTCACTAGGTGTCTAGGCTCAGGCTGACCTTGGCTGTCTTCTGCCCAGGCAAGGAGCCTAATCCTTCAAAGGCAATGAGGACATGTGGTCATTGGCCGACATTCTTTCTTTCATCCACACAGCGGTCTAGATGAGGGGAAAGAGGCCAGGTAGGCCAGGTGAAGGCTGAGTGCAGCGCCTAAGGCTTCTTTCCCAATCACCATGGAGACAGCCACCGGAAGGCTGGCCGGAACTTCTGACGGGGACGGGTCACAGACACTGAGCCAATAGGAGAGGTCCAGCCTCAGCGGCCAGTTCCGCAGAGCCCTCCATTTCACCCATGGACACACGACGGCCCCTTCTCTTTTGGGCCACAAAACTGAGGGCACCCAGGGAATCACTTCACAGTAGGCAGCCCCTGATGTGGACACGTTCGACACACTGGGCCAGCAGGCAGGTACCACTTTTCCACTTACGCTAGGATATCAGTAGGCAAGGCGCCCTTCCTCAGCATCTATGGCCCCTCTGTGTATGTGTTCCTTCGGAGAACTCTCTTCGTTCTACCCTTGAGACACATCACAAGTATGAGGGGCCTGAGAGAGAGCCTAGCGATGAAACGGGGGAGGCTTCTGGCTGTCCTGCTTCCCCGTGGGTAGACAATAGCAGGTAGTCTCTCTGGAAGGTCTTAGCTTCTGTTGATTGACATGGGCGATACAGTAGGGGCGGACCCCGGCCAGGTGGAGCTTGTGGGCAGATGCAATCTCACCGGCGACGAATACTTCCGCTGCTGCTTTGTATGGTGAAAACCTCCCCCCGCCACGTGGGATGGGTAGAGAACACTGACCCACACCCGCCAGGGGCCTTTCCTGGGACTAAAGATCCCAGCATGGTCTCAACGTCGTCACCCTCTCAGCACACACCTTTCCTGCACACGTAATCCTGCCTTTCTCCGTCAGGGCCCTATCCTACCAGGAGAAAAAGCAAGCCGCTCAAAACGGCCGATGCCAGGAAAATCGAGGAAACACTGCCATTTTCCCAATTTTGGCTGTCTACATGTCCCCGCCTCCGCTGCAAGGCCGCGCATGTGGCCGTGCTCCGAAGGCAAGGCCGAAATCCTGGCAGCCTGGGCCCCAGCAGTCCAGTGGTTTATGGACGTGGGGACACGCATGACCTGTTCGCCACATACAGGAGGGATCCTTGGGCCCTTCACTGGCTCGCCATTCAGCTCCACGACGTCCACTACCGGCCCTGGCCTTTGCTTTGGCTGGTGCCCCACTGAACGTGTGCTCCGGAGCGATGTTTCTCCACCCATCACTATCATTCTGCCACCAGGCGATATGTGAGTGTGGGAGTCACCATTTGTCACTGGCAGCAGTGTCACAAGGCAGTAGACTTCCAGGTACCCGCTGACCTAGGCTGCCTTCTGCCCCAGGCAAGGTCCCGAATTCTTTATCCCAGGTGCTGACACCAGGGCACTGGCGGACATTCATTTGGAGCAACACAGAGGTCTGAGTGAGGGTCAGCGGGCCAGGGAGCTGAAGTGAAGGCCAGGTGGGCGGGGCTGAGGCTTCTTTGCCATCACCATAGAGACAGTCCCCCCACCGGAAGAGTGGGCGGAGCTTGCGATGGGCCTGCTGACAAGACCGAGCCAATGGCAGAGATCCGGCCCGCCAGGCAGATGACACAGGGCCCTCCATTGTGACCTACGACACCTAGTGGCCACAGGATTTGAGCACACCCTGGGAAAGGCTACGCAGGCACAAGGCAGCCCCTGGTGCGGACTGCTTCAGGGCATTGGCAGAGCAGGCCAGGTACCTCTTTCCCACTTTCCTGAGGATATCAGTACGCAAGGCATCCCCACTCAGCATCTCTTGCCTCTCTCTGTCTCTCTCTGGATGTGTTCCTTCTCTGAAATCTCTTCCTTCTCCCCCTTGTCACTTCACACCTTGGAGTGCCTGACAGAGGGCCTAGAGACGAAAGAGCAAACGGGGAAGGCCTCTGGCTCTACCGGTTGCCCAAGGGCAGAGAAGATCTGCTAGTCTATCTGGAAGGTCTAGAGAGTAGCCACGGATTGGGAAGCTACATCACGGGCGGACCTGGCCGGGTGAAGCTTGCTGACATGTAGCAGCCTCTCCGGAGACTACTAATTCCGGGGATAACATTCTATGCAGATACCCGGCTGAGTGCCATGGGCAGAAAACATTGACACATACCTGCCAGAGGCCTATCCCGGGTCTGAGGAGTCCACCCCGGTCTCCAGCGACTCATCATCTCAGCACACACTTTGCCTGCACACATGGAATCCGCCTCTCTCCACGAATGCCTTCTCCTGCTAGGAAACACACGATGTCACTCAGCCAAAGGAGAGCACAGGCAAAGTCAACTGAAGGCCCCATTTTCAAAATTTTGCCCTCTGCTGGGCCACAGCCTCCGCTGGCACAGTGCATGTGTGACACTTCTCCGAAGACAAGGCCGCAATCTGGGCATCCAGGGCCCTAGCAGTCCAGAGTCTGCGCGTGGCGGCATATGTTTCACCTCTTTGCCACGAACAGGAGGGAGGCCTGGGCCCTACACTGGCTCCGCTAGAGCTCCACGACCTCAGCTATTTTCCCTGACCTTTCCCCCGTGCCCTCGTGTGTGTGTGTCATCCCTAGTTACACTTCTTCTCCGACCAATCTGAATCCGCCACCTGCGGATACGTGAGCATGAAAATGAACATCTGTCACTGCCTGCCGTGTCACAGGTCACTAGGTGTCTAGGCTCAGGCTGACCTTGGCTGTCTTCTGCCCAGGCAAGGAGCCTAATCCTTCAAAGGCAAGGAGGACATGTGGTCATTGGCCGACATTCTTTCTTTCATCCACACAGCGGTCTAGATGAGGGGAAAGAGGCCAGGTAGGCCAGGTGAAGGCTGAGTGCAGGGCCTAAGGCTTCTTTCCCAATCACCATGGAGACAGCCACCGGAAGGCTGGCCGGAACTTCTGACGGGGACGGGTCACAGACACTGAGCCAATAGGAGAGGTCCAGCCTCAGCGGCCAGTTCCGCAGAGCCCTCCATTTCACCCATGGACACACGACGGCCCCTTCTCTTTTGGGCCACAAAACCGAGGGCACCCAGGGAATCACTTCACAGTAGGCAGCCCCTGATGTGGACACGTTCGACACACCGGGCCAGCAGGCAGGTACCACTTTTCCACTTACGCTAGGATATCAGTAGGCAAGGCGTCCTTCCTCAGCATCTATGGCCCCTCTGTGTATGTGTTCCTTCGGAGAACTCTCTTCGTTCTACCCTTGAGACACATCACAAGTATGAGGGGCCTGAGAGAGAGCCTAGCGATGAAACGGGGGAGGCTTCTGGCTGTCCTGCTTCCCCGTGGGTAGACAATAGCAGGTAGTCTCTCTGGAAGGTCTTAGCTTCTGTTGATTGACATGGGCGATACAGTAGGGGCGGACCCCGGCCAGGTGGAGCTTGTGGGCAGATGCAACCTCTCCGGCGACGAATAATTCCGCTGCTGCTTTGTATGGTGAAAACCTCCCCCCGCCACGTGGGATGGGTAGAGAACACTGACCCACACCCGCCAGGGGCCTTTCCTGGGACTAAAGATCCCAACATGGTCTCAACGTCGTCACCCTCTCAGCACACACCTTTCCTGCACACGTAATCCTGCCTTTCTCCGTCAGGGCCCTATCCTACCAGGAGAAAAAGCAAGCCGCTCAAAACGGCCGATACCAGGGAAATCGAGGAAACACTGCCATTTTCCCAATTTTGGCTGTCTACATGTCCCCGCGTCCTCTGCAAGGCTGCGCATGTGGCCGGGCTCCGAAGGCAAGGCCGAAATCCTGGCAGCCTGGGCCCCAGCAGTCCAGTGGTTCATGGACGTGGGGACACGCATGACCTGTTCGCCACATACAGGAGGGATCCTTGGGCCCTTCACTGGCTCGCCATTCAGCTCCACGACGTCCACTACCGGCCCTGGCCTTTGCTTTGACTGGTGCCCCACTAAACAAGTGCTCCGGAGCGATGTTTCCCCAACCATCACTATCATTCTGCCACCAGGCGATATGTGAGTGTGGGAGTCACCATTTGTCACTGGCAGCAGTGTCACAAGGCAGTAGACTTCCAGGTACCCGCTGACCTAGGCTGCCTTCTGCCCCAGGCAAGGTCCCGAATTCTTTATCCCAGGTGCTGACACCAGGGCACTGGCGGACATTCATTTGGAGCAACACAGAGGTCTGAGTGAGGGTCAGCGGGCCAGGGAGCTGAAGTAAAGGCCAGGTGGGCGGGGCTGAGGCTTCTTTGCCATCACCATAGAGACAGTCCCCCCACCGGAAGAGTGGGCGGAGCTTGCGATGGGCCTGCTGACAAGACCGAGCCAATGGCAGAGATCCGGCCCGCCAGGCAGATGACACAGGGCCCTCCATTGTGACCTACGACACCTAGTGGCCACAGGATTTGAGCACACCCTCGGAAAGGCTACGCAGGCACAAGGCAGCCCCTGGTGCGGACTGCTTCAGGGCATTGGCAGCGCAGGCCAGGTACCTCTTTCCCACTTTCCTGAGGATATCAGTACGCAAGGCATCCCCACTCAGCATCTCTTGCCTCTCTCTGTCTCTCTCTGGATGTGTTCCTTCTCTGAAATCTCTTCCTTCTCCCCCTTGTCACTTCACACCTTGGAGTGCCTAACAGAGGGCCTAGAGACGAAAGAACAAACGGGGAAGGCCTCTGGCTCTACCGGTTGCCCAAGGGCAAAGAAGATCTGCTAGTCTATCTGGAAGGTCTAGAGAGTAGCCACGGATTGGGAAGCTACATCACGGGCGGACCTGGCAGGGTGAAGCTTGCTGACATGCAGCAGCCTTTCCGGAGACTACTAATTCCGGGGATAACATTCTATGCAGATACCCGGCTGAGTGGCATGGGCAGAAAACATTGACACATACCTGCCAGAGGCCTATCCCGGGTCTGAGGAGTCCACCGTGGTCTCCAGCGACTCATCATCTCAGCACACACTTTGCCTGCACACATGGAATCCGCCTCTCTCCACGAATGCCTTCTCCTGCTAGGAAACACACGATGTCACTCAGCCAAAGGAGAGCACAGGCAAAGTCAACTGAAGGCCCCATTTTCAAGATTTTGCCCTCTGCTGGGCCACAGCCTCCGCTGGCACAGTGCATGTGTGACGCATCTCCGAAGACAAGGCCGCAATCTGGGCATCCAGGGCCCAAGCAGTCCAGAGTCTGCGCATGGCGGCATATGGATCACCTCTTTGCCACGAACAGGAGGGAGGCCTGGGCCCTACACTGGCTCCGCTAGAGCTCCACGACCTCAGCTATTTTCCCTGACCTTTCCCCCGTGCCCTCGTGTGTTTGTGTCATCCCTAGTTACACTTCTTCTCCGACCACTCTTAATCCGCCACCTGCGGATACGTGAGCATGAAAAAGAACATCTGTCACTGCCTGCAGTGTCACAGGTCACTAGGTGTCTCGGCTCAGGCTGACCTTGGCTGTCTTCTGCCCAGGCAAGGAGCCTAATCCTTCAAAGGCAATGAGGACATGTGGTCATTGGCCGACATTCTTTCTTTCATCCACACAGCGGTCTAGATGAGGGGAAAGAGGCCAGGTAGGCCAGGTGAAGGCTGAGTGCAGGGCCTAAGGCTTCTTTCCCAATCACCATGGAGACAGCCACCGGAAGGCTGGCCGGAACTTCTGACGGGGACGGGTCACAGACACTGAGCCAATAGGAGAGGTCCAGCCTCAGCGGCCAGTTCCGCAGAGCCCTCCATTTCACCCATGGACACACGACGGCCCCTTCTCTTTTGGGCCACAAAACTGAGGGCACCCAGGGAATCACTTCACAGTAGGCAGCCCCTGATGTGGACACGTTCGACACACTGGGCCAGCAGGCAGGTACCACTTTTCCACTTACGCTAGGATATCAGTAGGCAAGGCGCCCTTCCTCAGCATCTATGGCCCCTCTGTGTATGTGTTCCTTCGGAGAACTCTCTTCGTTCTACCCTTGAGACACATCACAAGTATGAGGGGCCTGAGAGAGAGCCTAGCGATGAAACGGGGGAGGCTTCTGGCTGTCCTGCTTCCCCGTGGGTAGACAATAGCAGGTAGTCTCTCTGGAAGGTCTTAGCTTCTGTTGATTGACATGGGCGATACAGTAGGGGCGGACCCCGGCCAGGTGGAGCTTGTGGGCAGATGCAATCTCACCGGCGACGAATACTTCCGCTGCTGCTTTGTATGGTGAAAACCTCCCCCCGCCACGTGGGATGGGTAGAGAACACTGACCCACACCCGCCAGGGGCCTTTCCTGGGACTAAAGATCCCAGCATGGTCTCAACGTCGTCACCCTCTCAGCACACACCTTTCCTGCACACGTAATCCTGCCTTTCTCCGTCAGGGCCCTATCCTACCAGGAGAAAAAGCAAGCCGCTCAAAACGGCCGATGCCAGGAAAATCGAGGAAACACTGCCATTTTCCCAATTTTGGCTGTCTACATGTCCCCGCCTCCGCTGCAAGGCCGCGCATGTGGCCGTGCTCCGAAGGCAAGGCCGAAATCCTGGCAGCCTGGGCCCCAGCAGTCCAGTGGTTTATGGACGTGGGGACACGCATGACCTGTTCGCCACATACAGGAGGGATCCTTGGGCCCTTCACTGGCTCGCCATTCAGCTCCACGACGTCCACTACCGGCCCTGGCCTTTGCTTTGGCTGGTGCCCCACTGAACGTGTGCTCCGGAGCGATGTTTCTCCACCCATCACTATCATTCTGCCACCAGGCGATATGTGAGTGTGGGAGTCACCATTTGTCACTGGCAGCAGTGTCACAAGGCAGTAGACTTCCAGGTACCCGCTGACCTAGGCTGCCTTCTGCCCCAGGCAAGGTCCCGAATTCTTTATCCCAGGTGCTGACACCAGGGCACTGGCGGACATTCATTTGGAGCAACACAGAGGTCTGAGTGAGGGTCAGCGGGCCAGGGAGCTGAAGTGAAGGCCAGGTGGGCGGGGCTGAGGCTTCTTTGCCATCACCATAGAGACAGTCCCCCCACCGGAAGAGTGGGCGGAGCTTGCGATGGGCCTGCTGACAAGACCGAGCCAATGGCAGAGATCCGGCCCGCCAGGCAGATGACACAGGGCCCTCCATTGTGACCTACGACACCTAGTGGCCACAGGATTTGAGCACACCCTGGGAAAGGCTACGCAGGCACAAGGCAGCCCCTGGTGCGGACTGCTTCAGGGCATTGGCAGAGCAGGCCAGGTACCTCTTTCCCACTTTCCTGAGGATATCAGTACGCAAGGCATCCCCACTCAGCATCTCTTGCCTCTCTCTGTCTCTCTCTGGATGTGTTCCTTCTCTGAAATCTCTTCCTTCTCCCCCTTGTCACTTCACACCTTGGAGTGCCTGACAGAGGGCCTAGAGACGAAAGAGCAAACGGGGAAGGCCTCTGGCTCTACCGGTTGCCCAAGGGCAGAGAAGATCTGCTAGTCTATCTGGAAGGTCTAGAGAGTAGCCACGGATTGGGAAGCTACATCACGGGCGGACCTGGCCGGGTGAAGCTTGCTGACATGTAGCAGCCTCTCCGGAGACTACTAATTCCGGGGATAACATTCTATGCAGATACCCGGCTGAGTGCCATGGGCAGAAAACATTGACACATACCTGCCAGAGGCCTATCCCGGGTCTGAGGAGTCCACCCCGGTCTCCAGCGACTCATCATCTCAGCACACACTTTGCCTGCACACATGGAATCCGCCTCTCTCCACGAATGCCTTCTCCTGCTAGGAAACACACGATGTCACTCAGCCAAAGGAGAGCACAGGCAAAGTCAACTGAAGGCCCCATTTTCAAAATTTTGCCCTCTGCTGGGCCACAGCCTCCGCTGGCACAGTGCATGTGTGACACTTCTCCGAAGACAAGGCCGCAATCTGGGCATCCAGGGCCCTAGCAGTCCAGAGTCTGCGCGTGGCGGCATATGTTTCACCTCTTTGCCACGAACAGGAGGGAGGCCTGGGCCCTACACTGGCTCCGCTAGAGCTCCACGACCTCAGCTATTTTCCCTGACCTTTCCCCCGTGCCCTCGTGTGTGTGTGTCATCCCTAGTTACACTTCTTCTCCGACCAATCTGAATCCGCCACCTGCGGATACGTGAGCATGAAAATGAACATCTGTCACTGCCTGCCGTGTCACAGGTCACTAGGTGTCTAGGCTCAGGCTGACCTTGGCTGTCTTCTGCCCAGGCAAGGAGCCTAATCCTTCAAAGGCAAGGAGGACATGTGGTCATTGGCCGACATTCTTTCTTTCATCCACACAGCGGTCTAGATGAGGGGAAAGAGGCCAGGTAGGCCAGGTGAAGGCTGAGTGCAGGGCCTAAGGCTTCTTTCCCAATCACCATGGAGACAGCCACCGGAAGGCTGGCCGGAACTTCTGACGGGGACGGGTCACAGACACTGAGCCAATAGGAGAGGTCCAGCCTCAGCGGCCAGTTCCGCAGAGCCCTCCATTTCACCCATGGACACACGACGGCCCCTTCTCTTTTGGGCCACAAAACCGAGGGCACCCAGGGAATCACTTCACAGTAGGCAGCCCCTGATATGGACACGTTCGACACACCGGGCCAGCAGGCAGGTACCACTTGTCCACTTACGCTAGGATATCAGTAGGCAAGGCGTCCTTCCTCAGCATCTATGGCCCCTCTGTGTATGTGTTCCTTCGGAGAACTCTCTTCGTTCTACCCTTGAGACACATCACAAGTATGAGGGGCCTGAGAGAGAGCCTAGCGATGAAACGGGGGAGGCTTCTGGCTGTCCTGCTTCCCCGTGGGTAGACAATAGCAGGTAGTCTCTCTGGAAGGTCTTAGCTTCTGTTGATTGACATGGGCGATACAGTAGGGGCGGACCCCGGCCAGGTGGAGCTTGTGGGCAGATGCAACCTCTCCGGCGACGAATAATTCCGCTGCTGCTTTGTATGGTGAAAACCTCCCCCCGCCACGTGGGATGGGTAGAGAACACTGACCCACACCCGCCAGGGGCCTTTCCTGGGACTAAAGATCCCAACATGGTCTCAACGTCGTCACCCTCTCAGCACACACCTTTCCTGCACACGTAATCCTGCCTTTCTCCGTCAGGGCCCTATCCTACCAGGAGAAAAAGCAAGCCGCTCAAAACGGCCGATACCAGGGAAATCGAGGAAACACTGCCATTTTCCCAATTTTGGCTGTCTACATGTCCCCGCGTCCTCTGCAAGGCTGCGCATGTGGCCGGGCTCCGAAGGCAAGGCCGAAATCCTGGCAGCCTGGGCCCCAGCAGTCCAGTGGTTCATGGACGTGGGGACACGCATGACCTGTTCGCCACATACAGGAGGGATCCTTGGGCCCTTCACTGGCTCGCCATTCAGCTCCACGACGTCCACTACCGGCCCTGGCCTTTGCTTTGACTGGTGCCCCACTAAACAAGTGCTCCGGAGCGATGTTTCCCCAACCATCACTATCATTCTGCCACCAGGCGATATGTGAGTGTGGGAGTCACCATTTGTCACTGGCAGCAGTGTCACAAGGCAGTAGACTTCCAGGTACCCGCTGACCTAGGCTGCCTTCTGCCCCAGGCAAGGTCCCGAATTCTTTATCCCAGGTGCTGACACCAGGGCACTGGCGGACATTCATTTGGAGCAACACAGAGGTCTGAGTGAGGGTCAGCGGGCCAGGGAGTTGAAGTGAAGGCCAGGTGGGCGGGGCTAAGGCTTCTTTGCCATCACCATAGAGACAGTCCCCCCACCGGAAGAGTGGGCGGAGCTTGCGATGGGCCTGCTGACAAGACCGAGCCAATGGCAGAGATCCGGCCCGCCAGGCAGATGACACAGGGCCCTCCATTGTGACCTACGACACCTAGTGGCCACAGGATTTGAGCACACCCTCGGAAAGGCTACGCAGGCACAAGGCAGCCCCTGGTGCGGACTGCTTCAGGGCATTGGCAGAGCAGGCCAGGTACCTCTTTCCCACTTTCCTGAGGATATCAGTACGCAAGGCATCCCCACTCAGCATCTCTTGCCTCTCTCTGTCTCTCTCTGGATGTGTTCCTTCTCTGAAATCTCTTCCTTCTCCCCCTTGTCACTTCACACCTTGGAGTGCCTGACAGAGGGCCTAGAGACGAAAGAGCAAACGGGGAAGGCCTCTGGCTCTACCGGTTGCCCAAGGGCAGAGAAGATCTGCTAGTCTATCTGGAAGGTCTAGAGAGTAGCCACGGATTGGGAAGCTACATCACGGGCGGACCTGGCCAGGTGAAGCTTGCTGACATGTAGCAGCCTCTCCGGAGACTACTAATTCCGGGGATAACATTCTATGCAGATACCCGGCTGAGTGCCATGGGCAGAAAACATTGACACATACCTGCCAGAGGCCTATCCCGGGTCTGAGGAGTC